>NC_133971.1:16239773-16582723 GCF_031877795.1 Strix aluco | reverse complement strand
CGTACAGTAATGGATGAAATGTAGATGCATTCCACCTCTATACTTATGCACGCAAGCACGCACGAGTTAAAAGCCACTGTATGAGCTGGCCTACAGAGTGGGTAACAAAGGCAGTGATTCCCTTGCACACCTGAAAACCGAAAAACACTCACCAAAATAAAATTAAGGCCACACACTTCTCGTTTTATTTTATTTTAAACTGTAACACGTACCAAGTAAGGCAACCACATCACTCTTCCAGCATCATTCATACACACATACGCCCTGGAAGCTACTTGAAAGTACCTCATGTAATGGAAGGGTCTGGAAAGCGCAGCTTGAACTAGCTGAACTCAGTTACTGATCAGCTTACAGGTACAGAAAATATATGCCTGCAGCCTTTTAACAACAATGACTTACCACTGTTACGTTATTTCCATTTAGCAAAATCTGGTCCAGCTTTGTGATTCTTCGGCCCTCAAGTGGAATCTCACTGAGGCAGCGTTAGAGAAAGTGAGTATGAACACAGAAGCGGGGACAGCGAGTCCAGTTTTGATTACAGAACTGACCTAAGTCTCTCCATTAAGACGAGTTGTTGCATTTAACAAATAAATTAGCCACACTGCAGCATAATCTTGATAGATTGACCAAAGAAAGCAAAGAAAGCTGCCCGGCAACTAGAAAGATCCATTGTCCTTTTCTGCTCAGTACATAGAGGTATAGAGTCACCCTCTAAATCTTGGCAATTTCTTGAATACCACCAATACTCAAAAGAGCTTTCAAATAATAACACAGCATGACAAATTAATAAATACTTATCCTGAAGTCTGCAAACTCTTTAAATCTTTGCCCAGGCCTCAAGCAAATGGTAACGCAAACAAACTGCTGCAAAGTTCAACACACAACCCATGCAAAATTAAGCCTACAAATTAGGAAGCTGACTACAAGTAGAAATCATGCACCAGCTACTCTATGACGTGGCTGTCCTGCATAGATCACCCCCTAGAGTTTAAGTCCAAGGTATAAACTATTCAGCTGGCAAGTATTCCTAAAATACAAACCCACTTTGCTTATAGATCTTACACAGTACTGTTCTTCAGGCCACCAAACATTAAACAGCAACAAGATGCAGAAATAACAATTAGAATTCTGCAATGCCTTCTAACACCACATCTGAAAATCCAGTTTCAAGGAAAATAAGGCCCGGAGTTTTAAAGGCAAAATGTTTGTTTTCATTTCATACTGAACAGTAGCTTTATCTGTAAAATCAAAATATCAGAACAATACAACTGATCCCTACAAAAAGGTTCTAGTCAGTGCACTCAAACCTCTCAAAAGCAATGTGGGAATTAAGCCAAAGCATAAAGCCAACAGCCTTAAACATTCCCACCAAAGGAGACTGACAAAGCCATCAAATCCTAGAAGCATTCCAACAATTTATCCCTCTTCGTCACAATATGAATGCGTGAACCTGTGCATTTCCCCACGAGTTCTGTAAATAAACCAAAGGTACAAGAGACTGTCTTACAGAACGCACATTTTCCCAAACAAAAGCCCTAACGCTGCGATGGCAGAGCAGTAATTGCCACAGACGCTGGTAAAAACACAGAAACAAGGTGGGGCGGCGGGGGGAGACACACACCTGGTGCCAGGTTTATTGTACGGGATGTCCCACTGGGGCTCACGGATGGGTCAGCAGCAGAGGGTGTCACCGATTTCCAGAGCTGTGGTTGCCCTGACCGAGTATCAGACTCAGCCACAAGCACCGTAGTAGCATAAAAGAGACAATCCCTGACCCAGAATAATCATGAACTGTGTTATCAGCATGAACTCAGATGAAGACTCAGTTTTCACCATGAACTACTTTATCCTTAAGGATCACAAAAATTGAGCAGACCAACTTCAGACAACAGGCCAAGGCTAGAAAGGGACACACTAAAACAGTCAGAGAGATTCTGGCTGTAGTGATGGAATAAACAAGTCAGAAGCATAACGCATCTGCCATTTACTTTCCAGAAATCCTCAACAACAGACAATTATTCCACTAACCAAGGGCTTTTCTACACAATAACCTCTGCAGCCTGGGGCAATGCAGCCGTGCATTCAAGTACATGCACACCCAGTGTGCGCAGGCTTGCAGCTGAAACCTTCCCATACTTCTCTCTTCACTGCTGCTGAAACGTTTTGACTCCCCAACCCTACACTCTGGTTCTGCAATAATTCCACATACAGTCAAACTACAGTTTCAGGCACATCCCTTTGCCTGCCCAGGATGGAATCCCCAGAGTGCGACTGTTCCCAATTCCGTTTTTCCCGTAGGAAACAATGGGATAGAGAGGAATATGTGCAGGCGCCTCAGCAATGCACACAGCTGAACCACACAGGAACAGCTGGTGTGACGTGGAAGATGGTGAGACAGAAGCGAGACCACTGGGGTTGTCAGCTGCCAGTTCAACACCTGGTAATGACAGAAGTAGTAGAGGAAATTCTAACTGCTTTTAATATACCAAGAAATAACTGCTACTTGCCTGAGCTTTAGAGTGGAAAATCCCTTTATAACACAAAATTAAACTTCATGATGTCCTGGTGACCCCGTGTGACCCATCTTCAAACAAATCACCATTCTGAAACCTCTCAGCTGCTTCTCCTGTGACACTGAACACCTGACAACTCTTTCACTCCCAGTGGTCCTGCTGCCTCTCCTGATCCATCACATTTTCATCAACACCTTCTGAGCCTGCTGCTCACCACGGTCAGTGAAGGATGAAGGAAAACAGGACCATGACAGCAGTAACCAGGGTAGGGTATTAAACAACTGACAGCAGAGCTCTGAAACAGAAGGGACAGACAGCAAGGCATTACTGTGCACAAGCTTTCACAGTGCAGACGCAGTATAGACAGGGTAAGAATCTGCTCCCCAGCTCTGGAAAACCCAATCCCCTCAGCAGCAGCACTACTGACACCTGCAAGCTTCCTTCCTTAAGTTCTAAGGACAGAGGAGCATCACCTGGATCCAGATGCAGCCCACCTCTGACTACTGCCATTCTGAGGTGTTGCATTTTTCATATCGATCAGCAAGAACTTATAAAGCAAGATTTCAGTTAACTGTCCTAAAACCTAAATCCCCAACAGGAATTGCCTCAAAAGGTCGATCAGAGACGAGCCGGCTCCACCTGCTGCATCACCTCCCCTGACCACCACACACAAAGCTCAAGACCTCCCCAGCCTGTCCCAGCCAGCGCCCCAGGAAGGTGCTGTCAGACCTCTCCGCTCCCCTGACAGCCCCCCGGCCAGCTCCCCGGAACAGGGCACACACCGGCTGCAGGCCGCCAGCCAGCCTTAGGGACAGGGAGTCACTCCAGGAAAACTCACGTTTTCCCCGATGACCAGGTTCTGCTCCGACCCCGAGCTACCGCCGCGAGCCCACAGCACCCTGCCTCTCCGCAGCACCCGAGGGGTGCAAACCCCGACCCGGAGCAGACACCAGCCCTGTCCCACCTGCTTCACACGGCATCCCTGCAGCCACAGGCACCTCCTGAAAGGGGGGAACCTGCGAGAGCAGTTTTTAAATGTGTTTCCACGAAGACCAGGCAATTACAGAAAACAGATTTCCCAGGGAGAAAACCAGAGAAAAGGAGGAGGAGGAAGTCGGTCTGCCTGGCTACATGAAATTGGGATGAGAACAAGCAGAAATGCAGGGCAGAGCAGAACTGAACAGGAGCTTGAAAGCGACGGGAAGAAAAAACAGGCAAGGTGAACTACACCGGTGTTCTGGACAGGAGCCTGGTTTTGTTTAAATCTTGATTAATTCTTCCTTAGCAATTATTCTGATGATTAATTCTATTTCCACACAGGCATTTTGTCAACATTTAAGAAGATGCACAGGAGACCCCAGGAGAAGCCCCAACACTCACCTAGGAACGAGGTGACGATCTGCAGACCGACAGCACACCAGGCGGGACAAGCTTGCAAAGAAGAACGGTGGCAACCAGTTACATCACGTTTACAGCAATCCACAGCTACATGCAGTGAAAAGCGACTATTTAATGCAGAGCTGGTGCAGAGCAGAGAGGTGGAGGTGAAGGAGCAGCTGACGGGGGAGGCTGAAGCAGTGCCACCCACGGCAGGAGCTCTGCCGGCTGTTTGCAGTCTCAGAGCAAGTGGTGCTGCCGGATTTCGCAACCAGAAGCACTCCCAGGAACCCAGCACACAGAAACTTGTCCTTTAATTACTTTTCAATTACTTCTTGTACCTTCATTGTGTGAGACTTCTGCTCTGCCTGCAGATGTCAAGAGATTCTTTTCTGAAAGCTGCGCAGGGTCGTTCCAACTTGAAACAAACAGGATTTGTCTTTTGGGAAAGGTGCAAATTAGAAGCTCTGCACAGAAACTGAGCTTTGTCCAGAAAGCCAGAGGAGCAGCAGGACTCTGCAAAGGGGCTGGGCTGCAGGACAGCCCCCTGCTCACCCCGCGCCCCCCCCCCACCCCCCATCTCTCTCAGCTCTCGCCCTCGGGCTTAATGCCGGTTTCTGATCAGCACCTCCTGGCTCTGGTGACTGGCACCCTCTGAAGCACCACTCTGAGGTGTTTCCTCAGATTGAACCCACCCAACCCAAATCACCACAGAGAGCAGAAAATATTATATGCGTCACTTCTTTCACACTTGAAGTAAAAATAAAGGGCTAAAACTCACTTTCCCTGGGGTAACCTGACAGATAAACCCCGCAGACACAACAGACCCTTACAGACAGCAAAGACCCACCAAGTTCAAGGTAAAAGGACAAGCACAGTCACACATCAGAACGTCTGAACAGCCTGAACTGTGACAACAAACATTTTTTTTCAAAAAAATCAGAACCATGAAAAAGTTTGGGTTTTTAGACCAAAGCTTCCCCTTCCCTGGCGATCCCACCACCCTCTCCAGGGAAATCGGCCCCAGCCCCTGCACTCACCCACTGCTAGGCCGGAGCCACCACCACTGGTGCTGGTGCTGGTGCTGGTGCTGCTGGTGCTGGTGCTGGTGCCACCTTTGCAGGAAGACTGTTCATTCAGCCATCCAGAACAAAGCGAGTGTTTTAAAAGGAGGAATTCCCACTTGCTGGGTGAACCAAACTCTCTTCCTGGAACACCCCTCAGTGCAGACCACAGAGAGCTGGAGGACCTCCTGCCTAGGCCGCCTCACTGCAGACCATAAGCCCTTGCAGACTGTCAGCAGGAAGTAGGCCCTGTGGGAGCCAGGGGGACCCCCGGGGGGGCTCCAGCACGTTGTCCCTCCACAGCACCTGCCCACACTCCTGCCTGTGCCGTGAGCGGGGATTTGGGACCCGGGGGGATTATTGGGGGGGGTGTTATTGGGGTTCTGTGGGAGTTGTGGGGGTTATTGGGGCCCTGGGGGGGGTTATTTGGATCCTAGAAGAAGTGTAATGGAGTCGGGGGGTGGGTTCCTGGAGGGGTTTGGGATGGTTATTGGGGTCCTTGGGGGGGTCTTGAGGGAGGTATTGGTGTCTGAGGTGGGGGGATTGGGGATGTCCTGGAGGGGGTTCTGGGGGAGGTACTGGGGTCCTGGGGGTGTTTTGAGGAAGGTATTGGTGGAGGGTCTTGATGCTTGGGGGGTGTTATTGGGGTCATGGGGGAGTTCAGGGGGTTATTAGTGTCCGGATGGGAGGGGGGGTTGTGTCTAATGGTCTCCTGGGGGTGGTTTCTGGGGGAGATATTGGGGTCCTGGGGGACAGTAATGGGGTGCAAGAAGGGTCCAGTGGGGGCTACTGGGGTACTGGGAGGGATCTTGTGGGGGATAAACCCCCCTATAACATTTCAAACTACCTCTTATATCCCCCATATCCCCCCAAACCACCCCATATCCCACCAAATCACCCCCAAACCCCCCATATCCCCCCAAATCACCCCAAAACACCCCATATCCCCTAAATCAACCCCCAAAATTCCCCATAACCCCCCAAACCCCATATCTCACTAAATCCGCCCAGATCACCTCAAAACTCCCCATATCCTTCCAAATTAACCCTTATATCCCCCATATCCCCCAAACACCCCCATATCCCCCAAGTCTCCCCCACATATCCCATCCAAACCCCCCATGTACCACCAAATCACCCCCAAAACTCCCCATATGCCCCCAAATCACCCCCATATGCCCCCAACCCCACCATATACCCCCATATCACCGCAAACCCCCCATAAATCCCCAAATCACCCCTAAAATTCCCCATACACCCCCATATCCCCCAAAACCCCCATAAACCCCAAATCACCCCCATATCCCTTCAACCACCCCCATATCACCCCCAAACTTACTATACCCGCTAAACCTCCTCTATATCCCCAAATCAACCCACAACCCACCCATATCCCCTAAATCACCCCCCAAACCTCCCCATATGCCCCCAAACTCCCCCATATCTCACCAAATCCCCCCTAAATCCCCTATATCTCCCCAAATACACCCAAATCACCTCAGAACCTTCCCATATCACCCCAACCCCCCCTTATCCTTCCAAAATACCACTTCTATCCCCCATATACCCTCAAACACCCCCATATCACCCCCAAAACCACCCATATCCCCCCAAACCTCCCCATATCCCACCAAATCACCCCCAAAACCACCCATATCCCCCCAAATCACCTGCCATATCCCCCCAACCCCTCCCATGTCCCCCATATCCCCCCAAACCCCCCATATATCCTAAATCAACCCCAAAACCTCCCCATATGGCCCCAAACCCACCCATATCCCCCCAACTCACCCCCAAAACTACCCATATCCCCCCAAATCACCCCACAATATCCCCCCAACCCCCCATATCCCCCCAAATCACCCCTAAACCCCCCCTTATGCCCCCAAATCACACCATATCTCCAACACCCCCCATATCCCCCCAAATCACCCCAAAACCCCCCATATCCCCCAAATCACCCCAAAACTTCCCCATATTCCCCCATATCCCCCATATGACCCCAAAACCACCTGATATCCCAACAAACCACCCCAAAATTCCCCATATCCCCTAAATCACCCCCAAAACCTCCCCATATGCTCCCAAGCCCCCCATATCATCCCAAATCAGCCCATGTACCCCAAATCACCCCAAAACTTCCCCAAATACCCCCGTGACCAACCTCCACTCCAGTGACCCCCACACACACCAGGGTACCCCCCGGACACCTGGGTTCCCTCAGAGTGGGGCTGGGGACTCCCCAGGTGCCTGGTTCCTCCCAAGACACCCCTCTCTGTCACTCTGTGTGTGTGTGTGTCTGTGTGTGTGTGTGTGTGTGTCCCAGGCACCATCATGACGAGGGCTGCGGGATCCTGACCAACGGGCAGTTGAACTCCAGTTCAGCCTCGAGGAGCTGCAGGCTTTAGTCCCCTGCCATGTACAATCCACACCACCCTCGGCTGGTGTGTGGCCCAGGGGAGGGGTTGGAATCACACCGAGCACCAAGCGGCCCCGCAAGCAGGGGGGGAATTGCCCCACCACAGCTGCTTCTCCCCTCTCGTGTAGACTCATGAGGACAAAGCCCGCACATCTTGTTCAATAGTTACTATAGTGTTCACAGTCACGTCCTTGGAGAGGCTTGAAAAAACCACGCCTGGATTAAGGCCAAGCACACAAGTATTTCCATAGCAGTTTTAGATAGGACCAGGTACCCTGAACGTATTGTTATATTGGATGAGAAGAGGGGCTCCTGTGTTCATGGAGGTGCTGGGAATGCCGCAGCACGTCCTGGAAACATGAAGGAACGAAGGTCATTGGAACTAGGCGTCAGCATGGAGTCAGCAGGAGAAACCCTGCTGGCCCCACCTAATAACCTTCTGTGGTGAAATGACTGGCTGGGGAGACGAGAGGAGTGCGGTGGCCACTGTCCACCCAGACGTGAGGAAGGCTTTCCGCAGCGTCTGCCAGAATAGCCCCGTGGAGACGCTGAAGCAGCGTGGGCTGGCTGAGGAGAGGGGGAGGTGGGTAGAAAGTGGCTGACCAGCCAAGGCCAGAGGGTGGTGAGCAGCGGCACCAAGTGCAGCTGGAGCCTGGGAGCCAGCGGGGAAGCCCAAGGCAAGAGGCATTGCCAGCAGGTGGAGGGAGGGGGGGTCCTTCCCTCTGCTCCGTCCTGCGCTGGGCTCCCCAGGGCAAGAGAGGCGGGGCCATGCTAGAGAGGCGGGGCCATGCTGGAGAGAACGCCCAGCCCGTGGCCCCTCCCACTGTCCGTTGGGGTCGGGCTGTCAGTCAGTTGGAGCCAACAGCCCCCAGCGCCGGCAGCACGGAGCTGTGCTGGCACGGAGCGGCACTGGGAGGAGGCAGGGTCTGGCCGAGCAGCGCTGACCAGGCTCCGGCAACCCGCTTCCCATCCTCGCTGTCACCGGCTGGGCCGCATCCTTGGTGCACAGCGAGGGTCCTCCTGTCCCGGGCAGGATGGGCCAGGCCAACGGCTGCTGTGGCTCCAGGTGGGCTCCCCCCATGGCTCGGGGACAGAGGGGCACGTCCGGGCCCCGCAGCAGCGGCCTTTCTGATGCCTGCCGTGCTCTGCTCCGCAGGGACTCTCTCGCCGATGCAGAGCCGGTGCTGAGCGCAGACGTGCAGCTGACCCGGGGCTGCAAGAGGAGCGAGAGGCGCCTTCTCCTCCTCCAGGAGGAACTGGTGGTCACCAAGCTGCAGTAAGACCCTCCGACCCAGCTGCCCTTGCCCCATCCCTGGCCCCAGCTCAAGGGCTGGGACACCCTGGCCCCCGGCCCCGGGACCTGTGTGCTGGATGCACCAATGCCCGTCCCAAGGGCAGGGGGGGAGCAGGGCTCTGCCCGGGGTGGGGCACCCCAAGGAGGCCACCTCCAGCTCACTGCCTGCCTCTGCTCTCTGCAGAGGTGGCACCACCCTGCGCCCACAGCTCCGCCTGGCCCTGGACCAGCTGTGGGTGCTGAGTGACGGGAAGGAGGCGGCATGGGAGGAAGACGTGGAGGGTGTCGGCAGCCGCGAGGAGAGGAGCTCCCTCATCTTCCTCTGGCCCAGGGGCTCCTGCACTGCCACTTTCCAGTGAGTCGTGGTGCCACATCCCACGGCCGGGCAGGAGAGGTTCCTGTGAAGGGCCTCTGCCCTCCGTGCAGAGCCTGGGCAGGGAGCGGGCAGCACGCCGGCAGGGAGGGATGGGGGGCATTTCTGCGTCCTGCATCCCCTGGTCACCTTTTGATCCCCAGAAGGGAAGGGCCAAAGCAGGTGCTGTGGCAGGACAGAGGGAGCCAGGGTCTGGGCAGTGGCTCTGTCCCACCCCACGGGGCTTCGTCCTGCCCGTGTGTCCTTCCCCACGGGGCAGGGCTGTGCAGGCGTCCACCTCTGCTCACGGGCTGGGGGGCAGCGGGGCCTGACGCTGTTTCTCCTCTTGCTGCAGCTCCCAGGTGCTGAAGGAGCTGTGGGTGCAGACATTGCTGGGGTAAGCTGGGGGGTGCTGCAGGCACAGCCAGATGGGGGAACACAGCTCCCCAGCTGGGGAGAGGTGCCTCCGCGGCTGCAGGCAGCTCTCGGGGAGAGCTGCCTGATGAGAGAGAAGAGGCGGCTTGGGGCTCACCCAGCTCTCTCCCTGTCCCTTCCTGGTGCACAGGACACCCGACAGAGCCAAGAAGCCCCGAGTAAACCTTGTCCCGTCACTCAAGCTCCTGGAGAAGGAACTGAGCCGCCGCCATGCCGTGAGTGTCTCTCTCGCCTGGGCGCCGTCCCCAGCACTGCTTCTCCAGCCGAGCAGCACAGGCATCACTGCTCACCTTCTGCCACTGCTTCTCTCTTACCAGGGGAGGCTGTTCAGCACCAGGAGCCTGGAGAGGCTGGTGGAGGGCCAGGCAGAGGTGAGAACGGCTGCCTTTCCCCTCTGTCTGAGCTGGGGTGCAGGGATGGGTGTGCAGTGGGGTGAGCTTGCAAGGGAGGGAGGGAGAGAGGGTCCCTTGGTGCAATTCGGGGAGTGGGGAGGGTTGAGGAGCCACCAGGAATGCCGGCATATCCTCGCTGGTGGCACTGGGAGGAAACCTGCCACATGGGGCAGAGGGCCCGTGAGGGCAGAGGGTCCCCACTCCGCGGTGCTCAGGCTGCTGGTGCCGGGTTCTTGCAGGCTGATCTCAAGCAAGGGCCTCCGACGGTCCCGTCTAGCAGTGAAGGGGGACTTTGCCACTCACCAGGTGAGTTTGGAAAAAAAAAGCCCCTCCTGCAAACGGCTGGGCTGTGCTCACGTGTCCCTTGAGTGTCCCCATGCAGGTTGGGCAGCCCGAGGGAGGACGTCAGCCGGAGAAGGAAGGACAGCGCTGGGCAGTGGCCGATGGACGTGGCTCTGCAGCAACACACAGCCTCTGGTGCTGCCCACAGCCTGGAGGAGGACAGGGCCAGGACTGGGCCAGGCTGTCCCAGGCTCCCAGGAGCCCCCGAGCCGGAGCTGTTGAGCTGGAGCCATGGTTCCAGCTGCCGGCTCCCTGCCTGTCCTGCCACACCGCTCAGCACTGTGCTGCAGGCAGGGCAGGGCAGGGCAGGGCAGGCTCCGGGAGCGCTGGCCTGGCGGCATCCACTGACGGGCTCTTGCTCTCTTTTCCTTTGCAACAGGAGGGATCATCATCATCATCAGCAGCAGGAGGAGGAGGAGGCGGGGGCTGCCCTGGCCCTTTGCTCTGCGGCGGAGCTCGGCCGCTGCCCCGGCGCCAGGGCAGGCGGGCTCCGGCTGCAGCAGGGCGCTCTTTGGGCAGCCCCTGGCAGCCCTCTGCGGGGAGGATGGCACACTGCCCCGGCCCATCCAGGTCAGCCAGCCTGTCCAGGGGGTCCCCAGCCCTCCCTCCGCAGTCTCCGGAGGGGCAGCGGGTGTCCCCAGGAGCTCCGGGGATGGGGCACTGGGCTCTTCACCCCCAGCACGGAGCCAGCTCTGGGGCAGTGCTCTGGCCACTGCCGCTGGAAGGCGGCTCCTCAGCCATGCAACTGTCCTCCTGCCTGTCCTGCAGGAGCTGCTGGCTGTGCTGCAGCAGGAAGGACCGTCGACGGAGGGGATATTCCGCAGAGCCGCCGGTGGGACAGAGCTTCGGGAGCTGCGGGAGGCCTTGGACTGCGGCGCAGACGTCGACCTGGGAAGCCAGCCCGCGCTGCTGCTGGCCGCCATCCTGAAGGTGAGCGCTTCTGCCCTGCGGCTGGAGGAGCTCCTGGCTGGCCCCAAGTGCTCAAAGGCTCACCTGGAGCCCTGGGCCTTGCAGGACTTCCTCCGGAGCATCCCCTGCAAGCTCCTCGTGACCGATCTCTACGAGGACTGGATGGCGGTGATGCAGAAGGCCAGCAGGGAGGAGAAGATCAGGGAGCTGAGAGCGTAAGTGTGGGCAGCAGCCTGCCTGTTGAGCAGGAGCCCTAACCGCTGGCCCAGAGCACCTGGAAAGCTGCGCTGGCTCCCACCGGCCTCGGGCGAGTCTGGGGAACGCTGTGGGCAACATCTGCTTTATTAGCGCCGTGTTCCTGTTCCCCCAGGGTGGCCGAGAAGTTGCCTGCAGCCAACCTCCTCCTCCTGAAGCGGCTGCTGTCCCTCCTCCAGCACATCGGCCACCACGCAGCCACCAGCAGGATGGGCTGCAGCAACCTGGCTGTCTGCGTTGGGCCGAACCTGCTGAGCCCAGCCCACGCGGACCTGCTCCCGCTGGAGGCCATGCTGGAGGTGACCCACAAGGTACACATCCCACCCGCCGGGGCAGCCTTCCCGGCCCACCAGCGCTTGGCTGCGCAGAAGGTTCTGCAGGCCTCCTCCCACCAGCAAATGCTGTCGGGGTGGCTGCCTGGAGGAGCAGCCCCACAGCCACAGCCTCTGGGCAGGAGCAGGGGGCAGGGGTGGGAAAGGCTGCTTGGTCCCTTGTCAGGCAGTGGGATTGAGACCCACCATTTGATGTGTGCAGGTGAACGTGCTGGTGGAGTTTCTGGTGGAGAACTGCAGGGATCTCTTTGAGGAGGAAGCGGGCAGCCTTTCCAGCCCAGCAGACAAGGAGCTGCCAGCCCCCCTGGAGAAATTCAGAGGTGAGAGGGGGTACTGAGGGTTGGCACCGGCTGGGGCTTGGGACACCAGAAACCTCCGTGTTGCTTCTGACAGGGCTGGGCATCGAGTGTTGTCCTCTCAGCCCTGCTTGTCCTGTGGCCTCTCTTTGGCCACTGCTCTCCACACATGAACATTTTCCTCTGCAGGATGAGCTGAAGCCTGCAGACAGGGCATCAGAGGGCTGACCACAGAAGTGTAGGGCTTCGGGTGGGGGTTGCTTTAGCTCTGTTTGCTTCCAAAAAGTCACCATGTTGTACATGCTTTTGCTTTCTAGGCCTGAGTTTGGAAGAGAAAAGTGTCCCTGCAGGCAAAGTGGACACCGAGCACCGGGCAGAAGCTTTGCCGCATGCACCCCCCTATCTGCTCGGTGTCCTCACAGAAGCTGGGGGAGATACGGCGGTGGAGTCTGAAACAGGAGAGGTACGTCAGCTCCCCAAACACGGTGACAGCGTGTCTGGGGTAGGAAGGGAGTCGCTGCTGTGCCTCTGCCTGGCAGTAGAGCTGGTGTGGGTTTGGGTTATTCCTCCACCCCTTGGGATGATACATAGCAAGGGAAATGGTCAAGGTTGTGTCTCAAATGCACTCGGCAGGTGCTTAATCAAACCAAAGGCCCACAAAATGCCTACAAAGAGGCAGAGGGGAGCAGCTGTCAACTTCAGGGGGGTTTTGCTCAGACCCTACTTCGTCAGAGCTTCCTCAGGCCTATTTGGGGGTCAGCAGGGGGACTGTGTGAACTGTGGCTGATGCAAACCAGCCCAAGGCATCTCCTCTGGAGATCTCAGGTACCAATTTAGCAAAGAGTCGCTTACCACTCCAGGTCACCCCTTGCCACATGCCAACCGTGACATTTCTTGTTTAGGCACCGCCAGCTTTGCCTCCAGCCACCCCCGAGAGCATGGCAGACTCCCTGGGGCGCCCAGAACAACTGGCCAGGTTTCCAGAGGAAAGAAGGTAAAATGAGCTTGCTTTGGTTAAAATCAGAACTGACTCCAGTGGGTCGTGGCTTTCCATATCTAATCCCACTGTGGGATGGAAAGATTTGCAGGCTCTGCCCAGGACGAGGAGAAGAAGAGGAGCCGGAAGAGAAGAGAGAGCTGGGGAGAAGAGAGCAAAAGCTGCGCAGAAAAGAAGAGGAGGAAGAGAGAAGGTGCTTCTGGGGACGGACCAGCGAAGAGACGCAGGAAGGCGCAGCAGGTCGGGCAGCCCAGGTGCGTGCCGGGCTCTCTGCCCATCTTTCACACCTCTCCACACTCCTCTGCGTCAGCCCAACGCACTGGCGAGGGACAGCGAGGGACGGTGCTGCGCGGGGTCTGGAAATAACTCCCTGGCAGGGCCCAGGGGCTCCCGGCCAAGCCCTGCGGCATGGCACAGGGGCACTGCGCGTCTCTGCACGCTCGGGGCTCGAAGGGCATTGCCCGGGGGACGAGGCGCCAGAGCCACCCCGTACCCAGTGCCAGCAACAGCTCTCTGCTCTGGGCCGTCAGCAATTCCTCACACACGGTGTTCCCCAGAGAGGGCAGCACAACCCTGCCTCTTCCTGCCGCCAGGGATTCACCAGAGCTTTCTGACTCTGTCCTTGCAGGTGCCGATTCATTGTCACCGCCTGATCCGCTGACTTTGGGGCCCCCAGCGTTGCTGTTTGCAATAAAAAGGTGTTTTCTCTCTTGTGACTGAGTCTGCCACAAGACATTCTGGAGTGGGGGCTGTTGTTCTGTGATGGATCCTGGGGAGGAGTTTGGGATGGTCCCTTGTCCCAGCACCCTTCCCAGTGGGCGTCAGGGCTGAGTCGAGGTGCTGTAGGAGGGAAACCCAAGCCCAGAGTCAAGCGGGAGGGTGGAGGTTGGACGGAGCCCGTCCAGGTCGTCTGGTCCAAGCTGGGCTCAAGCAGGCTCAGCTCGAGCAGGCTGCCCAGCACCACGTCCTGGGGAGTTTTGGGTTTCTCCCAGGAGCAGCACCGTGAGCTCAGGGCGAGGGCAAGACGTAGGCAGGGCACAGTGGCCAGGAAGTGGTGAAGGTCCTTATGGGGCCACCATCACCTGCAGTTTGCTGCCCCTGGGGGAGAATCACAAGGGGGAAAAGGGAGAAAACTCATGGCTTCAGGTTAAGACAATTTTATACCCCAACAAAGAAAGAAGGAGGAAAAGAAAGCCCAAGAAAAGCAAGTGATGCGAAGAAAAGCAGTTGCTGACAACCAACCAACCGATGCCCAAGCAAGGGCAGCCCCTGCCAACCTCCACACCGGAGTTTTCTGGCTGAGCACGGCGTCGTTGGTGTGGGATATTCCTTTGGTCGGTTGGGGTCAGATGTCCCCACTGTGCACCCCCAGCCTGCTCACTGGCAGGGCCACCTGAGAGGCAGAAACACCCTTGGGCTGCACAAGCACTGCTCAGCAAGGACTGGCGCCTCCCTGGGGTGTTGAGGCTGTTCACAGCACAGATGGGAATCACAGCCCCTTACAAACTACTGGGAACAGATGTGGTATTTAAGCTCATCATAGGGTCACATTTTGGGACTGGTGTTGCTCTGTCTCAGAACTCTCCTGGCCTTCACTAGGCCGTGGCAGCACTTCAGGCTGCTCTAGGTTCTGTGAGCCCTCCTGGGGCATGACATTCCTAATCACAACAAAAGAAAGGAAGAACATCTGCACGCAATACATAAACTGTTCACCAAATTTGGAAATGCTTTCTATTGAATTTTTTTGTAAATTATGGAGAATTCCTTTTGCAAAATTGTCAGTCCAAAAGCAACCTGACATCTTTACTGATCTCTAGGCGTGTATGTACATGTGTACGTTTGGGGGTGTTGTGTCTGCAGACAACTGAAATCAGTACCAATGAAGAAAGCAATTCTAACCAATTCTTCTGATTTTACTTACATATCCTCTAAACAGGATAAGTCATGATATTTAATTCAGGTTCACACACTGAGTAAATAACAAGTGCTTTAGTAAAACTGGAAAAAATCCCTGTGTGAAAGCTACAATGAAAATTGAACAGGGTTTAATTCCATGAGTTTAAATCACTTCTAAAGTAAATCAAGCCAAATTAAGGTCATTACAATTTTCTATGAGACTGTCCAATGAGGGGCTCAACCCAGATTAACCACATCACTTTAATACCTAATTCAGAATGAATTTCCAAGTGTCCTTCCTTGTCCACACCAGGCCTTCAGCTCAGTCAGTGACGCCGACCTCTGAGGGCTGCCCAAGCCGGCAACTTGCCTGCATGGGCAGAATCATCTCTGCCTGCCAGGTGCCTGTCACAGAGGGGGACGCACAGGAGAAGGCATCGCTGTGCCGGCACCGTAATAAAGTTCATCGGGACAATGATTAAAGATAATTAATATGAGCGCTAGCATCCCAAGTTCATTTAGAGATCCCTTTCCAAACCCAGAGATTGTCCATATAAAGACTTAAAAATTAAGCTAGAGAAGACAGAAATGCCTTTACAATAGCAGAATTCTTTGAAATTCCGGTGTTCTATTGGGAGAATCTTTCTGTAAATGAAAAAATGATTGAGAAGCCCTTCCCCTGCTCTAAGACATGAACATTTCTTTAATTATTTGTTCATTTCATGCTGGTTTATCCGTGCCTAAACAATGTTAAAAAGAAGGGAAGTTGCTGCCGTGGGGAAAAGATCTTTTATTTTTACACACATTACTTTTCTTCCTCGCTAGACAGTGGGAATACGGCCACTGACAGATACGCTTCTGTCACTCTCCTGATCAGGGGGTATCTGATTTCCCAACAGGCCAGGCAGTCAGGAGTCTCTGGGTGCACTGCAGCAGTATAATAATCCAACGCAGGTTGGAGTAGCAGAGGTGTGGGTGGGTGTGCTACATGCGCACGTGTGACAGCGTGAGAAATAACTTCTCCCCAAAGGCTCCTCCCTGCTGCTGCCGGTGATGCTGGTGCCATGGGGGGAGCCGGGAGCCTGACCCCAGGGCTCAGCTGGGGACGTGGAGATCCGTGTGGAAGCCAGGGACGCCCTCGTGCTGCCCTGCTGCTCTGTCTGGGGAGGTTTAGGGGCTCCAGGAGCTCTGTCCTGCCAGGGGGGTTGTGCTTTGCCCGCTGCAGGGGCTGCAGAGCCAGGGGCAGTGGCCGTGGCCCAAGGGGCGCATGTCCCCGTGGGGCTCTGGTGCCTGTGACATCACAGAGGAGAAGTCACCAAGGGATGTCACCAAGGGTGCCAGTCGAGAGCACCTGCTGCAGTACGGCTCGGGCCAGCGGTGAGTGAGGCCGGTGGGGGGAAGGCTGGGCTGGACGAGGGCCGGGTCAGAAGCTCTGGCCCCTGAGGGGAGGTTCTACAGCCGGGGCGAGGGCGCAGCTGCTGTGGGGGGCGCCTGGGGCAGGGCAGGTGCTGCCCTTGAGGCTGGGCGCAGGGGTGCTGGGGCTGCCAGCCACGGCCAGTGCCCGGGGGTTGTGGGGAGATGTCCCTGTCCCTGCAGCGCTCACCACCCTCCCCCTTAGTGTCTCCAAATTCTCTCACTCCCTCTCCCACCCACCCCTGGGCCCCTGCATGTTCTCCCCTGCTGCCCCAGGTGCCATCTCACTGCCACCTAGCCCCACTGAGCCCCTTCTCTCCCTCCTCCTCCAGACCATGGCTGTGGGCATCACCCACATCCTGACGTTGCTGAGCATCCTGCAGTACGCACTCAGAGTGGATGAGCAGGTGGACATGGCCACACAAGACCTCCTGCAGCAGCATGAGGAGCAGCAGAGCCGGGAGATGACCTGGCTACTGGAGGAGATTGAACAGAGGAGCCAGGAACCGCAGGGCCTTGCTCCAGAAAGCGTGCTCCTTGCTGCCTGTCAGAACTGGTGGTTTTGGGTCTGTGCCGAAACCCTGCTTGTGATCTTTGGGCTCTACTGGCTGCCCAGGCAGAGGAACGTTGACTGTGACAGCAGCAGCCAGTGGGCAAGCGCCAGCAGTGCCGAGGAGCAGGTAGAGGAGGATGACTGGGAGGGCAAAGCAGATCCCTGTGATGCCTTGGGTCAAGGCAAGCCCCTAGATAAGGTGGGGACCCCCACTGCATCTGCCAAGCCCTTCCCAAGAACTCTTTTCTGACAGGGATGCATCCAGCCTGAGGTTGAGCACCACCAAGAGCAACATCATCGACCGCCTGCTGTTGGTGCCCCTGAGACCACCCCTCGGCACGTCTTCCACCAAAGCTGGGCACCATGGGGGACCTGCTGGCGAGGCACTCCTGCATCCCCGGAGAGTACCTGCCAGAGAACGTGTTGTGCTTCCTCCTCTGCCCCATGACAAGCCGAACACAAGCCAGTTCCCTGCTTCCCATGCTGCATCTGCATATAGTCTCTGCCCCTAAATACCCAATAAATGCACTTGTTTTAAGAAATCCTGTGTCTGTGAGTGTCTGGGCAGCACTATATTAGGGAATGTTACTCCTTGGCTCCATCTCCACTCTGTAACAAAGAGATGAAGTTTGTTCTTGAATTTATGTTTGGAGTGGTTACACTTAGATGTTTAGTGCCTCCTTCTCTCTTCTTTTTCCGGTGTTCTCCACAACCCCTCCTCCCCACCTCCTTTCCCATGGCCCTGACCACTTCTGGACTTGAATTAAGAATCAATGACCTTTAGGAGAAACGCATAGTGATCTATGTACTATGTCAGACTGTCCCGTGCCACTCAGATGGGGGAGACAAGTGACTCAGATTCACAAATCACCAACAGATTGGACAACGGTGAGACAAGTCTCAAAGTTCAAACATTTATTAACTTCCCACAATGTGTTAATTGGACACACGATAATTGGCTAAGTATATAACGAGTTGTGGCAAGCAATACAGTATGCCTTGCATTGTTTAATGGTAGTGAAGGAAAAGGGGAAAAAAGAAAGGAGGGAGATGGAGGGAATAGAGGAATAGACATCACCGGTCTGGGTTCCTACGTCGATCCTGCCAGCGAGGGTTCCAGGAGGCAGCAGTCTTCTTCACTCTCCAGGCCCCCCACCCTTTTGCTTCCCCTCAATTTAGACACACTTTCCTTGGATCCTTGGATCCTGGTACAGATGAGACTGTGCCCAGCAGTAACTGCTACTCCAACGCCATGGCCAGTCTTCACCTCAACCCCCTTTCAGAGGCCAAGGCCAATACCAACATGCCAGAAGCTGGTGGAATTCTTTAATCTGCAGATTAAAGATCCTGCAGATCCTAAGGGGTAAAAAGGCTGAAAGTTCAAGCTGCAGTATACCACGACCATCTACTGGGGCACTGCCTGCTGATCCAAAGGCAGCCTCAGTGTCAAAGGCCTGTTCAGTCCTGACCATGCTGCTCTGAGTGCACACAAATGCTGAAGGTGACTTAGTTCTTGAAATAAAGTTGGCAGTTTTCACAGCTCACCACACCGCAGTCCAATTCAGTCTCCTGTGCAAGGCAAGGATTCCATGCCGAGGCTGCAGGCAGCCAGGTCGGGCACAAAGGGAAAGAGTCACTCAGAAGGGCTGAACCCGAGCCTGTCAGAGGGGAGGGGGAGGGTGCAGTGCAAAAAGGGACGTCTGGTCATAGGGGGCTAGAGATCTCGGGCACAGAAGTGGGAAACACAAAGTGTCTTAGGCCATCTACTGGTGGGATCCTTGTGTGTGTGCACAATGCACCAGTGAAGTAGAAACTGGACTCTGTCATGGCACAGGAGACACAGATCTGGAAAGACCCACGGTTTGCACTGGTGATGGGGTAAGGAACTTGACATGCAGGCACGGATATTACACGGACTTAATTTCCATACTGTTAGTTGAGGAATCTATGCACGTGCTGTGCTTATGAATCTAGGGACTGAACGTGTGTTTGTGTTTTGCTAGTAAACATCCAATCCTGATCATCTGGAAAGGCAGAAAAGGACCAGCATGTTTATGTAAGTGGTGGTTACGAATACATGGGCGCTGGTAAAGGCATCGCTCTGCCTGCATCAATCTGTTTTGCTGTTACATCAACTGTGTAAGTCTGCACGTGTGTTTGTGTATCTGTCTCTTTGGAATGCAGTGTAAACCTTTTGAACACACGCGTGGGAACAGCAGCAGCCACATCCATCAAGCTAGGACAGAAGAAGCCTCCTGGGTGTGAGAGTCCACTGGATTCAGCTCTAGTGGACCTGAAAGGAGAAATTCCCCATGTTCAGAAGTCCCCTGGATCTGGCTGGTTCGTAACAGACTTGCACTGTATCGTAACTGGACTGCCTTCTAACAAAAGGGCAGGAAGGATGCAAGCTCAAAGCTTTATAAAAAAAAATACTTAGTGTTTATTTTCTCCAGTAGGTACTATTAAAGCATCTTGGCAGGACCCTTCCCTGCAGGTCCAAGAGTAGCTTAGCTCTCCTGGCAAGCTTTGCCTTGAAGCAGCATGCAGCAACTACAGACATGGGGATGCTCTCACCCTTTCCTTGACCGTGATGTGCAGTGGCTAGGGCTGAGTCAAGGAAGATCACACCCAGACAGTCTCCCACAAGAAGGGGAGGCCCAGCTGCCCATCATCAGAGCTCTCAGGACATGAGAAAATTCACTTTTGTCTGTGAAGGCCAGCTCTAACAAGCCCCAGAAATCCAGAGCAAAGGGCAAAACAGACTCAGGGTCCAGGGTTTAGGCAGACAGGGGCTTCTCTTCAGGACAGCTCTCCCCTTAGATGACAAATTCTCACTCTACTTCTGCAGGACAAATCTCTGGAAAGCAGCAGGACAAGGAACTGCTGAGAAGCATGAAAGCAATAGCTACACTCTGCTACGGTTATTTCAAATTTGGTCTAGGGCAGTGTGGGCTCTTCAGAGGGTCACCACCTCAGCCCTTCCAACGTAGACACAAGCAGCACACAAAGTCCATGGTGTCACCAGCATAAGGCAATTTCACCCTCTGCCACAGGCTCTGCTTTCTCTCTGGGAAAAAAGAGCAGAGCTGTTAATCACTTGGGAGGAGTGCAGCATGTAGAGCCCTTCTTACGTCCAGCTCTTGCATCACCTCCATATCATCTCCTGAATTCTGTTTGTAAGCAACTGGTGATTTGATGGCATCATTGAAGAGCTGATAAGGAGGAGAATGCTTGTCACTCAAGGTAAGGGGCACAGGGTTTCTGTAACATATGGAAACTGTTCCCACACACCAAGAAAAAAAAAAAAAAAAAAACAAACAAAAAAACTCAAACAAAAACCAAACCTCTGCAACTACCTGTAGCTACCAGGACCTCACAAGTAGGCAAACAGATATACTAGCCTGTTTTCTGCTCTCTGTGCTTACAGCAGTGCCCACATCCTTGGCTGCATAGGGGTCTCATAGAAGCTGAGCCAAATAGCTATGTTTTATCTTCACTCCATTGGTGCCAACTGCAGCAGACATGAAGTAAAAGGGCAAACTGAACGTGTGGACAAAATTGAAGCTTTTCTGGGTCACCTTCACATCTGCTGGGTGCAAAACAAGAAGTGGTCAGTAAGACATCAGTGTAGGCAGAATGCCAATATATGCAGGAGTGGTGGAACAGATGGAGACCAGAGCCCAATTCAGCTGTCAAAGCCTCCTCACTGTAGTACAAGCTGGGAAAGTCTCCCCAAAAGCTATAGGATTTTAAAAGCAACAGCATCAACAAAACATTGACAAGAAGACACAAAAATAAAAGAGTTCTTGTTGATTTACCCATGGTGTGTGACTAAATTATAGATGGACTCTGATGTGCTGTAAATGAATAATGCTTTGCAGCTTATCAATTCACTTGCTGTGCAGCAACCTCGAGTGTTTTCCAGGCACATGCCTATGATTTTTGCTGTGTGTCCACATGACCTGGACACCACTGCCAGTACTAGTCATGCCTTTCCCTCCAGTTTGGCCTTTTTAACCAGAATTCCCCACCACCTTTATGCCATGTTACCTATATTCCTGTTCATCAAGGGCACACTCACAGTATACAAATGACTCAACTGTTATATATTTTTACTTAACAGGCAGTTAGGAGCAGCTACCCCAACCTCAGCAGGCCAGAGGCTTTTTCAGTTTTGGACCAAGTCTACTGCATATTTACAGGAGGATGTGCTGACACAGCAGGAACAGCTCAAAGTTTTGATAGCCAGCCAGCCTGTATGCCGGCACAGGAGGATGACTCCAGATGATCCCCCTGTTCCCACAGAAGCCACAGCTGAAGCAGTTCACACTCCAGATGCTGCCCAGACAGCTGCTCCCTACCTCTTTGCAGGAAGCTGTTCTGCAGACTGGGCCTGTTCGTTTTCTAGCCTGGGTGGACCACAGCAAACAAAGGCAAGGCAGAGGACTCTCCTGAGCAGTGTCCACTCACACATAGAACACTAAAAACAGGATTCATCTACACAGAGGTTCTGTCTACAATACGGCTGCCAACACCAAGTCCATTTGCCTCAGACTTCCTGCACAGTCTGTGCAATCCGTGCATTCAAGGCTGGCTTGACACATCCTACAGGAAAGGCTTTTATTAGGCAAGATCAATCACGCCCTAAACCACACCCCACAACCAAAAGAACTTCCATAGACTACAGTGGGAGCCTGGACACCTTATTCAGGTAGACAGACCTAGTCATAGCTGTGATGATTTCTACCATGAATGTCAGCAAGGAAGCCCATGTCTGACACTGTATGGGTAGAGAATAACAGGAGGCTGGTCCTGAGGGTATGTGTTCTCTCACTGATGCTGAGCAGAAAGCATTATGCACTCTCACAGGATGCAGGAAACAGATCACAACCCAGAGGATAGCTAAACATACCCAACTACACTGGTTTTATCTGGCGAGAGAAGAATGAACAATATATGAAAGTTTTTTACACCACTGGAAGAGACAAGAAACATCAGACAGTGTAATCATAAAAAGTAACATACAGTTCAAGTGTCAACCAGGACTGTTATCAGTCAAAATTCCACCAGATCACAGCTGAGACACTACCCTTACCATCATACAAGTGGGAGTCTTATGGTAACAGGATGCATGCGTGCTCTGGAACCTCTCCTGCCCAGCCGCATCCCAACACAAAAAACAAGATTAGAATGACACAACTCTTCAAGTTCGGTTTTCCTCACAACTTAAACTCAGGATGCAAAGCCCAGTCCATCTACTCAGGGTCACAAATTTGGTTTCACTTCACTGATCTGAAACATTTCAGGGCTAAGAGATTATGCAAAACCAGGACCTTTTCGTAGTTAAGCTTAGTTAAGCGATGTGCAGACACTGAACATTGCTATAAATGTATTAGCAAAAGAGAAGTCATCAGTAGACATGACTTGTAAAGGATAGTAAGACAAAGCTAGTCAAAAGTGCAAAGAGTGACAACAATATACAATACTTTATCATTAGAGATGACAACAGGAAACAACATCTAAACATTCTGAAAAAGCTTGATTTCAGACACAGTGATAAATAGCCAGGTGCCTGCCATGGGAATTGTTCCATCTCCTTTCATAGGCAGGAATGGCCTTGGGAGGGGAAGCGTTTCCTCCGAAATGCCCGGGCAGGGGAAGGGAAGGTGATCACTGCTGTAGTGCTCATTCTCTTCAGATCTGATCAAAGCACACTGGGATTTTGACCATTTAATGTAAAGACCATGGTATTCTTCTTGTTTTGGTCCTCAGAATCCTGGCATTGTGACCAAGCCAAGTTATATTTTCACCTTTCCCCAGACTATGAATCCAATCCCAAAATATTAAATCAGTGCAACAAACTCTATGTATTACCTTATTTATTTAGACCCACAAGATGGTATCACTTAGAGACACAGAACAAGCCACAGAACAAAAAAAAAAAAAAAAAAGGCATTATGAGATACTAATCCCGTTCAGCAAACAGCACATGGCTGCTTTTTGTCCTTTCATGATTTTAGTATATCCTCTTTCTTCAGGTACAGATAGCAGACACTGTTTTACAGAGTGTCATAAACACCACACATTTTCAAGAACTGTTTCACCTGTAAATAAGTTCTCTATTGTATACAGCATTAGCCATGCATTATCAACAACGGCTGCTGAAGAGCAATGTAGCACCTGGACGCTGGTACATTGATGCTAATGAGCATAAACTGCACTTTGCACTGATCTGTGTTGTTAGGAAGCATGGAAAACTAGAAGGCAGTTTTCACTGCTTTATATTTATCCATAATTAAAACGCCTAAATATGGCCTGAAAGTGTCTTTATTTCCCCGCACAAATGGGAGTTGCCTTCAAACAAAACTACTGTAATGAAATTTTCCTGTCTCTAAGTGTAGCACTGCTCTAATGAAAGAGTGATATAAAACCACATGGTTTGTTAATTTGTGACACAAAATAAAAGGCCAACTGAGTGGCAAGCCAGAACTGCCATTTAAAATTTGGGCATTGTTGGAAGCGTGGGAAAAGCAAAACAATGAAAAAACTGCAAAACGCACATTTCCTTAACACACGGTGCCCAGAACAAACACAGGACAGGATGAAGATCCGGTGATTTGTGTTGCCATGGCACCAAGGAGGAATGCAAAGTG
Organism: Strix aluco; assembly: GCF_031877795.1. Taxonomy (NCBI): domain Eukaryota; kingdom Metazoa; phylum Chordata; class Aves; order Strigiformes; family Strigidae; genus Strix; species Strix aluco. The sequence goes on along the minus strand of NC_133971.1, from coordinate 16,559,231 downwards.
AGGTGGAGGCTGCACGGTCCCGTTCTTCCACTTTTCCTTGAGAAATATCTGACCCAACCATACAGATTTATCTCCTGCTCTTCCTCTTCTCTCAAGGACTGTTTTGAACAACTCTCTAGACATTATCTCTCATTCTTCCTCTTTTCCCACAAAAACAGCACACACCTTGCACCAAGAAATGTGCAGCATTGTTATTCAAGAAACAATGGCTTGACCACAGTCCCACCCGCTCCCACACACACACTTAGATAAATACTACCCCAAGTTTGTGTCTAACTCGGAGAGATGAAAATCCGATACCAAATCGGAGGGACAGACCGACGAGTCTGTGCTCCTCGCACCCCCGCCCCAGAAGGGACACCTTTTGGTGAGGTTTGGGCCCTTGGCTACGCCGAGTGATTACCTGGGAATTGTGTGTGATTGCAATCATTTTTTGTGTGTAGTGCTCTACAGCCAACCTGCAGTCTGTGCATTTATCGTAGGCAATCTCAAAGAATCTGTAGATGTTGCATAAGAATAAACTGTGCTATTCGCGACCCTGACAGCTTCTTTTGAATGCCACCGGACCTACAGCACAAGGGCTGTTCGTGCATCTGGTGTCAGGCCGATAGTCATGGCAATAACTGACAAACCTATGAAGAGGTACGTCCAGCCCCCCCCAGCCCCTCTAATCTCTGGGGACTGACTAGAACGCAAGGGGATTCATCTCTTACCAAATTAATTCGTCACCTTAAATGCAACAGGCATACAACAGTCCTAATGTGATTTGAAATTCAGATTTATATTAGGCCTCATTAAACAGTTTAGAGAAATTCATACACGTTTTTCTTGTTTGGGGTTTTTTTCCCTAATTACCTTTACAGAATGAGGTACATAAATAAAAGTACAGTATTTTTAAATCGTAAAATACTTAACTATCACATTTTTACCAGTCCTATCATCTCTCGGCTATGAAAGTGGAAAAGGCAGGAGCCTTCACAGTTCATTAAAAAAAACCCAAACACAAAACAATGATAAAGAAATCTGACATATGTATTGGATGTTGCTTCTAAAGCAAAGTAAGCAGTATCAAGTATTCGGAGAATTAAGAAGCAAGTTGCAAGTTGCCTTTTAGGTAAGGGTTCTATTTATCATAAGACTGAAGTCAACTTACAATTTTACAAATTGCAGTTTAAAGAAAGAATTGCTTCTTTTGTGGAGGTTTTGTTTATTATTTCTACTCATTGTCTCTTACAATACCGATCAGCTCCTTAGCTTAGGGCTTAAGCCAGGACCTTGATACAACACAGCAATAAAACATGTATCTGTAAGTGCTTATGGCTTATCAGTAGTCCCTCATTAACCAAAATAATTTAGTTTGTTCATTAGTCCCTAAAGACCCATGTGTATATCCTTTGCCAGCATAGGATTCACTGACTGTGCTTTATTTGTTTGCAAAAAATTTCTGCTCAGTATAATTATATGGTAACCATAACAATCTAAAAACCTCTTTTTTTAAAAAAATTATTTACTGAGATAAAAATGACTGGGGTTTGGGGTTTTTTTGTGTTTTTTTTTTTAAATACAACTTTGGGAAAGTTACACGTAGAGAAAACAACTTTATATTCACTGGGAGATTTGGTGCTGTGAGGCTGAGCAAAAAGCCATCTTGCCAAGCACAGTGTAATTCTTCTGCTCCCAGCTATCTCTATCACCAGTGCTCTGCACTGAGCAAACGGGACAATCTGAAAACTTGCAGACACATTCATTAAATACATGTTGATGAAAAAGGCTGTCCATGCTTTCATTTTTAGAAAACACAGAAAAGCCTCAATGCAACAAAGGAGCTTGAAGGCCTCAATTGAGAGTATTGGCATTCAGATACCCAATACAGGGCAGCACCTACGGGAGCATAAATACGTTTGGATAGGATTTTTAAGTATTAAAAACCTGAAGATTTTCAGTATTTATCTTTCTCTTTTCTTTTTGCCATACTTAAAGGCAAACGCTGCATACTGTCCTCAAGTGCAAGATCTAGAAGTTTATTAATGGAAGCTGCATACATGGCCTTCAGAATACCAAGGGGCTAAGCACTCCTTTCCTGCTCTGTGCTGGCTTCTGTCCAGTTAATAATATCAGTACAAGAGTGGTAACCACGGCACTGGATCTGTGAAACAAGAGAGAGCAAGGTAGGAGAAAGATCAGCAGTTTAGCAAAACCAAATAGAAACTTGTCTAACAAAGACCAATCACTGGGACGAGGAGGAGAGAATAAAGACACACTTTAATATCTGTTGATCCATTTCTATGAAATTTAACAGGGGGCAGTTGTCTTGAAGGTATTAAATTCCCTTGAGCGCTGAGAAAGTCTCAGAGTCTGATAGTAAACCAAGAGACTGGAATTAGCATCACCCCTGAGAACAGAAACCTCAGGCTAATAACCCTTGGCCAGCTGGCCAGCTGCCACTCAGCCCCTGAGTCACCCAGGGCCAGGCAGAAGTGCTGCTGGGGGTTACGGGGCAGGAGGAACCTGCAGAAGGTATTTCAGGAAGGTTCAGAGGATGGAGGAACACAGGAGCTGGCATGACTGTAGGGGAAAAATGACAAGGGGAAGAGCATAGGGAATACCAGCAGAGAGAAAGTGGTAATCCTTCTGGTGGGAGGGTTGCTGAGGGGACCAGGGATGAAGGACAGGAATCTGCAGGCAGGGAAACTTCATTAGTTCCACTAATCACAGACCAATTTGTCTGCAGGAAAGTATTTTGGTTTCTTTGTTGTTTGCCTTACAAGTGTGAACAGGTGTCCTAATATATTCTGTGTGTGGAGTAACAGAGGAGCAGCCACTACTGAGAGCACTCTGCTCAGGCTCAATTCATAAATGGAAAAGTGATTCTGCATTCAACAGGAAGGATAAAAACGGTACCCTGCTGTTCAGTGGGAGACAGAATTTAAATGTCCTGTAACAGAATTTGGTGCATCACCACATGTGAGGCTTGACTTTCCTAATTTACACCATTAAATTCTTACACAAAAATAAATGTTTTTAATTCAAGGCAGTAACTTCTGATTCACACCAGGGAAAATGGAAGAGCATAAGGCCCCTCTTATCTTAATAAGATTTGTCATCATATACTGTTAAATGCATTAATGGCAGATAGAATCATAAGTAAGTATTGCATTACAAGATAATGTCAGCACTGAATTGAAATGGGAAATAAATTACTATTTGGTGTTAAGTCATTTACACCGTCATTCTCAAAAAACAATTTATAGGTTGCAGTGTTCTCTAATTTCAGTACCTTTTTAATTAGAAGAATAAATAAAAATTACAACAAAAAAGAAATCAGAAGCACCCATTTTGGGGAAAAACGTTTTTAAAAGATGGCTTTAACATATGCTATTATGTTCAATTTTAGATGACACAAGGTCACAACAAAGGTATCATTTCTTTTGGTAAAGTCACACCTGAAACTGTATGGGGAGTGTTTTTTCTCCTTCAGTTCCCAGATTCTTACATGGTACAATGGTGTTTGGCCGCAGACAGTTTGTAGAAGACAGTGCCAATAAAGTACCAGTCACAATGCAAAGACTCTTTTCCTGATTCTCATTAATTTTTTTTAAATATTCATGTTTTAAACAAAGATAGCCAGTTTAGAGGTATTTAGACTACAGCTTTCAATGCTAGTCTCATTTTCAAGCTGAAGTGCCCTCTGCTGGGCATGATTCCAGATGCCTCTGCTCATACGTTTTGTACATAACTTTTTTTAAACCTGAAACTTCATTAGGAGAGGGCATATAGACTCCTATAAAGACATATAATTTAATTGTTGAAAATTATTTTTCTTTTTACACCAACCGGATCTGCAGGGAAAATTATAAAGGGGGTCTAAACTTTGCGCCAAGAATTGACACTTTGTTGGCTTTGCTCAGATGCTCTGATTCTGTGGACAGATGACAGGCAGATGAACGAACAAGAAAACAGCAAAATATGTGGACCAGTGCTAAGGAACACCAAGAGAGCAGGTAGCTACAAACACACAATAGAAGATTAAATGTATAGGAACAGAGATGGAAGGACAGATTCAGAATGGAGATTCAAGAAAAGAGAGCATATAAAATCCATCCATGAGTAAACCAGTAGGCAGCTACATCCTTCCTGTTCCTCATATTGCAAAATGCAGTTGCTAAAGGGTTTATGCTGCTTTTGGCTGTTGCAGCATTCAGAATGAGAAAGACAGAGGGGCTAACCACAAATATACAAGGAAAAAAATATGTTAAAACAGGTTTTGGAAGAGAAAGTATATCCTAGATCAGTGGAGAAAGGGACAAAGAATACAAGTGACCTCAAATTCGGGTCCAAGACGCAACTAGGAGAAAAGGAAGTTAGATATCACTTGAAGGGATTTTTTTTTTTTTTTAATCAATAAATACTTTCCATTTGGTTAAATTAGATTTCAGCCCTGAACTTACCTAGGATGATGAAGTCAGATTTCTCCACATCATTTCTCCGGTCAGGAGATGGGTAGGTCATCCTTGATTTCTCCTTCTGAACCTTCTCTCAATCTGTATACTCAAGAGCTGCTTCCTTTGATTCTCTGAAGTTTTGCAGAAATCTAGTTCTTCAGAAGCTCAGTGGGGGTAACAGGAGACTTGTCTATCTTTGAGGACAGAGGACAGCTTCAGTCAAAGAATGTTAGTTTTGTGAAGCAGCAGTAAACTCCAGAGAGATATCCGCCTGGACCTGAGGAAGGACAAATTACTCCCAAGCTGCTCCATCTTTTCCTGCTCTTACCTTGCCATCCAGATGCTTCATGAGGAAAACAACACAGAGAAGACATGTTTTCTTTCCCTTATATATTACAAGCCAAAAATGTGCATTTTTTTTTAGGATAGGGTGTTCCTCTGGTAGAGATGAACAAGAGCACTGAGGCAGTAAGGATCTGAATGCTGAGAACCGCAATTAAAACTGATCTCAGGCTGCTTCTATAAATCTTTCATTATTCTTACCATTAGCATTAGTTAGACTTCTATAATAAAACAAATATCATCCTTCAAGGGGCAGGTGGAAAAATCAGGTTTCATGATTGCTAGATGAAAGAACTCATAAAGGGTACTAAGTATTCAGATGCTCCACATCCAGATTAAGTCTTTGTCTTCAAAGGATTTTCATCATTAGCAAGTTACTTTTCATACAATTTTTGGATGCATGTTAAAAAACATTTTATTCTTTTCACATTTAACATAAAACTCAAAGCACTACAAAAAGATAGTTTTCAGTGTTTTGCTCAATCTAAAGCAGTTTTAAGATTATTAGGATCAATCATCTAGTGCATTACATGAACTTTAGTGTTATAAATAGAAGGGGGGGGGGGTGTGATAATCAGGATTAATAAATTTAGCCAAAATACAGCCACTGACATTTAACCACATGCCAATAGTTGGAAGCTTTGTGAAACAGAAACATACCACACCCTTTCTGATGCTGCTGTGAGATAAATTCATTTTTTGAAAATGTAGTCCATTTCATATCCATAAAAACAAGGTCAGACTTAAATCCACATAGCTAAAATGACCCTGGAATAAGGTTAACAGGTACCCTTCATTTTCTGCTCAATTTAGACACACACACAACAAAAATACACATTTTAGTTCTGCTTTTCTAGCAATAGATGGCACTAGAGAATAACACCTAGAGATTACCACAGAGAATACCACAGGTATCTTCTGACTCTGCTTCAGGGACCTGACATCCTATGTAGCAGCCCCAGACTCCTCCAAGGATGATACACAAGAGTTTTTCTCTACAGGAAAGGATGCCCTCTTCTCTGGAATCTACCCAAGATTCCTCCCAGACATGTCCCAGACTGTCCTGAGCCCTGCTTCAGGGACCCGAGAACCAAGTAGCAGCCTTAGACTCCTCCAAGGAAGATACTCAAGAGGTTTTTTTCTCCTTAAAGGATGCTCTCTTCTCTGGGATCTGTCCAAGATTCCTCCCAGACATGTCCCAGACTGTCCTGAGACCCTGTTTCAGGGACCTGAGATACTGGGTAGCAGCCTTAGACTCCTCCAGGGAAGTCACCTGAAAGAGTTTTTATCTTTTGGGGAAAGCCATCACCTCCAGGATCCACCCAGGGCTATCCCAGGCATCTCCTTCTCTCCTCTGCCCTTTGATTTAGGGACATGAGATCCCGGGTAGCCGTCCCATACTCCTACAAGGAAGATACCCGAGATCTGTTTTCTCCTGTAAAGGAAGATTTTTCTCCAGGATTCACCCCAAACTCCTGCCAGGCATACCCTGGAGTATTTTTACCTCTGCTTTTGGGAGGCCTAATCCTGGGTAGCAGCCCCAGACTCCTCCAACATAGATACCCAAGAGGTTTTTTTCTCCCTGAAAGGACGCTCTCCTCTCTGGAATCTGCCAAGGATTCCTCCCAGACATGTCCCAGACTGTCTTGAGCCCTGCTTCAGGCACTGAGATCCCAGGTAGCAGCCTTAAACTCCTCCAAGAAAGCAACCTAAAATATTTTTTATCTTTTGGGAAAAGTCATCACCTCCATGATCCACCCAGGGCTACTCCCAGGCATCTCCTGGTCTCTTCTGTCCTTTGTTTTAGTGACATGAGATCCCGGGTAGCAGCCCCAGACACTCCCATGGAAGATACCCAAGAGGATTTTTCTCCCATAAAGGACGCTCTCCGCTCTGGAATCTGCCAAGGATTCCTCCCAGACATGTCCCAGATTGTCTTGAACCCTGCTTGGGGACCTGAGATCCCAGGTAGCAGCCTTAGACTCCTCCAGTGAAGCCACCTAAAATATTTTTTATCTTTTGGGAAAGATGACACCTCCAGAATCCACCCAGGGCTACTCACAGTCATCTTCTGGTCTCTTCTGACCTTTGATTTAGGGACACGAGATCCTAGACAGCAGCGCCAGACTCCTCCAAGGAAGATACCCAAGGGGTTTTTTCTCCCTGAAAGGACAACCTCTTCTCTGGAATCTGCCCAAGATTCCTCCAAGACACGACCCAGACGGTCTTGAGACCTGTTACAGGGACCTGAGATCCAAGGTAGCAGCCCCAGACTCCTCCAAGGAAGGTACCCAAAAGGTTTTTTCTCTTTAAAAGACGCTCTCTTCTCTGAGGTCTGCTGAAGATTCCTCCCAGACATGTCCCAGACTGTCCTGAGCCCTTCTTCAGGGACCTGAGATCCCAGGTAGCAGCCTTAGGCTTCTCCAAGGAATCCACCTGAAAAATTGTTTATCTTTTGGGGAAAGACGTCACCTCCATGATCCACCCAGGGCTACTCCCAGGCATCTCCTGGTCTCTTCTGACCTTTGCTTTAGGGACATGAGATCCCAGGTAGCAGCCTCAGACTCCTCCAAGGAAGCCACCTAAAATAATTTTTATCTTTTCGGGAAATTTGTCACCTCAAGGATCCACCCGAGACTCCTCCCAGGCATCTCTGGGTATCTTCTGACTCTGCTTTAGTGACATGCGATCTCAGGTAGCAGACTGAGTCTCCTCCAAGGAAGCTACCCCAGATTATTTCTATTCTGGTGAAAGTTCTCAGCATCTTGATGCACCCAGGACTACCCCCAGGCACCTCCTAGTCTCTTCTGACCTTTGTTTTAGGGACAGGAGATCCCAGGTAGCAGCACCAGCTTCCTCCAAGGAAGATACTCAAGAGGACTTTTTCTCCCTGAAAGGATGCTCGCTTCTCTGTGATCTGCCCAAGATTTCTCCCAGACATGTCCCAGACTGTCTTGAGCCCTGCTTCAGGGACTTGAGATCCCATGTAACAGCCTTAGACTCCTTCAAAGAAGCCACCTGAAAGAGTTTTTATCTTTTGGGGAAAGACATCACCTCCAGGATCCATCCAGGGCTACTCCCAGGCATCTCCAGGTATCTTCTGATTTAGGGAGGCCAAATCCTGGGTAGCAGCCCCAGACTCCTCCAAGGAAGATACCCAAGGGGTTTTTTCTCCCTAAAAGGATGACGTCTTCTCTGGAATCTGCCCAAGATTCCTCCAAGACATGACCCAGATGGTCTTGAGCCCTGCTACAGGGACCTGAGATCACAGGTAGCAGCCTTAGACTCCTCCAAGGAAGCCACCTGAAATATATTTTATTTTTTGGAAAACACTGTCACCTCCAGGATCCACAAAAAGTAATTATACAAGGTAAAATGGATCCATTTAACAAGGACTACAATTATTTTTTTTTTTTTTTTTGCCCAGGAATATACAGTAGAGCTTTCATTTGAGAGGCACAGATGCAGATTCTTGTTAGCAAAAGCCAGTTAAAATTCTGAGGGTCCAAGCTACATCTTCAGTGTCCAAAACCCTCATTTTTGCGCTCCAAACCCCTCTCGTAGAACACAAAGTGTCATTTTTCGGGTACAAACCCTCATTTATATGTTCCAACCCCCACTTTTAAAGGCCAAAAACTCATTTCAGGGGTCCAGAGCATAATTTTCAGAGCCCGAAGTCTGACTTTGAAGTTCCAAAGCCTCAGTTTTAGAATCTGGATCCTTATTTCTGGGGTTCCAACTTGTCTTTTACTACCCAGAGACTTTTTGTAGGGCCCAGACTTTCATTTTTAGTGTCTAAATCCTCACTTCTTGGGCAAAGCACAGCGATTTAGGGTCCAAAGCTTCACTGATAGTGTCCAAAGCCTCACTTCTCCTTTCCTAAGTGTTAGCTCTGGCTTCCAAAGCCTCATTTTGGTGGTCCAAAGGCTCAACCATAATCTGTAGAATCTCCTGTGAAGGAGTTTGCGTGTGCCCCCGTGGGAGGTGCGTTCTACGAGTGCACGCGTCAGTGGGTGCACGCTGTGAGCTTGCAGGTGGGCGCAGGGGTGGGTGCACGCGGGGTGCGTGCGTGCGGGGCGTGTGGGTGGGTGCATTCCACGTGCGTGTGTGCTGCAGCGTGTGCACGCGCTGCCTGTGCGCGTGTGTTGTGCGTGTGTGCGCGCACACTCGGGGTGTGTGTGTGTGAACACTGCACGTTGCTCTCTGTGTTCCAGACATGTGTCTTGGAGTACGGGTGTGTACACGCTGCGGGTGTGCATCGCACCTTCTCTTTGTACCTCACGTGTATCTCCAGGGAGAGTGTTTGTGCGCACGTGCCCCAAAGCTGTCTGCGTGTCACATTGATTTTTCCTATCCTCTTTCTGGCCCTGATGTGCCAGTCTTCTCCGCACCATGGTGGCTCTGAGCACCCTCCTCTCCGACCAGGCTTGGGTTCAGCCCTTCTGAGTGACTCTTTCCCTTTGTGCCTGACCTGGCTGCCTGCAGCCTCATTTTGCAGGTGCTAGGCATGGAATCCTTGCCTTGCACAGGAGACTGAATTGGACTGCAGCGTAGTTAGCTGTGAAAATTGGAAACTTTATTTCAAGAACTGGAATGCTCAACTGGAGCATTTGTGTGTGTGGGCAGGACCGAGCAGGGCTTTAACACTGAGTCTGCCTTTGGACCAGCAGGCAGTGCCCCAGCAGGAGATGGTTGTGGTGTGCTGTAGCTTGAGTTGGGTCCTACTCATGCTGCTACTGGAGCCTTTTTCCCCCACAGGACCTGCAGGAGCTCCTGCAGCCGAGTAAAGAATTCCACCAGCTTCTGGTGTGGAAATGGACTGGGAGTAAAGCTGCCCACTTGTGTTGGTACTGGCCTTGGCCTCTGAAAGGGAGTTGATGTGAAGACTGGCCGTGGTGTTGGAGTAGCCGTTACTGCTGGGTGCAGTCCCATCTGTACCAAGATCCAATCATAAAAGTGCTGAGTGGAGGTGTAGACTCCAGGCCGTTTTGCTCTTGCACAGCCTCTCCCCCAGCTGGTCACTCCAACAAGCCAGAAGTGGTCAGCGTTGTTATCTTTGCACACAAGAGGACCGCCGCTGTCACCCTGCAGCGGAGGAGAGAGGGAGGATTAAGGTGGTGTCGGGTGGCCGCTGGCAGCACTAGGGCCGGCTCCTTCTCTCTCACAGCACCTGCCAGGGATGTATTAGCTGTACAGAGAGGTCTGCTCAGGTGCTGGGGTCAAGAGGACCTTGTCTGGGAGAGGGTAGTAAGCCTGTGGGGTAGGGCTCTCTCTCATCTCTGCACAGTGATGCTGGCTGTGTCAAGAGGGATGTTTTGGGATTGGGATCTGGACCTTGGGGCTGCCAGGAGCGCTGGATGGGCTTTCTGGGCAGAGTCCCAGGCCTCTGAGACAAGTGGGACCCTGGGCAAGGACCTGCAGCTGGGGAAGGGGAGGTGAGCCCCGCCAGTGGTGAAGACCCAGCGGTGGGAGGGCGACTAGCCAGGCAAAGCCTGCGCCGGGGTGTGTTTGGGCAGCTGTGCCGGGGCTGCTTGTGGCGCTGGGCGCTGCCTTGTTGCAGGCTCCTACCTGGCAGGTGTCAATGCCACCCTGTGGATAGACAGGGCACAGGTTGTGAGGGTGGAGCCCAGCCCTCTCCTGAGCAGCCTCTCAGCCAGGCTCTGCAGTGCCCAGGCACTGGGTGTACCGCAAGGAAAGGGGACGGGAGTAGCACGTGGTGCTGTGGACGGGGCACCTGCGAGTGCGGGGGGATATCCCCATTCATGGCCCTCCTTACCTGGCCTTGGTGAAGCAGTGGGCTGCTGTGAGGACCCACTGTGGGCTGATGAGGGACCCTCCACATACATGTCCCGTGCCTCTTCTCCAGGGATCCTGGATGCTGACGATCCAGGGCCAGGCCCCTGGCTGGGCGTCTGTGTCCCCCATGACTCGTGAGGTGCCATTGTGAGAAGCCATGGGCCGCAGCCCACAGGTCCCTCTGTAACCAGAAACTCATTAGTGTCCTGCTGGATGGCTCGCTGCTGTTCCGGCTGAAGGTCAGACGTCTGCCCTCCGCATGAGGGAGATCTTGTTCTAGAATCTTTTGTGTTTGTGAGACACAGTTAAACAAGTGAGGAAACCACCACAAAAATTCACCTCTCTAAATTCCCCTAGAGTAAGTCTCTTTCCAGATTAAACGGCTTACTTCAACATCTGGTTTTTGTCCCAAAAAACTCTTGGCTATTGCAGTAGCTACCAAATTGCCAGTTTTACCTGATGTGAAGCTTCACTAATGCAGAGTGCTTTTTCTTCTGCCGCTTCCCACTCCTAGGTCTGAGCCACACAAAACATGATCAAAGCCACTTCAGTTCCTCTTCTTAGAGTATGTTTCAAACTGTGTAAGATACATTAGTGCAAAAATGCTTACTTTTTAGGTCATCTCTAATAAAAGTCTACCACAGCCTCTAGATCAATGAATAGTTTTAAATTATCCCAGGGATGTTTTTGGTAAAAATGGTAGGCTAATAGAAATATAATCTTTGTGCTTTTTTTCCCTTTTGAACAGATTTTTTCTGGGGATTTCAAAATAAATATTTTATCATGGCATATATAAAATATTTTTTACATTTTCATAACTTCCCTATTTTTATATATGTTACATTGTTCTCTGTTGTATTTATAATGTGTTTATGTATTTTTGATGCAAAATTGATTGCCCAAATCTTACCTCAAGGTCAGCCTAATTACAACCAGGTGGCTGATGTCTGTATAGGCATCAACATAAGATATTTCTTTACCCCCGCCATATGCTTTCATGCAGTAAACTAAATTCTTCATTCCCACTTTTCTGAAACCTTATCTTTAACCCCAGTCACAACTTCAATCTATAACACGTGACCAACAACTATCAGAATTAACAGAAAGCATTGCCCCTTATCAGCCTCAGTTCTCCATTCTAGCAATCTACACAATAACCATCTGTTAACTGGAGGTATTCTACTTTGCTTTTCTAAAGACTTAATTATAATTGCAGTTTAGCTAAAGAGACATGCTGACTTTGTTAATACTAAATTCTTTAGCAATTGGCACTTAACAACGTTAGACTTCCCTTTAGGCCTCACAGGTCAAGGAATAAAGAAAATTTCCCATATTTTTCTGAAAATTTGTAACCCTAACTACACCTAGAATCTTTCCTAGGTTATAATAACATACGATAAGCATCTTCTAAAATTAAATTTAAATCATTCCCTATGTACTAATACCCCTATGGGTTCAGCAGTGTAGTCTGTTGAAGATCCTGCAATGAGCCAAACCTTTCAGCTCTTATCAAACAATAATCCAGTCCCAACCTTAAACCTTGTCTAAGTCTTAACCAGTACATCCAGATTTGTTCCAAACCCAAACATAATATATTTGCTCTTGCCTGTGCTAGCTTCCATCTTAGCCAAGTACATATGCAGAACTGAGCAACAAACAGGCATTTGATTATTCCTTTTACAAAACTTGTCCTTAAGAATATCCTTGGTTTTAGCCTTGGTCATAGCCAAGTTAGCAATGTCTGCACCAAAACACAAACACAAACAATTGGTTATATTGCCATAAACTGCATTTATTGTCTGAGACCTAGGATGGGACTTTCTGCTGACAGAAGTGACAAACATGTGATTGGGTTTGCTGCTCATGTGCTTTACTAGACCCTGGTTATGACTGAAAATGGAAAAGAGGTTAGGTTCAGTTTTGAACCCAGCAGGGTTTGAAGACAAGTTTCATTCCAGGATACTGTGAGGTCTCCAGGAAGGGGATGGAGGCTGTTGATCTACAGAAATGACTGGCTGGTCACTGTTTTTTGTGGGTTTTAATGGAATTTGTTTAAGAATAATTTGGAGACATATTTGGAGTTAGGATTTAGAAAAAGCGGCAACAGAGGGCTGTTTTTAACTGCAGCATCTGGTAAGGTCTGCATGATTTGATGAGCAAAAGCTCCAGCCTGAGTGACTCCTCATTATCATGAAGTCATTGTGTTTCATTAAGGCCTATGATGATACTTGTTGTGGTTAGTGTTCAGAAAAGCAGAATGGAAGAACTGCATTTGCTGATGGATTGTAGCAAGCATGAAGGAGAGGATGGTTTCAGAGAAACATATTTTCTTAATTGATTGGTTGTAAGTATGTATAATAGGGTCTTTAGTTCCAGTTAGGGCTAAATCTGGGGTAAAGAGGAACTTCACTTTGTAAGGTATGCATGAATAGGAAGAGCACTGGCCACAGAGCTTGTCACAGCACTGTTCCTTTTGTTTGGATGTTAAACTGAACCTGACATCCAGCTGTAAATCATATCCTGGTGACCAATGCCTACACCAAAGCAAGGCATAATCTATTTTCCCTTGCCACAACTGGCTTTTCTGCAAGGTCACAGCTGAGGGAGGATTTTGTAATAAGCCAAAGTATTCCTGGACAAAATGGAGTAGGGTACTTACTGTACCCAAACATGAATTTATAGGATTGGTTCATCCCTGAACTCTAAAATAAAGGTCATGAGGAATAATACTGTTTGCCACTGAACTGAGTTGGCCTCCATATCAAAGGGCAGGAGGTACATCGGCATCTGTAGTCATGAAGTGTGGCAGGATGTCTGGTCACAGGACTTTTTCTACACGTATCTCTAGTATTTAAGAGGCAATGTAGTTAAGAGCAAGAGAAAAGCTCCTCCAACGAGCAATTTTAGATCACAAAATCCAAATGAGCATTTCTGACCCCTCTGACTACTAAAAATCAGCCTCCTAATTTAGGTATTTGATGTTTGAAATAAGGTCATGTGAATGTAGAACTACTGCAATGTTTTATTTCAAAACACTTGTCAACATCTAAGTTTTCAACAAGGCTTATGTTTGTCTGGTGCATGTTAGTGAAACAGAGCACAAGTTCCTTGTCTCAGACCCAATAGTGTAAGAGTATTATTCAAAATATAGAGATGACATATGCCTCTATAATGCTGTTCATGATAATTTGTGTTGCACACTGCTGGTGTAAAAACTATGATGAATCTTTCCACATAGAATAGCTTTTTAAATACATGACTGCCATTGGCAAATAAGATGTAGCCTTTAAATATGCGTTTAGTTTTCAGTCTTATGTCTTTAGGAAAATGTAGACATTAGAAAATTGCAAGGAGACTGCAGTGGGTACTCAAACCAGTCTGTCATGCAAATATCTACTGCTACTTTGTAATTAGATGGATAAAAAGCAAAGGGGATCAGATGTTATAAAGCTGATTATTAGTATAAGGAGACAATTGTAGATAGAGCAATGAAATGACAATAATTACCCTACTCCCACACTGTGGATTTTATGGAGTATGTGATAAAACCTTCTGTTGAAACTTTCTGATTCTGAATTGTATATCAGAAATACCAGTCATCTTTAACGTTGGATTCCTTAGTACATTAGAATGTACAATTTTTTTCTCAGCGAGGACATTTTTCCATGCTTTTATGACCACATATGTTCATACACTGCTCTAGCCAAGCAAATGCCACAACAGTGATTGGAACCAGGAAAAGTAGAGTCATCAGCGCAGACTAGGAATCAGTTTTGGAACTGTTACTGTCCTGTGCTTTTTTGAAGGAAATAGGGAGAAGGAGGCAGGAGGAAGGAGGCTGAACCGATTTAATAGCATTAGCACATCTAATGACAAAAGATCATCTCTTTGTTCTTTGAAACAGTTTTTAAAGTACTCAAAGTGCAAAGTAAGCACATGAAATATTTATGATTTTTTAGTATTGTCCATAGTTCTATAGCTTATTGAAACACCTTTTCAGTGTTTTCTTTTCTGTTTTTCCCGCATATCTAGCATGATTTCTGTGATGTAATAACTGAAGTGTGGATACTGAAGTCATTACTGCTTGACTCTATCAGGTTAATTATTTGGCTGTTTACTGTGTGAACACAAGATCCGTCTCCACTCATGCAGTGTTAGATGCAGCTCTGGCCTCTAGGTAGATCTGTGCCTTGTACAATATAGTCTCACAATCTTTATTCCACTCCATGGCTCCACATGCCTCAGACAGAAGCGTTGAGTGTCTGGAGGTGAAAAGCCAGGCAGAACAAACTGAGTTCCGTCTCTTGGGGCTTTACATTCAAAGGACTGTCACGTTATAGCTACTGCCCTGTCAGAGGGGCCTTCATAATTGCATGGTCCAGGACCATTCCTTTCACATCATGTGAACTGAAATATTAAATATAGATGATTGGCAGATCACCCATTTCAAGACTCAAATGTAATTTTTTGTTCCACTGAAATAAAGGAACTTGGAATATTTTTGTGGTGATGCTACTTTTATCCTTTTAAACTGTAGAGAACAGGTGATCAGTTAAATCTTTTCTCATAGGAAATCAAAAGATCAACGTCCCTAGAGATCTTTCAGTGGCAGGGTGCACGTGTACAAAATATTTATGATGACATACTCTGCTGCAGGGGCAGCTGAACACCACTGTGCTATAGAGTATTGAATGACCATAACCATAACCTTCTTTCAAGACTAGCATTAAGGATGCCTGTAAATCTGCTGTTGAAAATCATATCTGAAGAATGAGTACTCAGTTTGATTTTGTAAGTGTTCCTCACAGCAGCATATAGGGTTTTAAAGAAAGTTAAAACCATATTTCTTATAGGAGTCTATAGAAAGCAGTTGGCAGAAATTAAACTGTTTTCTCTGAAAATAAGTAAAAGGTTTTCCAAGCTCAAATATATTAATGATCTGTTCCTAAAGAAAATGCAATCTTTATAAATAACAATTGTGATGTTTATTGCTGTCTTTTAAAAATCTGTGTACTGTACTTGCTTTACCACTTTTAAGAGGTTTGTGCAAAAGAATACTAGGCAGATTATTTGAATGAGGTTTCCATTATAAAGCACAGATCCATTTGGCAAATGATGTGCAAGAAAAGCTTGAAATTATTACTGTGAAGCAGACTTTCATCCTCCCTCTAAGAGCAGCCCATTTATATGAGTGATTGTATAACAGTGATAATGTTTCAACATCTCTCCAGCATCTTATGGCAGGATCAACACTGTTGACAGCTGTAAACATGTATATCTGTGTTCCGGTTTGAATGCTTCCAGCTTCTTTGCCTGTGCCCATCACTCCTTCTCTCCCATTTCTCAGACAAGTTCTGCAGTCCCTGTGCTTGCCTGCTCCGCAACATCGCAGTATGAAGGACAGTTTCATTCCTCAGATCTGACTTCTTCCCAAGACGTGAGTCAGCAGTCAAGGGAGCTGACGGCATCACCGGGATGGGCCAAGCAGTGATGTGCCTCTGCAGTGACGCAGCCTTTGCTCATAGTCAGCAAGGGTTTTTACATCACCTCAACACCAGGTGGCAACATACCATGCTGCTCTGCTCGTGTTTGAAGAAACAAACACAATGTTCAATTCAGTTAGTACAGAAAGAAAAAAACAGCTTTAGGTGTTGTATCCTCATATGGTCATGTTCTGTCCAGTGCTTATCCCCCTGACCCCCTGGCTCCTTTATTCAGCTTTAAAGGAGCTTTGCTATTTTGAAGAGCTTTGAAAATTCTTCGATCGGTTTGAGATGTTCTGCAACAGGTGTTGTGGCATTCAGCTTTAGCATAGCTCTCTAGACATGTCCCAGGACTCAGTTTGTACTAGGATGAAAATATACTAGACTGAAGCTTAAGCTTGCATTGCTTAATATGTGTAGAAACACAAAAATGTCTAAAAGCCAACATCTGTTGTCTCACTATGCTTGCCAGGATGAGAAAGTGACAAAGGTCACTTTAGTTGGTTTGGTCCCTCTCCCTTAGATCACAACATACAATATGACCCAGTGGTTTGGATACCTTTTAGAGCTGTAGAATTTTCTAGAATTTGGGGCTTAATGGAAACTTTTGCTCTTTTGACAGTCATAAGACTTGATATTGATATAAGCAACTGTTCTTGATTATTCTTAGAATCATGAATGTAGTAGCAATATCCTGGCTCTGGTATCCCTTCATCTTTTTTGTTTCTGGAATTTAAATATTATATTATATTTATTATAGCGATTGTATCATATCACATAATACTCATCATACAATATTAAATATTCTCTTCTCTTCTCTTCTCTTCTCTTCTCTTCTCTTCTCTTCTCTTCTCTTCTCTTCTCTTCTCTTCTCTTCTCTTCTCTTCTCTTCTCTTCTCTTCTCTTCTCTTCTCTTCTCTCTCTTCTCTTCTCTCCTCTCCTCTCCTCTCCTCTCCTCTCCTCTCCTCTCCTCTCCTCTCCTCTCCTCTCCTCTCCTCTCCTCTCCTCTCCTCTCCTCTCCTCTCCTCTCCTCTCCTCTCCTCTCCTCTCCTCTCCTCTTCTCTTCTCTTCTCTTCTCTTCTCTTCTCTTCTCTTCTCTTCTCTTCTCTTCTCTTCTCTTCTCTTCTCTTCTCTTCTCTTCTCTTCTCTTCTCTTCTCTTCTCTTCTCTTCTCTTCTCTTCTCTTCTCTTCTCTTCTCTTCTCTTCTCTTCCTTCCCTTCCCTTCCTTCCCTTCCTTCCCTTCCCTTCCCTTCCCTTCCCTTCCCTTCCCTTCCCTTCTCTCTTCTCTTCTCTTCTCTTCTCTTCTCTTCTCTTCTCTTCTCTTCTCTTCTCTTCTCTTCTCTTCTCTTCTCTTCTCTTCTCTTCTCTTCTCTTCTCTTCTCTTCTCTTCTCTTCTCTTCTCTTCTCTTCTCTTCTCTTCTCTTCTCTTCTCTCTTCTCTTCTCTTCTCTTCTCTTCTCTTCTCTTCTCTTCTCTTCTCTTCTCTTCTCTTCTCTTCTCTTCTCTTCTCTTCTCTTCTCTTCTCTTCTCTTCTCTTCTCTTCTCTCTTCTCTTCTCTTCTCTTCTCTTCTCTTCTCTTCTCTTCTCTTCTCTTCTCTTCTCTTCTCTTCTCTTCCCTTCCCTTCCCTTCCCTTCTCTCCTCTCCTCTCCTCTCCTCTCCTCTCCTCTCCTCTCCTCTCCTCTCCTCTCCTCTCCTCTCCTCTCCTCTCCTCTCCTCTCCTCTCCTCTCCTCTCCTCTCCTCTCCTCTCCTCTCCTCTCCTCTCCTCTCCTCTCCTCTCCTCTCCTCTCCTCTCCTCTCCTCTCCTCTCCTCTCCTCTCCTCTCCTCTCCTCTCCTCTCCTCTCCTCTTCTCTCCTCTTCCCTGACAGACTGGTGGAATGCCTTTAGCTGAAAGGAGGAAAGTAATTTAATTAGATAGTCTAGATGGTGTCAAAGTGTACACAAAGGTACCTTTTTAAGTTTTAGAGAGGATTGTTGGCATTCATTTTAAGATGCAAAATACTATACATTATGACCCTTTTTTCTTTCAGATGTTCTCAAACATAGTTAATAAAAAGGTTCTCTCTGCTAATAAAAAAAGATTCCTAGTCTTTGAAGGACTAGCACCTCCAATTCAGACTGTAATAAAAATTTTGGTTGCTATTAAAATGCCTTTCAAACAAGTGTTCAGAAAGGCTGCCTATCTGTATATGTCTGTGACATTTGGGCTGAAATGTTCTGTGTGGTATTCATCCTGCTAACTTAAAGCCTTTTTACTGTAGACATCTTCTTCTGGGCTATTCATTCTGGATTCCTCTTATAGTTGCTTAAGGGACATCTGAGATAGCCTCATCTGAAAAGTCTTTTAGTCATTTATAGTCCTAGCAGAGAAACAGATGTCTGCAGGGTTCAGTTGATCTCATACATTTCTAAAAGGCCAGATGAATCATACCACAAAAGTTCTTATCTCTCTGTTGTGCCTGTAAAGAGAGTCTAGATAACTAGTTCAGATATCTACATTTTAGACATTTGCATTTGCTCAGATGATTCCTATCTTTTGAATGTAATTGTACTTCAAATGGAACTACTGACTCTTAGATGATTTGATTATTAAACCCCATAATTTGTCAGTTTGGCACCCAAATTCTGCAAGCCTGTCTTAAAAATTGATCTGAGCAATTCTAATCCATTTTTGGAGTAAGTAGACGCAATTCTTACTACATCAGGTGAGGGATCAATCTGGTAGGGCCTGTGTGACTTAGTTCCAGAGCACTGTGTTAACATAATAAAAACACAGTAAAAGCAATGTAAGGGAAGGATCTTTGTTAAAGGTTTAAATAGCTTATTCTTTCAGGTTTGTACAACAAATTTAAGAAACAAAACATAGCCATGGTTCAGTAAAAGTTTGTGAAGTATTTAAAATGCAAATAACAAGTAAACTGACAAATGAGACATTTACTGAAGACAGTATTGTGAAAGAGAATGGGAAGATAAAGGGTATATGTAAGAAATGATATATACAAAATCAAATCCATGAATGTTAACTGAAATTAAGGAAATGAAAATGCTTATGGAAATTTTTGCAGCCTTCAATGAAAGAAGAAGGAGGAGAGGGAGGAAGACAAGGGCATGTCTGTGTAGATAAGTGACAACATTTTAGGCAGAATGTCAAAAGGTTTGACATTGGGGTGAAGCCAAACAGAAGCAGTTAGAGTGGAATGTAAGCTTGTATGGAACTACTTTACAATTAATTGATTAATCAGCAAAGTCAGAGGCTACTGTTCTGCAAATCCTGCAATAATAATAGAGTTTTAATTATTAATTTTTGGAGTCCATAAGCTATGCTAACACTTAGCAATGTTCTCTTTCTTTCAAGGAGACTAGCAGTGCAGGGTAAAATAAACACTGCCTAGTACACACCATCTCTGATTATCTTTAAAAAAAGACTTTGAGACAGTGATTGGAGGTTGAGCTGGCAATTGTATCTAAATATAATTTTATCTAAAACATATTGTGATGTACATAAACCCACCCCCAAATTTACACATAATATGTTGGATATTGAGATGCTCATCTTCACTCAGGAATAAGGTCTTCAGTTTACAACAGATTTTATAAGAACGTGAGTTTGATGCTTAACAATTGTTATGCCTGCCTCTTGAAAAGCTACAGTCAAACTGGAAAAAGTCAAAGAAAGGTAAAAAGGATGATCTAAAGTATGAAAAGGCTACAATAGGAAGAAAAGTTAGGCAAACCAGAGTTCATCAGCCTAGAGAAAACACTATTCTATGGAATTGTAGTAGAGGGCTAAAAAATCCAAATCACTTGTGTCCTATCACTTGTTACTTGGTTAAAGAGACTCATCCCCAGCTCTCTGCAACCTCCTTTCAGGTAGCTGTAGAGGGCGATGAGGTCTCCCCTCAGCCTCCTCTTCTCCAGACTAAACAACCCCAGTTCCCTCAGCCGCTCCTTGTACGACATGTGCTCCAGACCCTTCACCAGCTTCATTGCCCTTCTCTGGACACGCTCGAGTAATTCAATGTCCTTTTTGTAGTGAGGGGCCCAAAACTGAACACAGTCATCGAGGTGCGGCCTCACCAGTGCTGAGTCCAGGGGTAAGATCACTTCCCTGTCCCTGCTGGCCACGCTATTTCTGATGCAAGCCAGGATGCCATTGGCCTTCTTGGCCACCTGGGCACACTGCTGGCTCATGTTCAGCCGGCTGTCAATCAACACCCCCAGGTCCCTCTCTGACTGGCAGCTCTCCAGCCACTCCTCCCCAAGACTGTAGCGCTGCTGGGGGTTGTTGTGGCCCAAGTGCAGCACCCGGCATTTGGCCTTATTGAAACTCCTACAGTTGGCCTCAGCCCATCGCTCCAGCCTGTCCAGGTCTCTCTGCAGAACCTCCCTACCCTCGAGCAGATCAACACTCCCACCCAACTTGGTGTCATCTGCAAACTTACTGAGGGTGCACTTGATCCCCTCATCTAGATCATCAATGAAGCGGTTAAACAGAAGTGGCCCCAAAACTGAGCCCTGGGGGACACCACTTGTGACCGGCCACCAACTGGATTTAACTCCATTCACCACAACTCTTTGGGCCCGGCCATCCAGCCAGTTTTTTACCCAGCGAAGCGTGTGCCCATCACCAGGAGAATGCTGTGGGAAACGGTGTCAAAGGCCTTACTGAAGTCGAGGTAAACAACACCCACAGCCTTTCCCTCATCCAATAAGCAGGTCACCCTGTTGTAGAAGGAGATCAGGTTTGTCAAGCAGGACCTGCCTTTCATAAACCCATGCTGACTGGGCCTGATCATCTGGTTGTCCCGCATGTGTTGTGTGATGGTACTCTGGATGAGCTGCTCCATCAGCTTCCTGGGCACCGACATCAAGCTGACAGGCCTGTAATTTCCTGGATCATCCTCCCGACCCTTCTTATAGGTGGGCATCACACTGGCCAATTTCCAGTCTGTGAGGACCTCCCCGGTCAGCCAGGACTGCTGGTAAATGATGGAAAGCGGCTTGGCAAGCACCCCAGCCAGCTCCTTCACCACCCTCGGGTGTATCCCATCCAGTCCCATAGACTTGTGTGTGTCTATGTGATGCAGCAGGTCACTGACTGTCTCCTCCTGGATTGTGGGGGGGTCGTTCTCCCAGTCTCTGTCTTCTGGCTGAGGAGGCTGGATTCCCTCAATACAACTAGTCTTGTTATTAAAGACTGAGGCAAAGAAGGCATTAAGCACCTCAGCCGTTTCCTCATCACTTGTCACCATGTTTCCCCCTGCGTCTAGCAGGGGATGGAGGCTCTCCCTGTTCTTTCTTTTGCTCCTGACATAGAAACATTTCTTGTTGTCCTTGATTGCTGAAGCCTGATTAATTTCCAGCTGGGCTTTAGACCTCCTGATTTCCACCCTGCATAGCCTCACAGCATCTTTGTAATCACTGTGAGTTGCTAGCCCCTTCTTCCAAAGGCTGTAATCTCTCCTCTTCTCCCTGAGTTGCAGCCAAAGCTCCCTGTTTAGCCAGGGTGGTCTTCTCTGCCACCAGCTTCTCTTACAGCACCTGGGGACTGCCTGCTCCTGAGCCATTAAGACTTCCTTCTTAAAGAATGTCCAGCCTTCCTGAACCCCTATACCCTTCAGGATCATCTTCCAAGGGATCCTGTCAAGCAGGTGCCTAAACAAGTCAAAATCAGCCCTTTGGAAGTCCAGGATGTCAGTTCTGCTGCCCCCTCTCCTGGCCTCTCTAAGAATAGAGAACTCTATTATTTCATGATTGCTGTGCCCTAGTCGGCCTCCAACCGCCACATCATCCACCAGTCCTTTCTGTTCACAAAGAGGAGATCCAGCAGGGCACCTTCTCTGTTTGGAATCATGGTTATGTTAGAAGCAGTGCTGATTTTAAATAATAATGGATTTAATTTGTTGTGTTAAAATAGATCTACAACAACAGTATGTAATTTATACAGAGATATTTTTCAGGTAAATATATGAAATTTATCAGATTTTGTTTAAGGTAAAATGAATACTTTTTATTCTGTGTGTGAATTACAGTTGTTCTTACTGTCATTTCAGGAGTGTGCTTAAAAAAAAGTTGAAAGTTTTCAAATATGTCAGTCCTGTAGCTAAATCAGTGAAGATGATAAATAGAAGAATAAATGACGAAGGGACATGTTACTTTTAATTCTGCTGTTTTCTAGTTTTCTTCCTCAAACATATCTATTTTGCTTCTCTTTTTGGTTTAGTTTACTAGGTTATGTTTAATTTGCTATCTCCCACTTGCTTTAGGTGAGCAGTAAGTGCAGCTGTGCCAAAACCAAGAACATTCACTTCCTATTTTCCATTTTTATCAGTGTGTTTCTTTTCCATTTATGGAGAGCATATTTACTCAGTAGTATCAAATCTGTCGTAAGTGCTGTAATCACTCAAATTTTCTTGCTTACCTTCTTCAGGACTGCAGATTATACACTTTCCAGCATGTTATGTGAATACAGATGGCTCTTCTATTTGTGGGAAAAAAATTTGACCTGGAAAAAGAAGGCAAAAGGAAACAACTGTTTGCTTTGATGCTGTTGTGGCAATGTATGGGAGAGGTGAGAGAGAAATGCACCTCTTCAATGTAATTTTCATTTTAACAGATATTTTGAATGTGTGAGCATAAAAGTAGTTAGCATTACCTGCCCTACAGTCTTGTATCTGGTATAATGCAGAAAGTCAGAAGTAACATAAGGAAATTAGCATTCAGTTGGAGGTGAACTTCTTATATTTGATTACATGTATCTATTAATATGAAGGCAATAACTTAGAACATCTTTAAAGATACTAAATTTCTCTACCATCAAAGCTTACTGTGATACTGCCATGTGGGAATTTCTTTCTGCAGTACTTGCAAACATACCACCCATCTGTAGGCAGGCATTAAAGTTCTCCCAGCTTTTTTTTGCATTACATAATTAATCAGCACTCAAAGGTATGTTGAAAAACGTATCAAGAGTCTTTGTCAAAGTGTGCATAGTCTTCAGTGACTGAAAAATTGTAATAGGAAACAGACCTTTAAAGAATGCCTCAAATAGATGAGCTCTGGTGTTGTCAGTCTTACTGTGTTGAAATAGAAAAATTAGTTCCAGTAACGTATCTGAGCAGTACAGTATTGGTATTGTTAGTGCTGGTCCCTTTTCGGGATATAAGTTGACTTTGATGGATGGTAGCTAGGGGTGGGAGGAAAGGGTGGAGAAGGAGGTGCTGCAGAGGACTAGAAAACCTCAAAAATTTTAACTCTCTTAGTCTGGACAAAGACAGATGCCAATGCAAAAGCAACCAAACCACCTCTCCCTTAAAATAAAGAAAAGAGGAGGTGCTCCATGCCAGTTTAGAAGACATTGTAAATATCTGGGATGAGATTAAGCTTGCGTAAATTTAGTTACATAGCTCAGACTTACATCTGAGCTAGAAGTCAAAACTCCTTTTCCCATCAGTGGAGAGAAACATGCATGTTTTGCATGTGATTTATTTAATCCTAAAGTGGAAATTTAAACCTGTTACAGGGCTCAGGTGACTAGTTCAGATGCAGACATCTAAAGCTAAGTGAGAAGTATTCCATTCTTTGTCAACATAAGGATGCCCTTACTGTTCTCTTGTGCAGGAAGAGGAAGATGAGTGAGGAGGAAAGTTTCTTTTTCAGATTTGTGTTCAGGAGACACAGTATTCATGATCTTGTTTTCTTGAGAGTGTTACATTGGGAGATTGATCACTATAGCTTCTTTGGCTTAACAGAATCATAGTTGCATGTATGGACTCTTGAAAGAAGGAGACAGCCTGAAAAGAAGTATAAAAGCAGCATGGAAATTTGTAACAAAGCAGGAGAGATCTTGGGCTGGGAACAGCAGTATTCAGAACGTGGTTTGAAACAGTGAGAAGTTGCTCTGCAGGCATCAAGCCTCTGTCTAAGCAAGAAGCACCCTCCCTGTTGGATGCTGTGAGGTGTCTGCATCTAGCTAGTGAACTGTCAATACGGGCTGCAACAATATGTTCCCACACTCGTGGTGCGCATATATGAAGTTGTGGGGTGCTTTCGCACTGGTGTGTGATTCAGCGGGTGGTAAGGAGCTGCACAGATACACAGAAAGCTAGAGCACCCACACCTCTAGCGAGAGATGTGTAAAGAGGGGACCAAATGCTCCCATATGAGGGGTGTGCACTTGTAACTACTCACAGGTCCTGTGAGAAAGAGGTGTGCACATGTTAACTGTGTTTATGTGTGTGTGATTAGAGCTTTTTGGGGTGGTTGTTGTAGGAGGTTGTTTTTGTATGTGTTTATTATAAACATTTCATATACATCTAATATTGTAACTTCTTAGCATTTTGTATGCATCTAATATTGTGGTTTACTTATATTGTTGAATCTTAAATGTGCAGCTCACTGACTGCTGGTTAATGACAGTTGTTAATATATTGTTTCAGTTCTGATTTTGGTGTAAACTGAGCAGATTTTCCCTGTGATAATGTTTAGCAGAAGAATTCTGAGGCTGGTATGCTCTCACTGTCACTGGGCTACAAGCACAGCTGTGGAGTACAGCACCACAGAAGAGGAAGGACAGTTTTTTGATGTAGAGTAATAGCAAAGTTAATAGCTAGGTCATAAATATATCTTTGATTTATGGTGAGATCTTGCCAGTCTCTGAAATGACTGCCAGTGAAACTTTGAGATTTTGCCTATACATACAATGAGAATATCAAAAAAGGGTCTTAGTTTCATATCAGTTAACCTATAGTAGTTCTTGAGGGATAGAGGAGAATCCTTCTAAAATGAGGAGCTTGATTAAGAACCATAATTCAAGAAAGAAAGGTCATAGTTCATTCGTTATGACTTGAGTAAAAATAGAAGTAGAATAAGCATTACTGATGGTAATTAATAATGCACCAAGAACGTTTCCTGTGAGACACTATGTGATGTGCTGCATTATAGAGTTTTATGATGAACAGATTCTTCAAAGACAAAGTCTTGATTAAAACCTTGGAAATAAAAGAGATAACTGAGTAATAGTTCGAATCAATTTTCCTTTAGTTAGATGACATAGTTAAGAAATGTTTCAGTATTTCTAACCATTTCTAGAGGTTGTATCAATTTCATAGTGTTTAGTTTTTAATGTTATGACAATTTTTAATTGACTTAGAGCTTTAAACTTTCCCATTTGAAATACTATATGTGAATAGATTTTGATCTTAAAAAGTTTTGTTAAAAATCTCTGAAGTTATGTGTACAGTAAGCCAAGACTGCGATCTGTGTTGAGACTTTTAAGATACTTTGAGGAAATAAGGCATTGTCTTAGCCATAGTTGTGAAGCATAGTTGTGCAATCCTTAAATAGTCAATTTTTAGTCATTAAGACATTATCTGCAAGACTGCATTTTAATTTCTTTCTTCATGTTGCCTCATGTTGAAGTTTTATCATTTCAGTTTCAGTTCTTACAAAGATACTGGTGTGTAGTGAAAGGAATATTTTTCTTTACTTCTAAAGGGAGCAATTGAAATGTGGTATTAAGTAGATTGCATAAAGACTCTAACTAGCTGGTGGCCTTGGCAACCGTTTAGAAAACTCACATTGTTATGCAAAAAGTAGTGGTTTGTTGTTGGTTTTTTTTTCTGATCACTCAGATGTAGCATTGCATCGGTGCAGAACAGTTAAGTATTATAGTCACTACTGTTATATGGCAAGTTTATATCATGTCTAGATTCTGTCAGAGCCCTGTTTAGATTTCTGTATACTGAATGGAGATGGGACATCAGACTGTCAGCTCTGTAGCTCATTTTATTCCTTGTACTTAAGGGACAATTTTAAATATAAAAGTGTTTATATGTTATTATATATTTAATCAGAGAGGGGGGTCTTGGCCAGCCCTTCAGTGATATGAACTCTTCAATTTTCTCTATGTCTTAATCACTACATCTGTTTCTAACATTACACAGGCCTTGTTCTCTTTTTCTCTGTGTACAGAAAATCAGGATTTCCTGAGATACTTCTGCCTATCCATGCCAATGTTTGATAAAGAGAAGGATCTAATGTTCTTGACAGAGAAAATAATTGGCATTAGGGAATTCTGGGTTGTTGCATGATATCCTAATATGTCTGTGAAGCACTGTGAAATCTTGTTAGAAAATATACTAATATGTACAGCAAAGTATCTATATTTGTTAGATAATCATTATTCATAACAAGTGATCAGATCCAACATACTTTTTCATTTGTTGTCTTTTTATTTATTCCTTCTACATTCAGGTCATGAACACCATTCAATACCAGCAGCTCAACAGAATGAGAAATGGTAAATCTGAAAGGACAGCTTAGGGAAACCAAGAAATTCCTAACTCTGCTCATAGCTGGGAAAGTTACAAGGTATATGGATTCTTAATTAGTGACTTTGAGAGGAATTAACTGTTCTGTTCTTTTTTAACCACACATAGAAGCCTACATTTCTAAAGCCTTGGAGTGGATCCACAGTTACAATTTGTTTGACTAACTGATTTATTGCTATAGTACGTCTTCCAAAAGCTACATTTTTCAGTTTTTACTAACATCTGGTGGTAGCTTACCTTAACAGAGCAATTGCACAGTTAATTTCACATTTAGGAAAACTTTCTGTAATGCCAGACCATCTCCTGAATATTCTGATACAGCTTCTCCCAGTAGACATTACAAATATGATGGTTATACTTGTCAGGCTTATTACAATTTTTTTTTTTTTTTTTTCTTGAGGTTACATGAATTTTAGCTTTTTTATCCTTCTGTCTGATCTCACTTATCTTCCCACTACACAATGTTATTATTAAGATCTCTTAAAATTTTGTCATGGGTATTTCAGTTATGTTGTATTGCAGACTTAACACTTTTACACTGTGTCACGCTCTTCCCATTTCTGCATAAATCGGTAGCACTGTCACGACTCCTTTGGATTTCATAATGTTCACACAAATACAGATCCTCTGAGTGTTTGTGTAGTTTGCTTTGTTTCCTTTCCCAAAATAGCTACTATGTAAGCAGCTGAAAATGTGGTATTGAGAAGAACAATGCTTGGAATTTTAAACTTTTATTTTGTTTGATAGCCTGTGTAATTGTTTGTTCACCAATTCCTTTCACATAATCTTACATATCAACCAATTTAGGCTTTTGGGACCAATTTTATGGTTAAGATTTCTAGGTACTTTGGGGATATTTTTGAAGAAAGGCAGCTTTTCTTGGGGAGGTATGTGAAATTTCAAAAATAACTTTTCCAGCAAACATGTTGTACCACCTTTTGAAAAAGAAGAAAAGTGAATGAAGAAAGGAATTGATGATGTCCACAAGAAATGATTCAGTGGAACAAATACAGGTATGGTCGAGAGGAAGTTTTGAGTTAGCCTTGTATCCCTACAACTGACAGGTTTTAATCATAGTTTGGTATTCAAAAATTATTTAATGATGAAGTAGCTAAATATTATTCATCAGTACTGTTGCTGGGTTTTAAGAAACTACAAAACTGAAATGTAGGGAATTGTAGTCTTACAGTTTTTAAATCAGCTGTTAATTTTGCACGTGCTCATTTGGATGTGCTGACTACAAGATAAACAAAAAAGAATTTGATAGCAAGGTCCTCTGCTGAGGATAGGACTTCATGGTTTTTTTCTTCACATGTGCTGAGTACTCAGGTTCTTTCAAAAGTGGTAGAAGCTGCAAGTGTTCACTATATGTGGAGCTGAACAATACATATGAACTTGCTTGTCCGTTAGTATTATTGGATACTTGGAGATGTTTACTAGTCACAAGCCATTCCTTTCCTTCACTCCTGTAGAACAGGCACTCTAGCTTAACAAACAGCTGGTCTTAAAGTCTTGTGTGGAGGAACTGTAATTTCCAGAGCTTGGCCAGTAAGATTCTTAGGGATCCCAATGCCTTTCATGAGCAGTAAGGTTAGCTAGCCCAGTGATGTTCAGCCTGATCATTTCCTTGGTTCCTGTTAGGTTCTCTGATTGTGATCCAATATCTGCTGATACAAATGCCTGTAGTGGAGCAACTGACTGTGAGAACAGCCAGCAACATACAGCTCTCTGTGACAATGTGCAGCAACTGTCTGTGATAAGGTTCAGACCTGGGATTCTTTTTTGTTCTAAATTGATGTCATTGCTGGGTACTTTTTAACTGTTTCAGTGCAATTCCTCAACAAAAGAATGATAGAAAAATGTGCTATGGTCTTCACATATTTAATTTTTTTTTTCAACAGAGCATTTTTACTCAACAGAGTATTTTATAGTTTTCTTATAACAGTAAATGAAAAAATAATTTCAGCTATTTGGGCTTCCAAAAGAAATGCAGTTTTCTTTAGTAAAGACACTTTACTGAAGAGATGTTTTTGATAGAAAACATGCCTGTTTTCTAGCAGAAACATCTGCAATTTTTAAGGTAGGAAGGAGGGAAAAATGTGCTGTAAAATCCATCCAATCTGAAAGGCAGTGATATAAGCTGTATAAAAAGCTAAATTTTAAAATACAGTATGTCGTGAGTAGATGCGAACTTCTACTTGTTGCTACAAGTAGTGCACATCTGATACAAAGCAGAAGAAGGAAGACAGATGAAGTTGTGATAAGTCTGTACTGTTTGTTTCTTTACTTCTCCCATTAAACTCTCCA
Source organism: Strix aluco (assembly GCF_031877795.1). Taxonomy (NCBI): domain Eukaryota; kingdom Metazoa; phylum Chordata; class Aves; order Strigiformes; family Strigidae; genus Strix; species Strix aluco. The sequence goes on along the minus strand of NC_133971.1, from coordinate 16,530,531 downwards.
GCCCATCCCTTGAACAAGGTTCTCTAGCATGACTGCAATTAGCTTTTTGTTGCCAGTTCTTTTGTGACATTTGCTATATTCACCAATACTGGCTTCACTCTAAAACGCACTCTTACCACTGCATTTGAACTTTTATTGAATATTGTCATCACATTCATGTCTAATCCTGTGTGGCCTCCCTCACCTGCAGGAGTGTTTGTTTTCTTGAAGTTGGATTTTAGAATACTCAGTAGCTCTCATGAGCCACTCAGGATCTCTCTGGATATGACTCATGAATAATGTTTTCAATGCTGCCCAATTATTGTTGGCCAGCAAATGAACAATTTCAGTTGCTACTTCTACCTACCAATATAAGAATCTCCTAGCTATCTAAATAAAAGCTATGTGTGTGCTAGTAAATTAAAACTTCTCCCAGGCACTGGGACTAATTGGTAGATAATGCCATGCACATATTTTAGCAAACTGTCATCCAAAAACGAGGGTGGTTATGTACAAACTGCCTTTTAGGAATAGTTCTGGGAATACTGTGTCTCCCAAATCATGCTCATGAATTCTTTGGGAAAGGTGCATGACAAAATTGTTTTCAGGAATATTTTAAGAATTTGCTTGTACAGACAAGTATGTTCTAGTGTTCAGGATGTTTCTGGAGGTTGTTGTGTACTGTAGACATAATCTTCAACATAATCTGAGAATCACAACATTTGGAAGAAATAAAAGGGTAACAAACAGTTCCCCTTAGGGAACAAAAGGTGTGACAGTGTACCAGAAATCAGTAGAAAAATATTTCAGTATGCAATTTTGAATTCTGTATATGTTCTTTAGTGTTAGATAGATATTTGAGATGAGGGCTGATTCTTTGCAGGAAAACCTGAATTAATGTCAGAAATGGTGGGGCTTGTTGCAGAACTTACAAAGTACAGTTTTATAGCCAGTATACATATTTAATGTGAGAATTAACAATAGTGATAGTCCTCTCTGGCCCTAAAAAACATGGATTATGTGTTCTTTACTAAGGGAAACTCGTAGAAGGCAAAGGATGCATGAAACTCTGGAGCTGAACCCATGTAACTCATAAATGTTCTTTCAAGGTATGACTTGCAGACATTTGCATAACACTCATTTCCTGTGGCTCCTGGGACAGTTATGATGGGAGCAGATCCTTCTTCGGCAGTCAGTTTTGCATATACCACCTTAGATACTAATAAGCTCCAGCTCAGTAAAGGTGAACTGTGGTCTATGTCCATAATGACCTGAGCAGAGAGAAATAGACTCAAATTCATGTTTTCTGTGTTGCTGTATTGGGCTATAAAAGCAAAAGACCATCCCTACAAGCTGCATATTTGCCTCTGTCTCTCAAACTGATGAACGAAACCACCTTGCAAACATGAGAAGTTGAAAGGACTAGGAGATAGTAACCACTATCCAGCAAAGCACACCTGAAGGAGTACCTTCTGACCAAGCAGTTGGTATAAGAGATGAGAAATAGGAATCAACTAAAATATTATAGATATTATAAAATCATAGAATCATAGAATGGTTTGGGTTGGAAGGGACCTCTAGTTCTATCATCTAGTTTCAACCTCCCTGCCGTGGGCAGGGACGCCTTCCACTAGATCAGGTTGCTCACAGCCTCATCCAGCCTGGCCTTGAACACTTCTGGCGGGGGAGCATCCACAGCTTCTCTGGGCAGCCTGTTCCAGAGCTTCACCAGCCTCACAGTGAAGAATTTCTTCCTTATGTCTAATGAAAATCTACCCCTTTCAGTTTAAAGCCATTACTTCTCATCCTATCAATACTTCCTGATAAAGAGTCCACCTATCTTGTAGGCCGTCTTGAAGTACTGGCCACTATAAGGTGTCCTTAGAGCCTTCTCTCCTCTAGACTAAACAAACCCAACTGTCTCAGCCTGTCCTCGTAGGAGAGGTGCTCCAGACCCCTGATCATCTTCATGGCCTCCTCTGGACCCGTCCGAGCAGGTCCATGTCTTTCTTATGCTGGGGGCCCCAGAGCTGAACTCAGTACTGCAGGTGGGGTCTCACAGGAGCAGAGTGGAGGGAAAGAATCACCTCCCTCGACCTGCTGGCCATGCTTCTCTTAATGCAGCCCAGGATACGGTTGGCTTTCTGGGCTGTGAGCACACATTACTGGCTCCTAGTGAGTTTTTCATCCACCAATACCCTCAAGTCCTTCTCTGCAGAGCTTCTCTTAACCCACTCATCGCCCAGCCTGTATTTGTGCATGGTATTACTACAACCTCTGTGCAGGACCTTGTACTTGGCCTTGTTGAACTTCATGAAGTTTGGACGGGCCCACCTCCCAAGCCTGTCAACGTCCCTCCCTCCCTTTCCCTCCAAAGTCTTGACCACACCACACAGCTTGGTGTCTTCAGAAAACTTGCTGAGGGTGCACTCAATGACACTGTCCATGTCGCCGACAAGATGTTAAATAGCACCGGTCCCAACACCGACCCCTGAGGAATACCACTAGTCACCGTTCTTCACTTGGACATCAGGCCATTGACTGCAACTCTTTTGAGTGCGACCATCCAGCCAACTCCTTATGCACTGAGTGGTCCATCCGTTAAATCCATGTCTCTTCAATTTAGACACAAGGATGTCAAGTGGGACAGTGTCAAATCTAAATTTTTAAATCTAAAATTTTGGAGGTCTGTAAGTGGAAGATGGAAATTGAGTTAGAAGTTTTTCAAAGTCATGATAACATCAAGTTCAATAAGACACTAGCCTATTCCTTAACCTGATGTAAGTCTTTCTAATCTGACTCTTTAAGAGTCTGAAGCTTTTTTCACTCAGTGGATTTGAGAGAAGGCCTAAGAGAAGATATAAATATGCCAAGCACTGTGATGATTTCAGTCTCCATCAACTCTTCTGGTTGTTACCAAAGGACAATGTAATATTGGTTTGGACATAGGCCTGGACGTAGGCTCCTGGAAGTGTAACCCTGGATGTTTTAAGAAATAACCCAGTTACACTGTTTCCTGCCTTTGTTTAATAATTGCCATTACAGTGGTGTAGGGAAGTCTGTTGTGTTCTGGGACTGGTAAATATTCAATCGCCTTGAAAGAACATTTTATCCTTGGTTGATAGCATATTTAGGATAGCCCATTACTACATCATTTTTAGGAGAATGACTTTGTTCTTACAGTCACCAGATATTTGCAGGTGAATTTTTTTTAGATACATTTAGATACATCTGCTCTCTCGCAATAACTGGAGCAATTCCTACAGGCCCCTGTTATGAGGCTTTTTCGGCAAGGAAACTGCATTTCATGTTCCAAAGAACTTTTGGTCTAAGAAGACCCACTGACTAGACACTGAAAGGTTCTCTTCTTCAGTATCTCAATGAACACCATGGTGCATTTTCTTGCAAAATTAATCAAGTCATCCTCTTAGTGGTTGAAATTAATGATTTTACAGACATTAAGTGTATATGCTACTTTAAGTGTCCCTTAATTTAATCTTACGTGGAGCACTGGGTCCATAGGTTTAGACTGAACCTTTTGCATAAAGGTGAGTTTTAGTGTGAAGATTTGGTTCAAACAGTGAAATAAAATTTTCTCTTCAAAGCTTTTAAATATGATGTATGCTTTCCTTGTATAAGCTGTGTTTTTTCTGAATTTTATTTTTTTTTTAAACTTTTTTGAAACTGTGGCTCACTGAATTATATTTTTTCATGATTTCAAGAATGTGCATTTTCACACTTGTCCATTAATCACTAACTTCACAGCATTTTGCCTGTGAATCTATGGAGTAACAGTATCTTTAATATATAGTTAATGTTTTTCCTATTGTAATTCTTCAAATTGCAGCAGTCTTAATCTTGGTTTATTTTCTAAAGTATGAATAAATATTTTCTCCATTGTTCTGCTGACCAGGGAAGGCACCCTCCCGGACCTCCTTCTTGTGAATAGGGAAGAGCTTGTGGGGGAAGTAAAGGTTGGAGGCTGTCTAGGGTGCAGTGATTGTGAGATGATTGAGTTTTCAATCCTTGGAGAAACAAAGCGAGGGGTTAGTAAAACTGACACCTTAGACTTCCGGAGGGCAAACTTTGACCTGTTCAAAAGACTGATTGACAAAATCCCTTGGGAGGCTGCCCTGAAGGATATGGGAGTCCAGGAAGGCTGGACATACTTCAAGAGAGGAGTCTTAAAGGCACAGGAGCAGGCTGTTCCCACGTGCCCAAACACAAGCAGGCGGGGAATGAGACTGGCCTGACTAAACAGGGACCTTTGGCTGCATCTCAAGAACAAAAGGACAATCTATGACCTTTGGAAGATGGGCCAGGTCTCTCACGAAGGCTATAAAGATGCAGTGAAGCTATGCAGGGAGAACATTAGGAGAGCCAAAGCGCAGCTAGAGTTCAACTTGGCTACAGCTGCTAAGGATAATAAAAAATGTTTCTATAAATTCATTAACAACAAAAGGAGGATTAGGGAAAATCTCCCTCCTTTACTGGGTGCAGAGGGAAACATGGTAACAGAGGATGAGGAAAAGGCTGAGGTGCTCAATGCCTACTTTGCCTCAGTCTTTAGCCGTGGAATTGGCTGTTCCCTGGACACCCAGCCTTGTGAGCTGGGAGATGGGGAGGGGAAGCAGAATGAGGTCATCACAATTAAAGAGGAAGTGGTCAGAGACCTGCTACACCACTTGGATGCACACAAGTCTGTGGGACCAGATGGGTTACACCCAAGGGTGCTGAAAGAGTTGGCAGATGTGCTCGCCAAACCGCTGTCCATGTTTTACCTGAAGTCATGGCTAAGGGGGAGGTCCCATTGGACTGGAGGGTGGCAAATGTGACACCCATCTATGAGAGAGGCAGAAAGGAGGATCCGGGAAACTATAGACCTGTCAGTCTTACCTTGGTGCCAGGGAAGGTCATGCAGCAGGTCATCTTGAGTGCCATTAAAAGTCATATAATGGACAACCAGATGATCAGGCCTAGTCAGCATGGGTTTATGAAAGGCAGGTCCTGCCTGACAAACCTGATCTCCTTCTACGACAGGGTGACTGCTTATTGGATGAAGGAAAGGCTGTGGATGTTATCTACCTGGATTTTTGTAAAGCATTCACAGAATCACAGAATCATCTAGGTTGGAAAGGACCTTGAAGATCATCTAGTCCAACCGTTAACCTAGCACTGACAGATCCCAACTACACCAGATCCCTAAGCACTATGTCAACCCTACTTTTAAACCCCTCCAGGGATGGGGACTCCACCACCTCCCTGGGCAGCCCATTCCAATGCCTAACAATCTGTTCTGTAAAGAAATGCTTCCTAATATCTAGTCTAAACCTTCCCTGGTGCAACTTGAGGCCATTACCTCTTCTCCTATCGCTTGTTACTTGGTTAAAGAGGCTCATCCCCAGTTCTCTGCAACCTCCTTTCAGGTAGTTGTAGAGGGCGATGAGGTCTCCCCTCAGCCTCCTCTTCTCCAGACTAAACAACCCCAGTTCTCTCAGCCGCTCCTCATACAACCTGTGCTCCAGACCCTTCACCAGCTTCGTTGCCCTTCTCTGGACATGCTCGAGTAATTCAATGTCCTTTTTGTTCTGAGGGGCCCAAAACTGAACACAGTAATCAAGGTGCAGCCTCATTAGTGCCGAGTACAGGGAATTCGACACAGTTCCCCATAGAATTCTCATAGAAAAACTGGCTGGCCATGGCCTGGATGAGCGAACGGTCTGCTGGGTCAAGCACTGGCTGGATGGACGGTCCCAGAGAGTGGTGGTCAATGGAGCTAAATCCAGCTGGCAGCCAGTCACAAGTGGTGTTCCTCAGGGCTCGGTGTTGGGACATTTCTGTTTAACATCTTTATTGATGATCTTGATAAGGACATAGAGTGTATCATCAGTAAGTTTGCAGATGACACCAAGTTAAGCAGGAGTGTCGATCTGCATGAGGATAGGGAGGCACTACAAAGGGACTTGGATAGATTGGATCGGTGGGCCAACGTCAATGGGATGAGCTTCAACAAGGCCAAGTGCCAGGTCCTGCACTTGGGCCAAAACAACCCCCTGCATCGCTACAGGCTTGGGGAGGTGTGGCTGGAGAGCTGTCTGGAAGAGAAGGATCTGGGGATTCTAATTGACAAGCAGCTGAACATGAGCCAGCGGTGTGCCCAGGTGGCCAAGAAAGCCAAAGGCATCCTGGCTTGTATTAGAAATAGTGTGACCAGCAGAAGAAGGGAGGTGATAGTCCCCCCCACTGGTGAGGCCACACCTGGAGTATTGTGTCCAGTTTTGGGCACCTCAACACAAGAGAGATATCGAGATGCTGGAGCGAGTACAGAGGAGGGCAATGAAGCTGGTGAAGGGCCTGGAGAACAAATCCTATGAGGAGCGATTGAAGGAGCTGGGACTGTTTAGTTTGAGGAGGAGAAGGCTGAGGGGAGCCCTCATCACTCTCTACAACTACCTGAAAGGACATCGTAGAGAGGTTGGTGCTGGTGTCTTCTCACAGGTAATAAGTGATGGAACAAGAAGGAATGGCTTTAAACTGCAACAGGGTAGGTTTAGACTGGACATTAGGAAAAAGTTTTTCACAGAAAGAGTGGTCAGACAGTGGAATAGGCTGCCCCGGGAGGTGGTGGAGTCACCGTCCCTGGATGTGCTTAAGGGTCATTTGGATGTGATGTTGGGGGATGTGGTGTAGGGGAGAACTTTGTAGAGTTTGGCTGATGGTTGGACTTGATGATCCCAAGGGTCTTTTCCAACCTGAATGATTTCGTGATTCTTAGTGGCTAATGGCATAGTGTTTTTCTCAATAGAAACTATAGTTGATCTGATACATAAACAAAATCTTTAATATGAACAGGTGGCTATAGTGTGATATAATGACACATGGAATTAATAGGACAAATTATCCAGCATGAATGTGGATGACACCATTTTTGGAGAAATCTGAAATATTTGCATTCCAGAGCTAGGGAGGGCTCTTCAGTATCTCAACAGAAATCTCAACCCAGAAAGTAGTTTCTAAGTTTTACATCTCTCCATCTCGTTTTCATGGCATAAGTGCCCAGCATAGTAGACCGTATTTCCATTTTTCCTAGTTACTTGGATATCTTTCTAAATGATTCAAACACAAGTTCTGGGCTCAACTCAAATGCCACTGAGGAGGCTCAGTGAACTGCCTTAAGCAAAAGGCCTGATGATAATGGTCCCCTTTGGCCATGAAACCTATCTTCTGTTTAGCACGGAGGAAATACAAACCTTGTTTTCTTGTTATTAGTTATTGTGAAATTCAGGGCCTGGACTCACAGAAGTGTTGGTTTGACTGAATATATGGATTGTAAATGTCTAGGGTTAATTTGTGCCTTTGGTCCCTTTAATATTTTAGAATTGAGATTATTTAGATTTAAATTAATTGGCTCTTTTTAACTGAAAAGCATACAAATAACAATATTTTCTTCTGTGTGTGTGTCTAGACTCTTTTCTCAGGTCAATTCCAGCATTATCCTCAAGACCATGCTCACAGGTTATGCAGGAACCACACAACAAATACTAGTTCAGTTGTGAAAGCCCAGTGGGATCTGTGTGTCCAGACAGCCCAGTGGATTAACACACTGCCAGTCCAGGTCTGCATTTCCTTACTATTGTTAATGTTTCTCTCCCTAAGTGAGCTTCTGAAAGCCTTACTGATAGCAGGTGAATGCTGTGCAGGCTGTGGTGTGCTCTCAGTCAAGGTCTGCAGAAGAAAAGGCCAAATCATGTCTGCACGCCTCAAGCCACTCTCTGCCCTGCTGGAAGACAGTACAATAAAGCTGGGGCTTGGATGTTCCACAGATTGTCTGACAGAAAGGTGAAAGACAGAAGAAAGAACAAATGAATTTAGGATACCTGTACACTGACTGCAATTCTTTCCAATATTCTCTGTCTTTCTTCCATTTTCCATAGGGAGAAAATGACTTGGAAGTTAGTGGTATGTAACATATGGGGGCTCTGAGACATTATCAATCTCTCTGGAAGATTCCAGAGCACTTTTCTCTTATCTTGTAAAGAAGTGCAGCATAGTAGCTAGATGGGAAACCAAAACCAGTAGGCAGTCATCCCTGATGGAACACAAAGCTGCTGAAGAGATTATAAAACAAAAGTAGGCATAGCTGCTGACGAGATAATTTATCCTGCATATTCAGTTTTTTCCACCTTTGGAAGTAAGAAAATGCTGACGTATTAATTGTTGATATTAATTAAGTGTTGAAGTAAAGCTGTCAAGGAAACATATTCATGCCTTCTTTTTGTCCTGTAGAGAGAGCTGAAATCTTTCATGGAAACCCTTCCTGAGACTCCAGCCCTAGGGGTGTAAGATGGCATATTTTTCATGACCAAAGGCAATGAACTGAAAACACAAATAAATAATGTCTTTTAGGAAAACTATACAGCTGTGATACCTCTGATACACTGCCTCAGGGAATGTGATACTATTTTGAAAAGTTAGGGAGTACTGCAGTACTTTCAGGTCTTTTAAACAAATGCAGTTGAACATAAGATGGTACAGTACAGGACATTTCAAGGATTTTTGATTGTGTGCAGTGATTTTAAATATTGGACTTCTTCCTAAAAGTGAAGGAACTGGACTTGGTGACTTTACTGAGGTTAATTGCCCTTCACGGAGGATTCTTAAAATTTGATCTACAAAAACTATTTATTCTTCTAAAAGTATATGAAAATACGAGACATTATGCAAATAATGGAATAAAAGGAGACCTCTACCTAAGTGTAAGAAGGAAGCAGATTAAATAGCCATTGATCTTAGAAGCATCAATATATGCAAGAAAAAGCAAGACAAACCAAACCAGAAAGTAAATAATGGAGGATAAGGGAGGAAAAAAAGGTACATGTTATGGAAATGCAGTAATTTTATTGTTGTTTTGTATTATCTAAGATAGCTTTTAATTTTCTTTTCTACTGAAAGTAGTGTAAGTTGATAGCATTTTAATAAAGGGGTTGTTCCTTTTTGTTTTTATGGAGAAATAGAGTTGGATTTTCTGTGATTAAAAGAAGCTGCTACAGATCTGTGCTTAAGAGATGGGAGTGAGGTTCTGAGCAATATGTGATGATGAGTGACATCAGCAGAACTTGGTAGAAGCTTTGGCTGGGGTAAGACATACCTTCAGTGTGTATATGTTATATGGATTTTGACATGACCACTTTACAAAATGAATCTGACCCAGTTTGGGGAGGGTGTTGAGCCTTACACAGCTATAATGACCAGTTAAGAGTGCAAGTTTTGTTGTAATGCTGTTTGTAAGTTGTGTACTTCCACAGGAAAGATTCATGTGAGGTCACCACAGTGGGAGGGGTCTGCAGCACGTTTCCCCAGATCTTTCCACAGGCTGTGCCCCAGCTGCACACATGTGGCTAAGGGCAGATGCTGTTAGGAGCCTCATAATATGTGTGTGGCTTTGCTGTGAAGACCTGGCACCTGGGCTTTGTTAAGTAAGTAGCAATTTCACTGTTCCTTTAGAGGACTTGGGAGTACAGTTCTGCTGATCCTCTAAAAGTAGTAAGCATTCTGTTAGCTTTGAGACTGACTGTGTGGAAGGGCTGTATGCCATAAGCATTCTCCATTTTGAAGGACCTTGAGTCTGCAACTCATTGTGCCTGGCCTTTGTGCTAGCTACTTGGAACAAGTGGTTTTGTGCCTCCTAAATGATGTGCCCCTCTCCCACAGGTAAGCACCAGTCTGGCTTGTGGGGAGTATGGGTATGGGAATGGAGTTCTAAATGTCTTGTTGTCTTTTGCTAAGACATCTAGCTTTATATCAGTACCCAGTTATGATTGATTAGGCCTTGATATTTTCAACAAAGGGCATTGATTAATATTTGTGGAGCTCATTAGAAGCGTGATCGTACATCCACACATGTATCTTATTTAGGCATGCAAGATAATGTGTAATGCAATTAGCTGTAGGGCAGTGATGATTAAGCAGCATAGGATCTTTCTTCCAAATTGTATGCCGCTGTTTATTATTTCTGGGCTGCAGTTCTCTTTCCTCAGTCTGATTCATTCTGAGTCATACAAAACACATCCTCATTGAAATGGGGTACACAGCAGCAAGGGCTGTCGTGCTAGTTCTGCACCATTAGGTAATTATTTCAGTCTTTTCTAGTGGAGATGTCTGTTACACAGGCAGTACAAAAAGACTAGGAGAATGTGGGCGTCTGGTAGGAGGATTCAAAGTTAGATAAAAAATACCTATTAGAAAAACTTCAGCTTGAGCTTGCTTATTACAAACTCACCAATATTGCCATTTTAAAGTATTTGTACAATGTAATTTGAGGTATGGAAATGATTGTTCATATGCAGAGCTATACCTTTTTAATACAGTGGAAAAGGACCATGAAGGTCCATCTATCTGGGGGTAGATTTGGGACCCAGTTTTAATATTAGATCAGTTCTTATGAGAGACATTAGTGAAATGGTATTTGAAAATGTGTCTCAGAAATCAGAAAGTGGGATGTTTGGTGATTTTTACAGGTTAACTCATCAGTCCTACTGATAAACAGCACAGCAACTTCTATTCATTGTTTTAATCCTTCAGTCTCATTTGATAAGAAGTTTAATAGCACATATTCTGATTTACAAACAGGGTGTGAAAGGTAGAATTTCCCTGTGTGAAAGGTAGAATTTGAACCAGGTAATACTGCAGAAAACATATTTTAAATTGATTTTCTCATCTACTGACTAAAATTCAAAAGCTGTTTATGCAGAAAGGCAGCCTCCTCCTCCAGTGCTTGGAGAGATATCAGATTAAAGAAAAGAGCCATCAAGGATAGCACATCAGAAATGACATCTATAGTCACAAAGGGAGGTATTTATGCAAGGATGAGGCACTTCCATCCCCCATGCTGTGAGCAAGTCAAGGAGGATCATTATGGGTAGCTGAAAAATCACCTCTTCCCTCATCTCACTGATGGGAGAAGAAGAAAATATCTGGATAGTTGATTTGGAGTAAGAAGTAGAGGAAAACAGAATGGCTGACAAGAAATATGCTTTATTTTTAAAGTATTGTTTGAAGTACGGTTGATTTGATTTGCTTTGGTAACAGCAAGGACTTATGTTAGACAGAAACATGAACAGAACTGCCTGAACAACAAGAAGGGGACAGTCACTGTATTAGTGAAAAAAAGCCGGAACACAGCACTATTAATGAAAACATTTAAAATAAAATTAAATAATATTATTGATTTTCCTTTCTTGGAAGTAGAGTCCTATATAAAGATAAAATGTCTAAGTCCGTTGTTTTACACGTAATATACCTCTTATTTATTTTAAATGCCTTTTTGCTTTGAGATACCTTCCATGGCTATGAGCGTCTTTTTAAACTGTGTAGCTTTCAGTAAAATCCATTATGAGTTCTTTGTTTGAATTCAGTTCACATCATCTTGTCATAGGCTATAAAGAGGCTCAATCTGTTCCAGAACAGTAATCACAGTCCATTAAATTCTGTTCCCTGTAGCCTTTGTTCCCAGTTACATGTGATACTGTAATTGTGTGTCTGTGAGAGGGAAAAAAATCTTTAAGCAGCCTTGCAAAACTGTTGTGAAGGTTTACCAGTCCAGGCAAAACATATGCTTGCCTTCCCTTTAGAGTGGTGATAACTTCCCTGGAAAATTTGGAAGTGTTTCACTTACCCAATTAAAACAACAGAAAAGCACCCCCCAGCTTCCCTGCCCAAACTAGCCCCACCCTAGAGGAGCAGATTTTCACAAAACTGTATCTGAAAGAAGTAGTCCTGTATTAACTCATTAGTGTTCTTGATCACCAACTTAATCTGCACACCATGAAGAGAAGCCAGGGGAAAAAAAAAAAAAGCCTTTTATGTTAACTTCAGATATAACAGAGTTAATGATCTAAAAGGTTATCTCTGTAGATTGAAGGCCTGATATTTTTCTGCCACATCAAACCTGTTTTGAATTGCTTTAACTCCATTGATTTCAGTGAGACAGATTATAAATCCACTGTAAGATCATAAATTTATTGACAGATTTAAGTTAAATAACAGTAACAAAGGGTGTTAGATTAAAGCTGCAACCCTATGTGGTTTTCAATGTGTTTTCCATGTAGAGGGATGCCTCAAAGGGGATGTCAGCTGAGCAGCCTGTCTGATCACAGCAGTTGAGAGCTGCAGAAGAAATAGATTTCTAGTGTTTTTCCATGCTCTTTCTACTGTTAAGAATATTCTCAGAATAGCAGAGTATAAAGTGGAGAGCTTCTGAGAGGCTAGGGTATTTTGCTATTTATTTAGCTATGTAAGATAGATCTGTTCAAATGAAGAATACTGAAAGAATGAGTTTCATCATGAATGTTGATCTGATTAGCATTTAGCCCCAGCTCGTTCATATATTTGACTTGAAATGAACAAGTTAGTGTGGTTTCAATGGGCTACTCACATACAGTTCAAATTAGTTGTTTTGCTGTAATAATACCAATGAGTTCTGCAGTTAATAGGCTCAAGCCTAACAGTCTCAGAGATATAATCAGCTCCAAACCTTGCACAGTATGGCTTCAGGTCTTTGATATTTTGTGTAGGCTGCCTGTTCCACAGCCCACTGGACAGTAAATTCAGGCAGTGTTACTACAGCCAGCTTTAATTTCTTCTCTTAACCTTAAGGAGAAAATACATATGTTTTAATGGAAAAATAATTGCAGCAAGTTTCAAGAGAGAGCTCTGATGCTGAACAGTAAGATGCTGGTCAAGAGAGCACCCTGGGCATCCTTTTTCTGCATTATTCTGCTGGGATTCATAGAAACACAACCCGTTCCTTTCAAGGTACCAGGGAGTCCCTGGAATTAGTGTTACAGACCCTCCTGAGGAGTATTGGCTATTACAGAATGGAAAGGAGCTTCTAAAGATGATATATGGGGAGTTGCCATAGGTATTTCTCTTTTTATAAAAACAAGCACAATCAAACTGCAGTATTTACCTATTCTTTTCTTCCCAAAATAAATGCTTTACTGGTGTAAATGAATACCTTCTAGCAAACTCTTATTCCTGAGGAACCGTACAGAAACATGCAGTGTGTATGCATGGAGGAAAGACAGAGATTTGGTGAAGAAATAGATTTTTACTTTCAGTATTCAATAACAAAAAAGAACTCTATTTTATGAAAATATTTTGACAGTGTCCTTTTAAAATGTAAGCTCTGATTTCAAGGCATTTAATTTGCAGCATGGTTTGACTGTGAAACAGACATAGTAATTATCTGGCCTGTTCTTGCTATTTTATATAACAAATTTGTTTAATTGGAAGTTGGATAGCAACTTGAAGCCAACTATACTTGCTGTGTGTTTGGGTGAAATGGAAAGGATCTGGAGTGAAAAAAATACGTGTTACACCAAGTAAACTGACTATGTTAGTTTAAATGACTATGATAAATTGAATGTTCCATGCGTGGAGAATCGAGTCTAACTCCTCTGATAAAGTTCCCATTCATTTAGGGTTTTCAGCTGAGTATTTAGGAGTGGTACAGTTACCTTTTAATAAAATTGCCCAGCATTTCTTATGATGCTTATAATTGCCTCAGATTTTGATTGTTTGTTCTGAAGTTTTTTTGGTGGGTGGTTTACTTCAGTATTATATTTGTTTTCAGCCATTCTTAGGAGTAAAGATAGAGAAAAAGTGCCTTTTCCCAGTTCTTAAAATAAGAGTAAACAAAAGTTCTTTAATCTGACATTCTTATGCCTTTTGGGAGGGTATTGAAATTTGCCATAGGAACAGCCTTTCATTCAAGGATACACTTATTTTGTTCTTACAACATTCTGTTTATATAAATCCATGAAGGATTCTAATTTGCATATGCACAAGCCTTTTAGTATTAATCAACTCTAATTGCAAATCCTGGTCTGTCAGGTTATGCTTCAGTGTCACACAGCTCCTAGTGCTGACAAGACTGTGCATGAGATGTTTAGGCAGAGTATTTAAGTCTGCTGCAATGTCTCTGTGATGCTTTTGCCTACCCTGCAGCAGGTTGAGGCTGAGCATTGGAAGTGGTGTTCCTCACCTCTGCCTTACCTAGGTTTTGGCATCTGTTCAATATAGAGGAAAGTATCAGTCCAACAAATTCCTAAGGGACAAGAAGCCAAGGGCAATAGCATGGATGCCAGGGTGGTGCCTCACCCGCTGAGGCCCCGTCCCACTGCCCCCAGTAAGGTGAGCGGGGAAGACCTGGAGATGATAGTCAGTTTCAACCAAGAGTCCAGATCATCAGGTAAGTGCATGGTGACGAGGCAGGTCCAAGGTCAAGCTGCTAAGTCAGTGAGCAGGTCAGGATCAGGTCCAATGATGTTAACCAGGGTTTGAAGCAGTCCACTGATGAAGTTGAAAAAAATCGGTCTGGATGAGAAGACTTGGACTGGGAGGAAGACCCCGAGTACCAGATACATTAAGCAAAGAGAATAAGAACCAGACTGGATATCATGAACTGGGTCTAGGGCAAGGACTTTTCGAAGGGAACAACTCAAAAGGTCCAAATTTAGAGGAATGGGTTGAAAAATATCTATCCATTGAAGAAAATATGTCTTACAAAATGGTGGTGAAAGATTCGATTCCTATGCTCTCAGGAGATATTTGTAAAAACCACTGAGACAATCAAGAGAATGACAGCCTGTCTGAGGTTAGTCTGTTTAAGTGGTATAGGCATGACTCATAGAGGTGTCACTAAAATAGTGTAGAGTGGATTTTGGATTTTCAGTTTTCTTTCATTAAAACTTAGTTTCTGTATGTATTTTCTATATAAAAATCTCACACAGGTACCACAGATGAGACCTCAAAAAAAAAAAAAAAAAAGACAGTAAAACTGCTAGCAGATATGGACTGCAGTCTGTAATTACAGCCTCACCTATTTCTTCCAGATAGGGGATGATATCGTGTTATAGATGGAGACTTAGGGTTTGTAGGATTCTGCCTCATTTACTGCATGAATTGAATACTTTACAGTGAATGTGGCAGGGGATTGTAGTAAGGGGGTGGGGTATCATGAAAACAAGCTTTAGATCAGAGTTTAGATCTGTTGCATGAACATAGGGCATTTTTGATACTGTAAACTATTGCAACTTGGAAAATTCTGAATGACATGAATCTTCTGTAGATCCTGTGTCATATGACAGCCTTGTGCAGGTATCTCATATGTCCTATGAGACATCTATGTCTAGGGATCTGAACTGAGACCCTAATTTGTGCAAAGCACGTAGATATTAAAGTAATGACTATAATGAAAAAAAAATCAACAGATAATTAATACTGGTTTGGACATCAGAGAAAGGCTGGAGTGGAATGGTGTAAATTAGATTTAGTGTCTTGCACCAGACAATGTAGATAGAGCCGAACAGAAGATTGCTAAATGAGTATAAACCATTTAGTGAGGAAAGGGATAGGTACTCCATATGAGAAACAGGAGAATAGAAATATAATTGATTATTTTCATACAAATGCTAAGATCAAGCTTGCATAAGCACCACAGATCTCCATTCTTAGTTCTTTGCTTTAGAGGCTTTTACTCCTTTAACAGTTTTTGGGTGGAAGCATGCAACAGGAAATAGTGAGAAAATTTCAGTTTTTCTCTATCCACAATGAAATTAACAACAGTTACGTACCTCACTTCTGGTGTGATGGAAAGTGATGCTACTGGTTGAAGTCTGTGTGGTGAAGAAAAACCCTAAATACATCATTCAAAAGAGTATATATCTAAATGTCTCAATCAGTATCACAGACCCTCAGACAATTACTACAAGTACAAAGCAATATAAACCATACAAATAACAACATAGAGCCATGTAAGATTAGGAAATACTGCAAGTGTATAATAGTTGAGCTATGCTCAAGAAATTACATCAAGAAATGTCAAGAATATGTCAAGAAATTCTAGCACACACATATAGATGTTTAATCCTTTACTTTACAAATACTCCCCCAGATAGTCAGCCCTCCTGTTTGTATTCTGAGCACCTGGTGAAAAGTGACTTTGTGTGACCTTTATTTTCTCTGTCTCAACTCTCAGGTCACCCAATTCCCCATTTACCTTATGGTCCATCTGTGGAAGTACTGGGCCATTCCAAGTTGTGTCTAGCTGCAACAACCACTGTGAATCTGCTATTGACAGCTGGAAAATACTGTGGTACTGAGGGGCATGACTTTTCCAGCCCTACACTTTTGACATCCAGACTGTCAAATGTCTTATGTTCCCCTACACTGAGGGAAAAGCTGTAAGAAAAATTATGCCTACTTTACAGTAAGCAAGGATTCCCCTTAAACTATGAAATCTCCAAATATCTGCTACTTAAGCATTCAGGATGATCTTTGCTTCTCTAGTGGTGTAATATCCGAAGTCTGATCCATAAAATGTGTCAGAAGCAGCAGTTTTGTTTTTCATTGGCAATATGCCACTACTATTTTGGAACTGTAAAGATAAACGTGATTTCGTATAAATTGCAAATAAAATGTTAATTTGGGCCTCCAGTCTTTCTTTCTCTCTCTGTTCCCCTCCTCATTTCTCACTTATTTTTGGTTGGAAATCAAAAGAAGGGACCAGAATGCTAAAAGCTTTTCTCCCAGCAGTGTATGTATACTTGTGTGTGTTATGAAAGCCTGGGCTGATTGCCACAGCAGGAGCCAGCTTCAGGGAACAAGAGCTGTTTTCTCTCCCTGCCATTTCCTGTTCAGAAATTAATCTTGCATGTGTGCATGTGCATGCATACACACACATACACACACATGCACACCCTGAAACATAATGGGGGCTGGAATTCACTTCATCAATGTGTTCCCCAGAGCTCTGTGTGAGCTCATCTCAGTTGTAATACACAATCTTTTTTGCTACTGCAACTTTAATTTCAATACTCTGTTAATTTTGTATTTCAGTAAACTTAATTTTTTTTTTTTTACATAGAACATCATTTATTTTAATATGGCAAGTCATTGGTCCTTCCCAGAGAGAAGGACCTGCATATGTTCTTTCTTTTTTAATAAAAGGTGCAAGAGATGAAGTTTTCTGACAGCCCAGAATAAGAAAGTTGAGATAGAAGTGCCAGGCGTCAGCTCATCACTTATCAGGGAAAAACTGGAGATGAACATCAAAATGAGACTTTAGAGATGTGAATTATATCACTTGTGACAGCATCCAAATCAAGTGACAATGTCAAAATGTTGTTTATAAAAAATTGCAGGCATGCCAATTATGCCATGGAACTACAGCCATGCTAACATTTTCAAATGGTTTTAAACTTGTGCTTCTGAAGTTATTGTAATGGTGGAAAATATGATGTTAGTAGAAGACATCAACATTTATGGACATTAAGATAAGGAACTGAATGCCCATTTCATAGGTGTGCAAATTCAACACGCTTTTTTGTCTGAAATCTTGTTCCATACTAGAGGTGGAAGGCTACATTTTCAACTGATACTGGTGAAGAATACCAATGAATTTAGAAGCTTCTTCCTTTGGAGGTACAGGATTGGTTAAACTACAAAAGTGATGGGCAGGATTTGAGAAGAACAACCAGTAGTAACTGAAGGACCTTGTCATCCAAATCCTGGACAGGATAATAGTATATTGGTTTAGTTTTTGCTTCTCAATACTGAAATATGTGAACCTTTTATGGAAATCTTACTCAGCATTTCTATTTCCACAAAGATATCTGAGAGATATTTCTTAAATCCATGAACTGTTATAGCTAGTACTTCTTACAGGTTTCTTTTGTGACTGAAACTCTGACATTCCTGATGTGGAGGAAGAGGTGAGAAGGAAAAAAAGGTAGCAGATACTCCAAAAGATTCTTCTTGCTTTAAATATCAGAAGAAAAGGTGTGGTGAAATTACGGTATCCAATGTGCTGCTGCTTTCAGTTTTTCATGAGGTATTACTGGTTTTTGAACTCCATCCACAAACTGATTTTTACTGTGTGAAATGCAGTCCTATCATGCAACTTTTTTTCTTTTTCTAAAGAAAAGGAAATGGTAACAGAATGTTAACTAAAGAAAACCCTAATGTTGGTGTTGAGAAATTAAGCTTTGCACTAAGGTTGTGTAGGAATTAATTTGTTAGTTTCCAGCTGGCTTTTGGATGAAGCTGTCAGCCATTCTTCAGTCAAATCGACATTACAACCCAGTGTCTTTCCTGTAAACAGCTGCTAGAGACATTTCTTCTTTCAGCATTTCTTCATGAGGCTCAGTTGTCTTCTCAAAATCAGCTTTGTCAGCTTCTGCAGTGTATGAAGACAAATAAGTAATGATTTCTTGGTTGAAGCGTTTAAGTGAATTGTAAAATGAATGTTTAGGCATGTTTATTTTCTAGCATGCTCACATATGTCTGTCTGTGACCAGTCCTCCATCGGATAAGAATTTGAATATATGAATGAGAAAAAATTTAAAGAAGAACTTGCTGCGGTTCTGCACTTGCAAAAGCATATCTCATGCTGTGTGTATCAAGTTAATCTCTGACTCCTCTTTTACCACCTGTCTTAAATGGAAATTTGCAATAATGATAATAATGAAAATTATTTGTATCACTAACTTTGGAAAGGATTTGAACAAATTCTTATGTCGTGCTGGGGACTGTTTAACTTAAACATAGGCTTAAAGGACTCAGGACTTTGCTGAATAGGGATCGCACTTATTCATGCACTTTAAGGTGTTCCTTGACTGGAATCTTTGTTAGATTTTTGTCACATTTACCTTTTTCAACAGCTTGTTTATTTAGTTTTGACTTGTATTTAAAGCAAAGCAGTCCAGGTTAAAGTCCCTGACAGTGTGCTTCTCTAATTAATATGTGGGGTGATAACTGGGAAATTTTGAAATGACCTGTGAAAAGCAGTATGAAACTTGAGGAATAAAGATGCAGGAAGATAAAACAAAACATAATACCATCTGATACTAGAATTCTGGGAGATGGACATAACTGGAGAGTAACCAGACTGGAACTGGGATGAAGATATGTTCGGAATTGCTAGAGTTGAGATCCACGTTATATTTTGCAGCTTCCAACACTTCTTAAAGAGAATTACTTTTCCTTGGTATTTTGAGATGCAATAGTAAAAATGTTGGTAGCATCTTATGATTATAACTCTAGCACACAAAAAAACCCTCACATGTAAGTATTATTTTCTCTGTGTTTGGGACCATGTGGATGTCTCTGAGGGAAATACTTCCTCAATAGAGATGGAGCAACTTCTTTTCTGTAACGATCTTTTCTATGAATGTACAGTGTTCAGGCCAGCAATATCCAGGCTAGTGGAATAATGAGAACTCATCTCTGGAAGCAGAGAGTCATTGGACATTGGTCTCACAAGTGTATATGTGCAAAGCTGTGATTCAATGTCAAACATTGCAGAAGTCTTCAGGCAGTGCCAAAGCTGGGGTAACTTGCTTTTCTGATACAGAAGAGAGACAATGTTCTGATAATGGCAACAATGGAGGTTATTTTCAATAATTTATTTGTTATCAAACCTATCTATAGTATGTAAAACCTTGTCCTTACTGAAGATACACAGATCTGCCCAGACTTACAGGGGGCTAGGATTTCATCCAATGTACTTACAGGGTGCAGTTTCAATGTCATGTGAGCATCTGTTCCTAAGGCTGTTTACTGGTTTTTGTATAAACAATAAACCAATTCTTATTTAGTTTTTAACTGTATTATCAGACTATATTTTATAATATCATTTATATTATTACAAATATATATACTAAAACATATAGTGATTATAATTCACGTGCTTAAAATTAAGTATGAGCTCTGGCACTTTGCTAGATTCTGGTGTATATCAAAATGCATTTTAAAAACTTGAAAATATTATGTGTCAGGAAGAGGAGGAATGTATTTAAAGTTTTTTCATCTTATCTGTTTTAAAAAATCCCTTGTTTCTAGAGATGAACTGCTTTTAGGACTTGAAGCTAACATGATTTGTTTTGCCTACTTCTTTATTTATGCATGACATTGATTTGTGTTTGGAAGCCTTATTTTAGTCCACCATTTTTAGCTGGTTTGTGTTGGATTTTCAAATCCTTTTGGGTCCAAAGCTGCATGTGTTCCATTAACTAACATGAAGGATAGCAGGAGATGCCTCTTATTAAGCAAGTAATCTCTAGCTCAACTAGTCAGTGAAGATAATTGAGATTATTGGAAACATGCAACAATTTCACTTAAATGCTACATTGTTATTCAGTAAGGTAGCTCTAAAAATGAGATTTTAATGAACATGTTTGACTATACTGAAGAGTTTTTCCAGGTTTATATTTTCCACTGTAGTTTGGGTTTAGAAGTGTCTGGCTCAAAACATTTTAGCAGCATACCTGGAATGCAGTTTTGCCACTCAGATAGTGGAAGACTGAAACCAAATTAGGATTCAATTGTTGTGGTACATTTAGTGAAAGAGAAGGATCAGAGGTGGGCTGCAGATCAAAGAGGAAGTCCTAGAGATTTAAGCTTGCTGTTATTCAAGAGAAAGGAAGACTCAAAAGTGGTATTTATGGCGATGGGGGGGGATCATTTTCCTTCCTGTCTTTCTCCTAGTGGTAGTTGCTGATTCATCTCTCAGTGATGACAGCAGTGGTAAATATTTTTTTAGGGCTCTGGTAGGGGTAAAGTAGTCAACTATGACTATTTTACTCCTCTTCTGAACTTCTCAACTCCAGACTTTGTTTATGACTAGCATGAGCCCTGCATTTAGGCCCAGCATCTTATTTGGTCATTTTAGGTTTGATAGTATACGTGGCTTTTACCTCATTTTTAACGGAACCATTTGTTGCAGATTGTGCAGTATATATACACACACATAAAAAATGTCTCTTACTTGGAAAGTGATGTTACCTGTTCAGCTAATCTTTTTGAGACTATAGCACTCAGAGGGTTTATTTTGCCCTGAGGCTCCCGTTAAAGAAAAAGTAATGTGCAAGACCAAAAAATATCCATGTGATTATGTGCTCAATAGCAAAAACAAGATGTATTTGTGGAACTGCTTCTATTATCATCCAGTCCTCTGCTGCTATTTGGTCCTGCTTCTGACCTGTTCAAACATGTTCTCTTTGATGTTATGGACACCAGTTGTCCAATACCCAGGCTTCTTCTTTATGCCTCCTGTCAAGGTGCACTAGTAATAGACTGGTCAGATCCATTAGTATGTATTAGTTTTCAGAAATACTTCATTTGTAGAATTAGGCTCAGAGTTTAATGTTTGGATTGAGAATCTTTTGGTATGCCCAAATTTTAAAAATCAGGGTCATCTTCTGCTTTTTGCTGTTTTCTAAATTTTTATGAACCATTTTTCAAACATGCTTGATCAACTTGTTGGTCAGGATATATCTAAAATAAAAATTAGTTTACACAGTCTCAAAATTTGAAATATTCAGAATGAGTACAGCTTTCCATGGAAACTTGAATTATTACAATATCATACTGACAAGGACCAAAATATTTACCTCCTACAAAATCAAATTTCTCATTTTTTTTTTTCCCTTGGGCAAGTTCTGACTGTCTTGCAGAGTAACAGAGCATCACTGTAAATTATTACTTCCTTGAAGGTAAGAAAATGTATTGTAACTATCATATTTTTTTACTAATCCTTGTACTAAGTCATGAGAGAAGATTTCTCTGGAAGAGGAGAAACCTACTTTATTTTATATTGGTGGATACTACTTGCTCTTCCCATCATATAACTCGTACTGGTGACTAGCTAATCTGTTGATATCAAGCTTTGTGTTACATACCAATTCCACTTGATTTGCCCGTTATATTCTGGTTTTAACAGGTCCACACTTTTTGTTTGCTCTAGATCTTTTCTGATGTTTTTTGTTCATTACATATTTAGTCCAGAGTAAAAGTAGGGCTGCATATTTTTCTCTAGCTCTTCCTTTCTAACCTCAATAATAGTACAATTATATGTTTAGGATCTACTTTTTCTGGATAACTATGAAAATGTAGGTCCTTACCAAATGGGGAAAGCTGCTAAAAACTTGCAAATCTGCTGAAAAAATAAAAATCCAAAACCTGTTGGCAAATCTACCAGAAAAAAATCCCATGTGCCATATAAAATCCTATATGGTTTTCCAATTCTCCTAGTAGTACATATTTCTCCTGTGTGTGATGTGTCCCTCTACACGATGCCTAGATGTAATTTTTTCCCCAGTTTATAAACAGTATCACAGATTTTATTTTGCTTTTCTTTCTACCAAAGGAATATATTGTTTGCTTGACTTTGTCATGTTACTTGGGTCAATTTTAAGTGTGTTTTTATAGTGCATAGAGTAAAACCAAGTTAACGTGAGTCAGTCAGGATCAGGTCCTCATGAAGAGACAAACTGAGAAAATGCATTTTGAAACTGAGTGAAATCCTTCACTTGGAAGAAAGAATGCAGCAAACCAAATTCATCCTTCCTATGACTTAACTGAAGTAAATGAAGTTCTGCCACAAAAGAATTTGGATCAACCTGTCACAAAGGTCACAACACTCCCCCCCACCTGCCCTAAGTTCAGAAATGTTCATTTGTAATGGGAACAATGAAAAGTCAGAGAAAATAAACTTTTAATTTGGCCCTTATCAATATTGGAGATTTAAGGTGAAGCAGTAACAACACACCACTCCCTCCATCATGTTTTTCAGGTTATTATCTGTTCATGAAATGTCTAGAGGAAAGTTAACTTTAATCAAAAAGATGGATTTCTTCAACATTTATGTTTGTGGAGTATTCTTTGGAGAGAAATATTCTTGTACTGTGCATCTGAAGATGATGCTGTGTTCTGTACCTGGCATTCCAGCATCATGACCTGTGCCTGAATGTCCCGTTATCATGTAATGGCAGAGGTCCTGATTTCCTGCTCACAAGACAGTATATGGTCTAGTTCTCTTCCAGCCAGCCCTTGCACGCAGGCCTGCTTTCGTCCCTTCCCATCCCTGGGAAGGAAGGGAATGAGACAGGAAGAATCTGATAGGTAACACATGCCTGAATCTTGCCCCACTGTGGTTTGAGGTGGCAAAAATCTACACGTAGACCAGCAACATTTGGGTACGCTCACATGTCCTGTACCTTTGGTATAGCCTACTATGCAGTAAAAGGTAACGTTTTTTCATTTTTCCTAGTCCCATCCAGTATGTGTTTTCTATTTCAGTTTTTGTTACCATAGTTCCATATTTTATTATTCATTATTTTGAAAGTACTATCCTTTTGCATGCTGCTGAGCAAATGAATATCCTATTATTAAATTGGCTGGAGAAATGTTTTGTACTTTAAAAAATGCCAGTCCTTGCATTTAATTTCTATAAACAAAGGAGTGTATGCCTTGCAAAGAGAACTTTACAGCCTAGTGCCTGTGTATTAGGTTCCATTTTAGATGACTCGCTGACCTTTAAAAAGTGATGTTAGTAAAGCTGGAGAAGGGAAGAGGTATGTCAGGTAATGCAGGAGTACTCATAAAAGGATTAATGTGCAGTTAGTAGAGAAACTCTATTAGCCAGTTGTAAGTAATGTTTTTTAGTTCCTGTTGATTCCATTCTTACCATTTACATTCCAGTCTTGCAAGTTATTTGAAAAACTGTTGTAAAAGCAAAATTTAATCTCAGAAGATCTTGTGTAGGCCTACTTTTATGCTTCCAGTTCTGATGTTGTAATGAACATGACTGGCATCTGGCTTGGATGCAGGGGGTAATGAAGACCACCTGAAGAAAGGCCCGTGTCTTTAGAGAGGAAGTGGACCACAGAGCTGATTATGCATTCATTATCATATGATATGGAGAAAAGGCAGTGCATATTAAAGAAGAAATCAAACTAGGGAAATGTTTATTGGATTTAATATTTGCAACAGTCTTATAAATAGAACTCACCACTCCCCTAGTTTGCATGACTGTGAGAGGGTCAAGGCAATTTTCACTCAGAAAATTGGTTTTGGCAAAGTGTAACTGCTACGATTTTTACTGAGCTTTCTCTGAAAGTTTTCTTCGGGTGTTGAAGACAGTAAAAATCTTTCAGGTTTTAGAGAGTTTAATATTCTAGTGGGATTTATACTAAGCATTCACTTAGTACTAAAAGAAGGATGTTGATTTTTGTAGACCATCAAATTGTTAGAATGCCTTTCACTCTTCGCTGCTGTGTAAAACTGTTAGGAAACTGCCATATTAGAACATTATTTGTGCCTATTATTTATATATAATCTTTCTGTGAAATTGTGAGAGTTTAAGTATATAATTTGTTCCTTTCTCTGCATGTGTGGGATCCCTCACTCCTAGATGAATGCAGTACAGTCATACAGCCTGTTTTCCAGTTCTACTTCTGCAGGGGTTCTTCAGGGTTTCAGCCTTTGCAGAACAAGGCAGAGAAGGGAAATGAATGAGAAATTAGATCTATGAAAACAGCAAATACTTCAAATTTTCTAAAGATTTCCCACAAGCTACCATGCCAGCTAGTGTTTACCACTTTTTAGGATGCTGTTTAGCATGATCAGCTGTGGCACAGAGTGCAAGTTTCTAATTTTTCTAATGTTTCTAATGACATCAGCAGTCTAAGTCACTAAGTGATGACAGGCAGTGCTACCAAAGGAAGAAAGACACACTAACAAGCAGTTAAAAAAATTTAAAAAAATTTGCTGCATTTTAAACATTCTTTCTTTGGATGGGAAATGGTCGCCTTAATTAACCTTTTTGTGAAGATGTTTCTCTGGAAAAAGAAAACTTCATGGCCAATAAAGGTGAATGAATTTGCATGTTTTTCATATTGCATAAATTAAAGAATAAACCCAGGTCAAACACAGGTTTTTGAGAGACATCTTGAGATATTTCTTAAAAGCATCTGATCTCCCTCAGATAAATGTATCTGATCAAAATAGTGCAATGGGAAGCACTTAAATATTCCAGTTGACTAAGCAATTTTCCTTTTGGCAGTTCCATTTCTGTTACCCAATATGTTTGGGCTCCATATGTGTTGTTAACCATTCTGATTTGGTGTCTATCATTGTTGGCTGTTGTCTTTTGTCTTTCTGTGCCATATATCCTTCTATACATTTCTGTTGGTCATCTGAGTTTTGTGTTTTCACTTGAATGAAATATGCAAATATTAGTTCCACAGAAGCTTAACATGGAGTTGCTGTTTATAACCAGGTTTCTATCTTATTGCCGGACGATAATTGTTTTTCTAGTTCTTTCCTTTTTATCTAATGAATTGGATATCTGTGGACAGCAGCTTCCTCAAGAACTCACAAACTCATTAGTTTTTGTTCTATGAATACAGTGGGCAACATTTTGTTAGAAGAAAATTCTTGTAAATCACTAAATTATTTTTATTGCCTGTTTATCAGGAGGAGACTACAAGATAAAGTGTTCTAAGGAGGACAAAGAGTGAAATCTGCCTGTGTGATGCTGAATAACATGCCAAAAAGTAGCTCTTATTACTTCGTGGGCTTTTGACTTACAACCATGAGAAGATATTACGTGATCTAGAGTTCTACAGGCAAGGATTTTCTAGATCTTGGGTTTACAAGAGGAGAGCATTTCACTCATATTTTAGGAAGCCAACAGAAGAGATAGACAGCATTTTCATAATATGGATCACTGCAGTGTCAAGGAAATTTGAAATTTAACAGCCAGGTGATGCTAAGAAGTCAGCCACAGCCTGTGCTCTTGTGGGCTTTCAACCCTTATGACTTGTAGTAATGTCACAGGTTTGGGCATCATGCAAATCAAAAGTATGAGTATAGAACTTAGGAAGACAAAAAAAGCAGTGCTCTTACAGGCTTTATCTATTTATGACATCAGAAGAAAGCAGCTTATGGAGTAAACTGTACAAATTTTCATAGTATTATCTTACTTTCTTTTATGGGAGCAGGGGTATTGTTTTAGTGGATCAGTCAAAGACCTGTTTGGACTAGTACCTTGTGTCCAGCTGGGCAGGCAACATCAGACACAAAATTCCTGCAACAGAAGGATTTGAGATGCCTGCCCATATTACTTGAGATCACCTTAAGAACTGAAGTAAGAGCTGTGAAAAACTCATTTCAGAAAAAAACCCCGCATCTGATGCTGGAGCACTAGATGGCAGTGACTAGACCAATGATATTGACTTCTTCCACCTTCTGATTATAGTGTTTTATTTGCATAAAAATTGTATCTCATTCTTTAGGAACAAATTGTTTTAATTTGAAGGACATTAGTTTTGAGGCTGAGTGAGATTAAAGTCTTGGCCAAGCTCATGCGAGATGTGTGTGTTTGACGCTTAAATGTCAAATTCTTATGCTGCATATTTTTTGTGTGTACTATATAGATTTCTTGTCACATTCAGGTTCTGTGACATCACACCATTGCCTTTTTCCTCACCTGTGTTTATTTCTGAATAGTAGCAAGAGCCTAGAAGGCATGGTGCAAACCATGGCGGAACGCTGTCTGAAAGAGAGGAACTAGTTTAGTTCTCAAACCCTTTAATCAACAAAAATTTATTGCTTTCTCTTAAAGACACAATGTTGATATCAACAAATTTCATAACAACTGCTAAAGCTGCTAGTCTGTCTTTTTGGAAAAGGTGGTAAAAAGTGGTAAAAAACAGTGGTAAGCCAAATTCAGCATAAAGTGGTTTTCAAAGATGCACACCAAAAATTAACACGTGCAAAATAACCTGAGTATTGTGGAGACACTTAGGACAACAGAGTGGTGTGAATATTCATACTAAATATTAGACTTACCAGCGACCTTCAGTATTATTGATCATTGAGTACTACTATCTGAATATTTATGAAAAGTAGAATCCATATATGCTGTAATAGCAAAATAAACATGCTTGTCCCTAATCTTTAGCACTGATGTCAACTTGCATGGAGTGGCCTGTGTCCATGCTATTGAATTCTTTCACCTGTCAAACCAAGATAGTCACATCCAAACTACCTACTAGGAAAAATCTAGCCTGTGCTAGTTCACAAGCTCATTGTTTTTTGTGAAAGTTCTAGTTGTCACAGGTCCAGGCAGCATTTTAACAAACAAAAAGAATAGATGGTCAAATTCCAGTTTCCAGAAACATTGCCTAGCACAGTTCAATTAACTCATATACATACCTACTTATTCTATTCAGACCTGAAACCTGCCTGGCTTTGTCTTTGCTTTTAAAGTGTCAGAGACACATAGTTAACTCAGATTATTTTGTTTGAAACTGAGCAGCTTACTCCAAGTCTTATCTTCCCATTCTGAACCTTACAAGAGCCATACCTGCTTGGTGTTTGGCTTGTGTTGGACTAAGTGTCTTATGGCAGTGGGTTGGTTTGAAAACTATTCCAAATTATTATCTGGTTCAGCACCGAAGCTGTTCAGGAGTTTTTCACTACAGTTTTGTGACTAGTTGAAAAATGTTCATTTAGTAGGACTAAAAGCTTTTCCTGGAAAGGTTTGGTTATGATCAGTTTACTGATCTTTAGAAGAAAAGCCCAAACAAATATATTGGGCATTACCGATTGTGCCTTTTCCCAAGGCTTTCCTTCCAAAAAAGAGTTCTGCCTTTCTTGACTTGAAGAATGCCACACAATGGTAGACCCAATTATTTCCATCTCTTGTGGTGATGAGAAAGTGTGTCCATTCATACAGAATATTTGAAAGATTTATATTCTCCATCTGCTGTTGGGCTGAACTCAATATCCTTGTTTAAGTCTACAGATGCATTAACGAAGCAAGCATGAGATATTTTGGAGGCTGCCTCTTTATCTATGCCCGTTAGAGATAAAAATATATGTTGCAGCTTACAGGGCTGTTACTTATTTGATACTGAGAAGGCAGGTCTGTGGCTTTTGTAATAGTTAAGACAGTTGTAATC
Source organism: Strix aluco (assembly GCF_031877795.1). Taxonomy (NCBI): domain Eukaryota; kingdom Metazoa; phylum Chordata; class Aves; order Strigiformes; family Strigidae; genus Strix; species Strix aluco. The sequence goes on along the minus strand of NC_133971.1, from coordinate 16,502,743 downwards.
TAATACACTACATAAAAAAATGCAAAAATATTTTCTTTCTTATTTTTTCAGTTTAAGAGTCTCTATAATTTTTCAAAACTCCTCCAAATCAGGGAGGGGAAAAAAAAGAATAAGGAAGGATAAATAGGAGAATATAGAAGATGAAAGACAGGATAGCTTTAGCTGCCACCTGCTATCTATGTTTGCTTCTGAAGATTAGCTATCTGGGACTGAATGGCCTATGATAACAAGATCATTAGATCTGTCTTCCAGACCTGTGAACTTCTAGTCTGCATTATGAGTTGGAGAAATCTCAAGCTCCATCTGGGACTATTAGCCTTCAGGTACCTATCAATAAAACAGATTCCCTGCAAGTCAAGTGAAATCAGCTCTAAGATGGAGACCTGATGTTCTGAAAAGACTTAATGCTCAGTTGGTCTTCAGTCCTAGGTCCAGTGTGGTGAGAAGACTTTAATTTTGAGCATCAGTAAAGCATTTTTTCCCGACAAAAATGGTGTTTAGAAATTTAGAAAATAAAAGCAGAGAGAACACTTTTGGGGATATCTTTTATTTTTCTTCAGTTCACCACGTGGGCTAATAACTGAGAAGATAAGACTGACTCTGCAGCAGCTGCTACTGATGCACACCACTAGCTCATTTCTAATTAGAATAAAAGACTTTCTCAGCAGCAGTAAATCTGTAAGAACTTTAAAAATATTAATGAGAGCACAGAATGAACGGATTTCCTGCTGTTTGCTCTTGCTCTGGCTTTTTTTAAGATTCTTCGTACACTTTCTGAATTCTTCCACTGTTTTAAAAAATGCTTGAATATTATTCTACTAGACATTTCATAGCAACAGCTGTTACCCAGATATTTTCTATTGGGGATGCATCTCTGCCTCACTATGAGTTAACACTATGCTTCTACAAATCTAAGAAATTTAATTTTGTGCAATTCATCTGTAATAAAACCTCGGGTACAATGGTTTTTCTTTTAAAGCTATTTTGATACTTAAGAGAACATCATTCTATTACTACATTTGAATTGGCAACTCACTGTTAACAGAAAAACAACAAGCATGCTAGCCATTTGTTTATCATAACGGTGCTGTTACATATCTCAGCTGATCTAACCCTCAGAAGAGTTTCCTTAGATGTTCCTAGTCACAACCTAACTAGCAAAAAAATGCAAATGCCTAGGTTTAAGACAATGCTCTCTCTGCTGTATGTATTTCTGCTTGGGAGCACTATTTTGTCTTCTTCAGCCTTGACAGAATTGTCTGTACAACCAATTAATCTTGCAAAGGATACAGGAGCTGAACATGTGCTGTGCTGATGAGGCATTCCAGGGCATAGACTGTGTCCCACTTTGCAGCTGTGTCATACGCATATCATATGTACTTAATGACTGTAACAAGGAGCTGACCATGAAGCACTGCCACTAATGAGAAGGAAGGAAAACACTTTTGCACTACATGGAAAATGTTAATGGTTTATTTGCTTTTTAAATTTTTGAAGTAGAAGCAAATCACAAAAATTGTACAGAAACAGGTAGCCATGAAAGGAATTTTTGTGCATGATGAACTGGAGTTTTCTGTTATCCTGTAAGCCATTTTTATTCCTCTTCTGGACCCTCTGGTCAATAGTTACTCACTCATCCTTTATCATTCATTGGCATCTTTTCCTTTGAATATGAAGCCACTGTTGATTCCACTTCCTTTCCTTTACATTGTCCCCTCCCTGGGATTTAGCCCTCTTATTTGTAAGAAAAAACACACCATCATTCATTTAATGTCATTCACTTTCCTTGACTTGTGAAGGGCTCAAGCAAAATTTTGAGGCACCACTGCTTTTGATGACAAGGGTGATTATTAAAATGACTGTAGTTCACATTCGTAACTTATGATTACTAACTCAATTAAAAACTTGCAAGTACGCCAGGTATATCTCAAATCTACTTTTAGTGATTAGTCTTCTGTAGACCATTTTCAGTTTTTTAGTATGCAAAATGAAGCATGGAGTATATACAATTGTATTCAGAAATGATTCATTCTGCTAGTTCCAGAAACACTTATTCACTAGTAAATAGATTAAATTAATTAATTAGCTACTAGCAGCTAATTCAGAAGTCCAGCATAAAGTAATGCTTCCTTATACAGCTGAACTCCTCCTCTCCCAAAATCCTCATAGTCTGATCTGTTGGCCCCAGATGATTTGTTTTTACAGTATTCCCAACATTCGTGACAACTAGATTTCAAGTTCTTTTAGGGTGTATTATTGGAAAAGCAACATGGGTGCAATAAGATGCCTCCTCCCTACGCTTGACCTAAGCAGCTGATCAGTGCTGTGTGGAGTCCTAGAAAGCACCTTTTCTTGCCATCTGAGAAGAAAATGGATTTTCTGTGCAAACACTATTTTGTGTTGGAGTAAATGTAGCTTGTTGCTCCTCTAAACAGACCCCAAACTCCTGGCCTTTCTCTAACTCCTTGCATAGTGATGTTTACAGAGCCTAAATTCTGTATGGGATCTGCAGATCTTAGCACAAAACAAGGTGGGAAATACCTCTGTTCCTGCAGTTGAAGAGGGGTTTTTCCTAACTGAACAAACTTGCATGAATGCAGGAATAAGGAAGAGAAAACAAGCTCTAAAGAGTTTTTCTGCAATCATAGAAGGAAAAAAATGGATGACAATGGAGAATAAAGTCCATGTTCTGAAGACAAATAAACATTGATATTCTTATTTCTGTATCTTTCTGATTATTTAATCATGTTTGTTGTTTTGTGATTTTACTGGAATAAAGAAGAGTGTGTGCCTTCTTTTCCTTCAATTAACCAGCTAATAAGCCCACTGTTTTTACATTTCTTTATTCCTTTTGGTGTCTGCTAGGAGGAATCTATTTGGGAAAACAGGAAAAAGACAATACAGTTAAATGAAATGTTTTTACAAAATTTCAAATTCTGTTTTACAGTATCCGTTTGCTGCTGACAGTAAGAAATATGCTGCCTGACCATAAATTCAAGTACTTTTGTCATTATTGCAACAGAGCAATCAGTTCTTATTATCCCAACCATATGGCTAAAATTGCAGCAATATCAGCTTTCAAGATTTCCTTTTTTTTCTTTTCCAAATTGATTTTGAACATAAATGTCCCCTAATCTCATCGTTCTTTTAGACATAAAAATTATAAAGAAATCCATGAAGTTGCCGTAGAAGTTAATGGCAGAATTCATACTGACTTCATTTATGCCTTGATTCTGGTAGGTATTCAGAAAGTTGCCAACGATGGACCTTTGGGAAAGTGTGATGCTGTCATTTATTAGAAGCCCAGAAAAAATAATGATAAGCCCTAGTCCTGTAATTTACTGTGTATAGACTGAAGGTTACACCCATGCAGAGCCTCAGTGAAGTTAACGGTGTTTCATGCTGGCACAACAATCTGGCCATCTGCTGTAATTGCAGGATCAAGGCAATGACTTGTAAATGACAACACTGATGGCCCAAACTGAAATGCTGATTCTACTTCTGAAACTCTGTGGGAACTCAGTCTCCTCTTAACCCAGAGAGCTATGCAAGAGATGTTTGTCCAGCACGTAGGTGATAATGATGTTTTAGAGGTAAGTGGCTATATTCTTGGAAGCATTCGCACTGCGTTATGTGACTACTCTGAGCCATGCTAATATTTCAAACTTACAGCAGTTATTTAACCTAATCAGTGTATGCAGGATATAATTGCTCTCTCTCCTGTAGGAGGTAACACAGGAGAGAAATGGTATAATTCTGCATGTCTCTGTTCTGTAGTGACAGGCTGTCATTTCCTGTACTCTGCTAGAGATTACGAATAGACAATGTATGTAGGCTGGACATAGTTGCTTGGTAACCATCTTTTTCAGTTTCTTAAAAGTAATTGCCTCTCTTCATAAAAACATCAATTAGTTTAATTTCTTTTGATGTTGAAGCAATAAATTTGCCTTTAACTCCTCTGAGTATCTCAGTAAATAGAGGGGAGGCTATTTGAAATTTTAAACTATTAACTTGCTTGGACTTTTTAAGATAAATCATCTATAAACATTAGTGTGGACATTATAATAATCAGATTTATTTTTTCACTCAAGGAGAGATTATATATAGCATACATTAAACTTTGAAATTATTATACTCTGGATCATTTTTGTGATACAGGAGTGAAATGTTTGCAAGTTTGATACAGGAGTGAAACGTTTGAGAATTTGACACCCTTCTATTTAAAAATCAGTTTTGTTCACCAGTTAACTATATGAGTATTATTATGACTGCAAAGCCACAGTTTTGCACCCTACTGTAAATGTTAGGAAAGAAAACAGGTTAAAAAACTTGGAAGTAAACTCTGAAAACTGTGAGGAAAAACTACTTAAGTTGATGGAGTATATGTTAAAAACACTAAGATGAAGCACTTCCAAAGTATAGATTCATTTGGTTATGAAATTAATTTGGTCCTGTACACAGAACACATGGGAGTAAACTCTGGGTCATGAAGCACAATAATTTTAACAGGATGCGGAAAACAGACCAGTAAAACTCTACCAGTTTGTGTCAGCTAAGGACTACACTCTGAATATTTTGAGAATATTCTTGATTATGTGGAAATCAGTGGAAATCTTTTTGGGTCTGGCTTTTTTTTTTAAATTGATATCAGTGCAAAAAAACTTTCCGCATAGAATTTTGCTCAGTAAGCAGTAGCTAGAAATAAAATTCTAAAAATTAAATACTTTATTCTTACAAAAGCCTAGAGAAATCCCTGGTGCTTAGATCTCTTCCAGTGGTTCTTTTGGGGGGGTTCATACATTTAACAGAAAGAATTATTTTCTTTTTACTTAATAGCTTCATTGTAGTGTGGACTGTGGAATTTATAACATCTAATTGATCACCAGAAAAGCATTGCAAATAAAAATAAGTCTGTGTCAGAGACCGATAAATTGTTTTGCTGATCTTTGCTTCTTGCTACTTACAGTCTGAATACTTCTCCTTCAACATTTGTGTTGTTGTGAGCCTTTTACCTTACTATTTCCTGGTGTTAAGTGCTTCTATCCACTAAGCAGCTGATGAAATCTTAAAAGATCAAAGGAAGGTGAAATTTTATGTCATCCCACAAAGTGTAAGCCAAATTTGCAGACAATGTTATTTACTTTTATTACCATTGTGCCTAGGAGTCACCATTAAGGGCAAAAATGGGCATTTTGAAAAAAGGTTGCATTTCCTAACATTTCAGTATTGGTCAGGACACATCAATGTGTGTCCAGAATTCAAAGGATTTCCACAGACTGTCCCAGGAGGTCATTATTTCAAAAATTGCTCTTTTCCTAAGGGATAAATCAAGGACTGTGTGTGGACTGATTAGGAGGCAGAGAAAAGTACTATCTTGAAATGGCTATATATTCTTGTGCAATATGCAGAGTAAAGTTACAAGCTCTTTCTAAAATAGATAATACCAGAAAACATGCCACTAAATTGTGGGGGTTTGTGAAAATGGTCCTAGGGCATTCAGAACTGTATACTGCAAAGGTGCATCTGTAGCTTATCAACTGTCCCTGATATAGTATGCATTGTGTGGCAGTAAAGAGTATTTCAAACCAGGTAAACTGAAGATTCAAAACTTCTGAATCGAACAGTCATGTATTAGTGCTTATCATAAAGTGCATACAAGTTCTGCAGAATGTGCCTCAAAACATTTTGTCTGATGTCTAGAGTATTTTCCAGCTCTTCTCACAGAGGTCACTTGGGTGGACTTTGCAGTTCTAGCAAGGCATAATGTTGCTTGTGAAAATGGTGATGAAAATAGACCTCAGCATTGTGGTAAATGTAACAGCTATTACCTATAATTTCCCTATTAAAGTGGTATCAGCACATGGATTATTATTATTGGAATTTGGTCTCTAACTGAATGCTTAAAGCTTGATTGTATAAACTTCTGATCAATTACATACTCTAGTCTTCATGTTTGTGGAACAAATTTTAAACACATAACCTGTATATACATTAGACACCATATAACAACCACAGATTTACAATTTTGCATAAGTATCATTTCTGGGTAAACTGTTTTTATTATTATGAGGCTATTATAATATTCCCAGTTCTGTTTAATATCTTTATCAGTGATCCGGATGAGGGGATCAAGTGCACCTTCAGTAGATTTGCAGATGACACCAAGTTGGGAGGGAGTGTTGATCTGCTTGAGGGTAGAAAAGCTCTACAGAGGGATCTGGACAGGCTGGAGTGATGGGCTGAGGCCAATTGTATGAGGTTCAACAAGGCTGAATGCCAGATCCTGCACTTGAGTCACAACAACCCCACACAGCTCTACAGGCTTGGGGAAGAGTGGCTGGAAAGCTGCCTGGTGGAAAAGGACTGAGGGTGCTGGTCAACAGCTGACTGAACATGAGCCAGCAGTGTTCCCAGGTGGCCAAGAAGGCCAACAGCATCCTGGCTTGTTTCAGAAATAGTGAGGCCAGCAGAACTAGGGAAGAGATCATCCCCCTGTACTCAGCACTGGTGAGGCTGCACCTCAAATACTGTGTTCAGTTTTGGGCCCCTCACTACAGGAGAGACATTGAGGTGCTGGCGTGTATCCAAAGAAGAGCAACAAAGCTGGTGAAGGGTCTATAGAACAAGTCTTATGAACAGTGACTAAGGAAACTGAGGTTGTTTAGCCTGGAGAAAAGGAGGTTCTGCTGCTCCTGAAAGGAGGTAGTAGCGAGGTGGGGGTTGGTCTCTTCTCTCAAGTAACAAGTGATAGGACAAAACGAAGTGGCCTCAAGTTGCACCAGGGGAGGTTTAGATTGGATATTAGGAAAAATTTCTTCACTGAAAGGGTTGTCAAGCATTGGAACAGGCTGCCCAGGGAAGTGGCTGAGTCACCATCCCTGGCAGGATTTAGAAGACATATAAATGTGGAGCTTAGGGACATGGTTTAGTGGTGGACTTGGCAGTGTTAGCTTTATGGTCAGTCTCAATGTTCTTAAGGATTTTTTCCAACCTAAATTATTCTATGATTCTATGATTAAGAGGATAGTTTATGAGGATTTATTATAAAACTGAGAGACTGGGTTTGGTAATGCAACCACAGTACAGGACCACTTATGTTAATATTGATTTGAATTCCATACTATAGTTTTCTTAGGAGGATGTATCTCAAAGGTTTGTCATTCATCTTTTACAAACATGGAAAGTATCAACCATTTGAGAATTCTGCCTGTTTCCTCACCAGGTTCAGTTTGGTTAGTCTCTGACATCACAGGTACAAGGATAAATTTACATGCCTGTGTCTGAAAAATTAAAAAAAAAAAATCTCTATTTCACTATTAAAAAAAAAATATCTCTATCTCACTATAAAACATTGCTGGAATCCTAGACTATAAAATATTACTGAGCTGATTTTGCCAGTTAGAAATGTTGAAAGAAATCACCTCCCCTAAACAATTTCTTTTTTTCTTGCAAAAATGTTTTATAGATACAGATTATAATGTCTTTTTTCCAACGTATGTTGTGTCTTTCAGGGTGAGATTTAAGTGACCCATAGAAAATCACAGCTAATTTGCTGTAGCTCCACCTCTAGAAGTGCCTGTCTATATGACCAGAACTGTATCATTGTATATAGTTGTATCAAAAAAACATTTGTAATGTAGAGTCTCTGTTACAAACTGGCTAATTTTTTGGTGTGTTTTCTGTATTAGATAGTCATTATATTAAAGTTTCCTATAGGAAAAGACTAATCACTGAGCTTTTGGGCATCTTGTTATGCTAACATATCTTGATAAGTAATTTTCCAATGGCACATCTTAAAACAAAATTTGCAGTCCTGGACTATGTGTGGATTTATAGGAGGAGGAATGTAAGAGGGTGATATTCCTCTCATTAAAAAAGTTAAATGTTCCTGGTCGTGGTTGCATGACTATATACTCCTGCATTCAGATCAAAATTATGTCTGCTCTCACCCCAAAATAATTCTCACCAAAATATGAAAATAAAATGCAATTTACTGGAGTCATCAAGATCAGTCTGGGCTCATTCTTTGGAGGAAGATTGTCAAAGGCAGCTGATTTTGCAGAAGTATATGGTATTTATGCTGCCACTGAATGTTAAACAAATACTTAAAATGAAGGCTAATGAACCACTGTGGAGGGCATGGCTTGTTTGTGTGGCTTTTGAAACATAGTCCCACATTAAATTACAATGGGTAGTCACCCTTCTGGTGTCATCTCAGAGTGTATCAGGATATCATTAATGATGCAGGTTAGCCCTGTACTTTTCAGCTGATCATAGGGTGCTAAGGAACTAAGTGCATAATAACTCTTAACTGGGTAAATATTAGAAAATGGTAAAGTAAGCATCAAACCTGCAAATTTTGTTTATATGCAGCGTATTTGCTTATAAATTAATTTTAGTGTTCAGCAAGAACATTATTTCCTTTTTTTTTTTTGTATTCTGCTTTAGTATAAATGATGAAATGTATGAAATCAGTTTATTGACTTCTGCCCATTTAGTCATATTCTTACCTGTCATAAAAGAAAAAAAAAAAAGGGTTCAACTTTTAAAAGTATTTCTGAGAAACTGTAGGCACAACTATTTACATATCCATATAGACATATATATAGACCTATATTTCCATACCATACCTTGCTTTTCCTGCAGTTTTAAAAAGAATAGTAGCTGTTAGGCATCCTCCAATATTTTTCCATTACTGCAATGTCATAGTGTGTGGTAAGGAATACTATACTGTGAGTTAAGAGCAGTCATATTCTGCTCGATGGGCTTCTCTGCAATACCTTACAAATACTTAAATATTTAGGGCCTTTGCCAGGCTATTTTGTTTGCTGGTTTGATAAGTCAAATAACAGCAGTGTTTCCCCTCATGTATCTGACAATATGATGAGCATATTTAACTTGCTGCATGTATTTTTAGTTTCCATCAATAGCTTGACTTATGTTTTAAAATAATTACATAGGCCAGCTAGTGAGCTGTTATCAGAAGTCAGAACTGTGTTGTTGATGCTATGTCTTGGAAGTATTGTTAATAGTAATTCCAGGAATTTCACAGCTCCTCCTTTAGGTATGTCTTACGGACTTCCATGGTGTTTTCATATGACAGATCATTCCTCAATATCCGCATTCCTTTTGTGCCTGTTGATACTCACTGTGGGCCTGTAAAACAACATGTTGCTGATATGAGACAGGCCTTGATTTGCTCTAGCCATTTACAGGCAAATTACTACAATATAGAAGTCTCCTTTGATGACAAAGAGTACTGTTTTGATGACCAAAGCAAAGTGGGTAACACTGCAATGATTGTTACCTTCCATACTGGTCTATTGGAGCCATTGCAGGGATATGGCAATTTACCATGGCACATGGCTGGATCATATTCATGTCTGATTTGTAGCCCCCCCAGTCATGTGTTCATGTCTGTTCCTGAAGACATATCCTTCAGGAAGACTTGTCTGCCCTGGTTATTTTCCCAATATTGTTTGGAGAATAATATTATAAGTAAACATATGGTTTTGCTAGTAAAACTCCCTAATGTGGATACTCTGTCCTGGAACAGGAGTGAGAATAGGATGACATTCTGTACCTAGCAAGCAGACGCAACAAAAAGTGTTGTATAATTTTGCTGTGGTTGTGTACGTAAAAGGTAAGTTTAAATTTGATGCGTGTCTTTAGAATGTGAAGAAAGTCATGTAATACCACTACAGCACAGCTTTTACTGTCTTCTTGGGATACTTTGTGTCAGATCTTTTTAATGCATACTTTTCTTGCCACTGCTTCACTTATGCCTCTATAAAATTCTTCCAGGAAAATGGACAAGACTCTTCAGTGTCTTTGCAGCTTGAAAGCATCTGATTCTCCGTGTCCCTATTTGGGATCCATAGAAAGTCATCAATAACATTTGAAACGGGTCCTTGCTTTGTATGCTGGTATTTTGTGCCATGGCTTTTTATGTTCATACTTACTACAATGTGGAGATCAAAATGTTGTATTCTGTGTTCCTGTTTTTGTTGTGAAAGCAATGAGAGAATGGTTGAACTTTTATCTTTATGTACTCTCATTACAAAGCCATTGAAGTTATTTCTCAAGCAGATGCTCTGGGGGATCCTCTGGCTCTCACAGTCCCGTGGGAGAGGCACTTAGCAATGGAATGAAATTTCTGCTTACAGTGGAAATACCTTCTCAAAATCACAGCTTTAGTGTGAATTATGTGCTTCCATAATAAGCCATTCCTCCTTGAGGAGAGATGAGAAACCAGCTGTGATTTTAGTAGTAACTGTGTTCTTAAAGGTATTGACACACCAAGCAGACAACATCTCTCCTATAATTAACCACAAAAGAAAGAGGAGCACTTCAGTATTGCCTCCCTTCTTCCCCCACATCTTTAGCTGTAGTGCTGTAGCTTTGGAGCTTTTTTTGTTCCTGGTAGACAATATGTATATAATGAAAATACATTTTTTTAAAAAAAAAGAAAAAAGTATAGAAAAATTACAGATAATCAGCACTGCTTGTCAAGATTACATTGTATAGAGCAGAAAAATAGTATATATAATTAAACCTCCCTGTCTTTACGGTTGTTAATTCCACCTACAAAGATCTCTAGGACAATTTTTCTTGTAATCACAAATATAATCAGTGTCCAACAGGGCTTTATTTCTGCAAATATTCTCCCAAACCCTACAAAATCTCAGCAGCACTTCTACACCAAAATCAGTAGCTTGAAAAATTCCTTCACAGAGAATAAGAAACTAACTTCTAAGTAGACCATATCATGAAGAAGCTAAGGACTTCAAATGGAAAAGCACGAGAGTTTGGCTTTGTAAACTACATAATATGTATCTCCACCTTTCTAAATATAGGGAATCTTTACTATTCCTTCTTTCACTGTTCTGATATTGGCTCCTTTTTTTACCTATGTGTGAGGAGATACAAGAAATAAAAAACTATGTGATGCCTGCATCTGTGCAAAACCAACAGTTTCACCAATCTTTTTGTGTGAAATTTGCAGGGAATGCTTGAAGAAAAGTTAGAAATACTTATTAGAAATAGTGGGTATTTTCACTTTAAAGATACCAATCATGATTTTTACTTGTCACCCTGTTCCTAAAATGTAATGAAAGCCTTGTAATGAACAATCACTTTTGAGAGCAGACCACTGGCTACCTTCTCTTCAGCTGGGTTAGTGGTACTGAGCTGCCCTCTCATTCATAAACCTGTAGTGATTCTGGTTGCATTTCTATGTATGGGTGAATACTAGCTGGTGTATTATAGGACACAAAGGTAACCTTACAGAACAATCATATTTTTATAAAAAAAATATCTTGGAATTGCCTGTAAGTACTTCCATGTTAAGTTGTTAAGTTGGAAGAACACAGTATTCCTGAGCACAAATGTATTCACTGTGTGTCAGATATTATGGTAACACTTAACAAGGAGAAGAGTGTATAAATACACATCCATCTCCAGATGACTTATGACCGGACCTTAAAATTAAGAAAGAGTGTAGAGTGAGAACATGTGAAATGAAATCTTTCACTTCAACTTCAGCTATAGACTGTAGGTGTGGATGAAACCTATGAACAGGTATCTAAGAATTTTCCTATCTCAGAGAAATTTCTGATGTGTTTAGAAATAGAGTAAGGCCCCTACTTGCTATTTGGATCTGATTTTCTATCGTCATAATCAGGTGAATTTAGAGCAGCCCCCAGGGTTGGGACCAGTCAAAGTGTCAGGAAGTTGCAACTGCTGACTGACTCCCATCCTAATGCACACACCTGACCTTAATTTATGGTTGTCAGGAATCTGCTGCTTTGGGCAGATCAATGTTGCATTGGCTTTGCTGATTTAGCTTTGAGGCTGCAAAATATCAGTGAGAAAATGAAAGAAATGAAAGCAAAAAAAGAAATTACAAGGGGAAAGATAATGAAACAGTGACAGATCAGAGAAATGTTCTGCAACATGAAATTATTGTAAGACTTTCAGATTACCCCAAATTAAACTTTTTTGATCTTCAGCCTATTTTCTCACCACTGAATGCATTTTTTTTAGCATTTGGTTGTTACAATAGGTACAATTACATCCTTTAAAGTTTATTTGTAAAATGGTTTTAACCAAAACTTTAAATTTTTTTAAAATTTGCAGTAATTTTTATTGAAAAACTAAATAACACCTCTTTTCTGTTCTCATACATTAACAAAATATGTAAATACTGGATATTACTTTTTCAGTTAGATGTATATTTTTCCCCACTTGGTGTGTTGGATAGGTTATTCTTGAGGGATTTTTAATGTTTCTTCATTGCTTCTCTGCAAACACGTTAGTTTTTATTTCTAGCACCCCTGATTTTATTAGACATCCCATTATTGAAATTAATATTCATCTGGTGCTATTTAAAATGTGCAAACTTAATCACTGAATATTACTGACATCTTTAAAGAATAGAATCAATCCTTTTTTTTTTTTCAAAAGTTTCCCTGTGATAATGCTCTATGCTTTTGTACTGGTCAGTAGTTTTATTGTTCAAAATACACATGACTGGAAGGAAGAAAGTAAGAATATAATAGAACTTTGTAGGGGGTGTCCTGGAAAGGCATATATTGTCCCTGCATAGTGTAACCCTTTCTTTAATTCTCAAATCTTCACTGGCAAATAAGAGTCATAAAGGAAACAGGCCAGAAACCGGAGAGTATGAAATTGATAGAGTATGTCATAATTTCCCCCTTCACTCTGTTTCTCCCAAAATAAAATCAAATGCAACAGCCAGCTGTGGTGCCAACAGTAATGTGATTACTAGGTAAGCCCCAACACTGAAGAGGTCAGGAATGGAAAAGACACATTTACTGGTGCTGTACCTTAAGAGAATTAACGAACTCCTTGATGCTTGTACAAGAAGAGCAAGCACAGTTTAGGCCTGCAGCAGACCAGGTGGAGGTTATGTCCATGCTGTAAATGGCTAAATGATTTAGACGTTATCTGTCTAAATACTGTGTGATTGAACCTGTATCATGATGACTGGATAGGTCTTTGTGCCCAGCAGAATATAATATATGGGCATATGTTTGTATTGCGCAACCTCTATATTTCTTTATTTGTCTCCAAATGAATGATGCTTTAACTTCTTATGTCTTTTTATTTACATATGTGTAATTATTCAAAGCCAGTAAGTTGTTATTCTGATTCCAAGATTTTTATCATTTTAGGTTCCATGGATTACAGGTCTAAGACAGGTGAGAAGTTTAAGAGAAGATTAAAGCTGGAATTAACCTGAGGAGGGTTATCCAAATGAGAAATGCATTGGCAGAGATTATTGTTTTTGTGAGGACTGTCACATGCAGAAAAAGAGCGACAGAAGCTGGCAAGTATTAAAGAACAGGAAAAGGTATTAGCTCATAAATAATACCTGTTTGTGGGATTGAACTCAAAAAACAATTGGAGAAAAGGATGAATTCTCAGTATTTGTAGTTCATGTACAAATATAATTCCTTGTATGCTGTTGTGCACTTTACTTCCTTTAAATGTCTCTACTGGTGCTTTTGAGAACTGTTCTCCCTTTCTCTCATATTAGCTGTTTATAAGTTTATAACCCTCCCATTATTCCTTTGTAGCCAGCCTGTCATAAAAAACAGCACATAATTTAAGAAGCTAAACTAAATATGGGTTTTGTAGACCAAGTCATTCTATATGTACTGCTACTGTAAACAAAAGTCCCAGTGAGAGGAACATTTTGCAAATACCATAACTTTTATGACATATCCAATTTAAAGGAAGAATCTTACTTTGGGGAAAAACTGTTCAGAGAAGAAATTTAGGGTGATTGTTTCTCTTTGTAACAGAGAAAAAATTGGTTATTAAACAAAAATAAAGTATGTTTTAGAAGGAGAAATACAATTCAACTGTAGTTATGGGCTCAGAAAAATAAAGAAGTTACTATGAAACAAAGAGTAACTATGCATTAGGCAATTCACAGAAGTGGTCTGAGAGATGCTTCTAGCCTTTAAGAAACACAGTGTAATTTAAAAGAGCTTCCATGTCTTCCACTGGCAGCTAAAGTAGCTTGAATGACCTCTCCTGTTAATTTTCTTCTCTCAGCTGGCTAGAATTGCACAGATGAACAGTTTGCAGATATGAACTGCTAAGTGTTAACTAGTTAAATCACAGTAACTTGCCTGTAGCTTTAGTTAGTATTATCTAAAATTATTGTTGGTCACAACAACAGTACTGTTGTACAGTAGTTTTGTACAGTTTTGTTTTAGCAATACAAAGATGCATTATTTGTTACTAGAATTAAAATAGCCTCTAATTATGCACAGCTTGATATCAATGACATAAAAGCATTTACTGTGTAATCATGCAAAATAACATTATTGGCATTCTCCATTTACAGTTTCCTAAATCACCGCATTCCAAAAGTCAAGTATTTATTAATGTTATAATTAGATCCATCATATACTGTATTGCTTCCTTCCCTTTAGTGCACCTATAAGTCTTAAAAAAGAGCATGACAATTTTATTGCCCAGTCTTTTAACATGCATTTTCAATCAAATAATGTAATAAAAAGCTAATTTCTGTGGATCCAGACTGATATTACATTTGTCTTATTTAATCCCATTTTATATATTGCAATCCACTTATCTCAATTCTGTCTCAACAACAGTAGTTATATTGGAGCTTCAGTTTTGTAAACAAATATTTCTAATGGAATAGCTGGATTATGCATTTACTCAAAATAAAACAAAAATGGATAGCTTTTAGATTTGTGATTCAACAGAAACCAGCATCACAGTTTCTAAGATTTGTGTTATGTATTTTGAGTTTAAGAAGTCAACATTTAAAATCTGTTTTATCTTGTGACTTAGCCTATATAAATGTAAAGAAGACGATAACACGAGAGAGTTGACTGAATTCTCTAGTCTGCCTTGCACAGCCTACCATTGCAACTGCGTTGCAGTTTGGCCTAGCATTGCCTGTCACTACAAGTGCATCTAAGAGTATTGGTAAGATGCTTTTATCATCTAAAACAGGCAGGCACTAAAAAAGCTGAATATCAACAGATTCAGAGAGACATGGCATAGTATTTGCTCTCGGGTTTATGGATATTTTAGGAAATATATTTTTGGCAAACACATATGATTGTGTCAAACATAGAATACATGGATTTACCAGAGATACTACTTAACTAATCACCTAATAAAGCAGTTAGCTAGTTGTGCTTAAGTTTGTCACAGCTGAATTCAGGGCCATTCCGTATAATGAAAAGGCATATCCCCTTGATCTGAAACACAGGTAAATTCATAGACTAATTTTGAGTAAAAACTTACTTAGGGTAGTCATGGCCCTTAGCGCAACCCATGGTCCTCTTCTTTCATTTTCCTATGACTTTCTGGAAAGAGCAGAAAAGGCTTATTCAATCTTTAACTCTAAGTGAGCCCAAGGAAGAACTAGTCAAAAAGCAAATAAGACAGTATAAGAAGGTCTGACACCGTGGATACATTTCTAGTACACATCATAATACAGTGTACTCAAACTCTGACAGAGCTAATTTGCAAAGTAAAATAGTACAGTGCCAGTAGCATGGAGTCCTACACTACCATGGCTAGCTTGTTGGGTATTAGCTGTGATATTACACTGCTTCTCAGGGAGAAGTGTGGACGTTTACGTTGTTCAGAAAATAGGTAGAGCCCCAGAGAGCTTTCATTCTTAATACAGAGGTGCATTTTTCTTGTTAGTTCAAAAGGCCAATTGTTATTGTTATTACTATTAAATATCATAATTCTGTAGCTGTGGGAATTTGCCTGTCTTTAATTCAGCACTACAGTCATATGTTATCATTATAAGTAAAAATGACTCATGGAACTATGGAAATAACATTGTAGAATAACTGCTCTTTCCCAGACTTGGTGTTAATCATTCCCTCATGTATGAACCTACAGTCTCTGATAAGCCTCAGAAAAGGCCATATTCTGATCTCAGGTTCTGTAAGTTCTGGCTTGACCTAACATCACAGTAATGTTTCCCTCTCTTCAATGTCTCTGGCAACTAAAATAAACGCCACATGTAATTCTAGTAATGTCCACTGAAACTTATGTGACACAGGAGAAAAAATTTAGTGAAACTCACAAACAACACATATGTATTAAACCACTTACAGACAATTTAGTTTAAACTATTGACAGTCTTCACATATTACCAATACTCTATCTTTTTTACTGACCTGGCTGTCTGGTAGACTCTGCAGAATTCCAGAAATCTCTTCCTTGGTTGATTCTTTCAGATACAAACAAAAGATGTCTCGAAGATTCACTTACATGGCAGAAGTGATCATGAACAGCTGTTCTTCTGAAAGATCTCACTGTGATCTCATCTAGCTGGAAGATGGGTGTGCCATTTTATTCTCCCAGTGACAGGTCTGTAATACTTTTAATACATCTTTGCCAGTTTGATGCAGCTTCAAGAGTTTACCCATCACCTCATTCTTTAGCACAGGACTCAGTATTTTAATCCTTTAAAGTACTTACATAGAAGATGGGACCCAATACAGTGCTGTATCAGGTACAGGTCATGTTGGAAAGCAGACCTTTGATTTTTAGCTTACAGCAATTCTCTTGATTTTGTGGGGATCAATACAAGGGTACACAAAAGACAGAACCATAGAACCATAGAATCATAAAATACCAGGTTGGAAGCGACCTCAAGGATCATCTGGTTCAACCTTTCTTGGCAAAAGCATGGTCTAGACAAGATGGCCCAGAACTCTGGCCAGCTGAATCTTAAAGGTGTCCAATGGGGAATTCACCACTTCTCTGGGGAGATTATTCCAATGGCTGATTGTTCTCATTTAATCTGTAATACCCTTCTTGCCTTGTATTTCTTGTCACTTTATGATGCAGAAGAGATGAGGAGGAGCAAATCAAGTATCATTACAACTTTATTTTCCATCTTGTTCTCCCTTTTCAGCACATCTCTTACTATGGTACTCATTCACCAATATCTGCTGTGTCTACTAAAACAGAGTACTTTGGAGGAGAAATGCCAGCAAATGCTCTTGAGCCACGAAGTGGGAGGAAGATAAGAGGAAATTATTCTACAACTTTTGCTGAGAAGCAGGATAATTTTTGTTGGAAAAATCACAGACAAAGTAATGGGAATAGAAAACAGAAAAAAGGTAAATCTGTGATGAAATATAAGCAGGAAAATTCTGGAATGTTGCAGAGTACTCATTCGTAGTCAATAAATCAAGCTTTATATGCTTGTAAGCTATGTATAAGAAAATCCACAATTATGTACACAATTACTTATTGTGGCCTTACTAATGAGATGTAGCCCAAACACCCATATTTTCAACCACTTGACAGATTTTGACTCCTATGAAGATCTTTTCTCTGCATGTTAAAATCCCTCATTCATATTTTAGAGTAGATCTTAACTTTACAGTCTTCTCTAAATAAGGGCTGGACATTGTCTTAGGACTAGGGTAGAATGAATGTTTGAACAGAACATCAAATAACTTTCCTTGTTGATCTTTTGCTCTGAGAAATGCCAGCTTTTTGCTTTTGTGGAGCATCTTAGGCTCCTTGCACACTCAACCCACAATGGGAATAGAGTAGGGAACAATGCAAAGATGGTTTCTTCTTTAGATGCTTACATGCTCTTCTCAAAGCAGTCAAAGTTATAACGAAGAGACCAGGATTAGAGAAACAATCTTTACTGAGACAATGTAATCCAGGTTGAAAATGGGACACAGATTGTTTTCTGAGGTAAAAGTGTCCAGAATATAGCTCTGGTTTTCTTAATGTAAAGAAATCATAAGAGGCAGAGGTATATGCCAGGGGGCACAGAAGAAAAATACTCATGCTAATTTTTCTTCATTCCTTCAGACTGTAAGATTTAAAATCTTTTGAACAATATTTTCTAAGGCAGATCAAGATTTTTTTAACATAGTGCCCTGACTTTCCAAGCCCTTTTCAAGTTAGCAGCCCATACTCATTCAAACAATGTCACCAAAGCAACCTTTAAAACAGCAGTATTTTGTGACTAGTCAGACAGCCACTCTGGAAAACCCGTTATTCTGTGTGAAAGACTGTAGGAGTTTAAAGAAAAATGAAAGGGTACTGAAATTCTGTAGAACATAAAAGAGTAGTTTGCAGGAGCTACACAAATGTACATATACTCTGTTTTTGTATTTTGTTAAAAAATAAGCTGAAGTCATAGTTTGTAGCCTCCACTTCAGTGAATTTTTTCCACTGAAGATGTTAGAGTTGTACCTAGGTGAAGCATTGATTCAACTGAAGTGAAATTAGTTTTGCTGTTTTCAGCAAACACAGGATTCCATTCTCTGTTTTAACACTTGGTGCTCTTCAGATTTGGATAGACTGTGAAGTCCCTAGATCTAATGACTGTGTTCCCAAAAATACTTAATAAGATGATTTTCCTGCTCTTCTGATCTTTTTTCAACCTCAATTTCTTAAAATCATTCCATCACCAATTGCTAGAATTTCAGTATTAAAATAGCTATTACATATTACTAATAGCTTGTAAATAACTAAAACAATATTGCAATCAATTGATTTTGTTTTATTGAGTCCTTCTCTTGAAATAAATCTTTAGCTTTACATCATTCAATTAGTACATTCAATAAAAATAGCTTGCTTTTTTTTTTTTTTTTAATGTGGATTTCCCAATCCATGCAGAAGCTGCAGTTTATGCTATCTGGTATATTCCTAGAGATGAGTTGGCCTAACAACCCGTTCTGTAAAGAAACACTTCCTAATATCCAGTTTAAACCTTCCCTGGCACAGCTTGAGGCCATTACCTCTTGTCCTATCGCTTGTTACTTGGTTAAAGAGGCTCATCCCCAGCTCTCTGCAACCTCCTTGCAGGTAGTTGTAGAGGGCGATGAGGTCTCCCCTCAGCCTCCTCTTCTCCAGACTAAACAACCCCAGTTCCCTCAGCCGCTCCTCGTACGACATGTGCTCCAGACCCTTCACCAGCTTCGTTGCCCTTCTTTGGACACGCTCGAGTAATTCAATGTCCATTTTGTAGTGAGGGGCCCAAAACTGAACACAGTAATTGAGTTGCAGCCTCACCAGTGCCGAGTACAGGGGTAAGATCCCTTCCCTGTCCCTGCTGGCCACGCTATTTCTGATGCAAGCCAGGATGCCATTGGCCTTCTTGGCCACCTGGGCACACTGCTGGCTCATGTTCAGCCGGCTGTCAATCAACACCCCCAGGTCCCTCTCTGACTGGCAGCTCTCCAGCCACTCCTCCCCAAGCCTGTAGCGCTGCTGGGGGTTGTTGTGGCCCAAGTGCAGCACCCGGCATTTGGCCTTATTGAAACTCCTACAGTTGGTCAAAACCGAGCCCTGGGGGACACCACTCGTGACCGGCCGCCAACTGGATTTAACTCCATTCACCACAGCTCTTTGGGCCCGGCCATCCAGCCAGTTTTTTACCCAGCGAAGTGTGTTCCCATCCAAGCCGCAAGCAGTCAGTTTCACCAGGAGAATGCTGTGGGAAATGGTGTCAAAGGCCTTACTGAAGTCAAGGTAGACAACATCCACAGCCTTTCCCTCATCCAATAAGCGGGTCACCCTGTCGTAGAAGGAGATCAGGTTTGTCAAGCAGGACCTGCCTTTCATAAACCCATGCTGACTGGGCCTGATCATCTGGTTGTCCATTATGTGACTTTTAATGGCACTCGAGATGACCTGCTGCATGACCTTCCCTGTCACCGAGGTCAGACTGACAGGTCTATAGTTTCCTGGATCCTCCTTTCTGTCTCTCTCATAGATGGCTGTCACATTTGCCACCCTCCAGTCCAATGGGACCTCCCCCCTTAGCCATGACTTCAGGTAAATCATGGACAGCGGTTTGGTGAGCACATCTGCCAACTCTTTCAGCACCCTTGGGTGTAACCCATCCGGTCCCACAGACTTGTGTGCATCCAAGTGGTGTAGCAGGTCTCTGACCACTTCCTCTTCAACTGTGCTGACATCAGTCTGCTTCCCCTCCCCATCTCCCAGCTCATGAGGCTGGGTGTCCAGGGAACAGCCAGTTCCACTGCTAAAGACTGAGGCAAAGTAGGCATTGAGCACCTCAGCCTTTTCCTCATCCTTTGTTACCATGTTTCCCCCTGCATCCAATAAAGGAGGGAGATTTTCCCTAATCCTCCTTTTGCTGTTAATGAATTTATAGAAACATTTTTTATTATCCTTAACAGCTGTAACCAAGTTGAGCTCTAGCTGCGCTTTGGCTCTCCTAATGTTCTCCCTGCATAACTTCACTACATCTTTATAGCCTTCGTGAGAGACCTGTCCCCTCTTCCAAAGGCGATAGATTCTCCTTTATTCTTGAGATGCAGCCAAAGGTCCCTGTTTAGTCAGGCCGGTCTCCTTCCCCACCTGCTTTTTATTTGACATGCGGGAACAGCCTGTTCCTGTGCCTTTAAGACTTCTGTCTTGAAGTATGTCCAGCCTTCCTGGACTCCCATATCCTTCAGGGCAGCCTCCCAAGGGATTTTGTCAATCAGTCTTTTGAACAGGTCAAAGTTTGCCCTCTGGAAGTCTAAGGCGTCAGTTTTACTAACCCCTCTCTTTGTTTCTCCAAGGATTGAAAAATCAATCATCTCACAGTCACTGCACCCTAGACAGCCTCCAACCTTTACTTCCCCCACAAGCTCTTCCCTGTTCACAAGAAGCAGGTCCAGGAGGGCACCTTCCCTGGTTGGTTCACTCACCAGCTGTATGAGGAAGTTATCCTCCACACATTCCTGGAACCTCCTGGATCGTTCCCTCTCTGCTGTGTTGTATTGCCAGCAGATATCTGGGAGGTTAAAGTCCCCCACAAGAACAACGGCAAGTGACTGTGAGATTTCTCCCAACTGTTTATAGAAAGCTTCATCCACCTCACTGCTTTGGTTGGGAGGTCTATAGCAGACTCCCACAGCAATCTGCTTTATTGGCCCTTAACCTAATTCAAACACTCTCAACCCCGTTATCACTATACTTGACTTCTGAGCTCTCATAGCATTCTCTAACATACAGGGCCACTCCACCACCTCTCCTTCCCTGTCTATCCCTCCTGAAGAGCTTGTAGCCATCGACTGCAGCACTCCAGTCGTGTGAGGCATCCCACCACGTTTCTGTTATAGCTACTATGTCATAGTTCTCGTACTGCATCATGGCTTCAAGCTCCCCCTCTTTGTTGCTCATACTGCCTGCATTGGTATAGATGCACTTGAGATGAGCTAATGAATCCAACACCTTTTTGTAAGTGTGGGCCCCATTCCCTACCAGACCCTTCTCAGGTGCTTCCACAGTTCCTAAACATCTTTCCCTTCTCTCAAATGAAATGGCAGAGGGACAGCCCTCACCAGTCCACCATCCTTCAAGCTTTGGCACGCTTCCCTTGAGCTTGTTCCTAACAGGCCCAGTTATCTCCCCGTCCCCCCCTCATATCTAGTTTAAAGCCCTGTCAATAAGCCCTGCCAACTCCTGCCCCAGAATCCTTTTCCCCCTCTGGGACAGCTGCATCCCACCTGTCCCATTTGTCACCAGCAGACCAGGTGCCTTATAAACCTCATCATGGTCAAAGAACCCAAAATTCTGACGGTGGCACCAGTCTCTGAGCCACATGTTAATCAGATATATTTTCCACCCTCTATCAGTGGTTTTCTCTTCCACTTGAGGGATTGATGAAAACATGACCTGAGCTCCCGAGCCTTCAACTAGCCACCCCAGTGCCTTGAAGTCCTTTTTGAGTGACTTAAGACTTCTCTCTACCACCTCATCGTTACCTGCCTGGATAACCAACAAGGGGTAGTAGTCAGAGGGCTGCACCAGAGCAGTGACCTTCCTTTTAATATCTCTGATCCGAGCCCCAGGGAGGCAGCAGACCTCCCAATGGTATGGGTCTGATTGACATATGGGCCCCTCCCGTACCCCTCAGAACAGAGTCACCCACTACAATTACCCTCCTTTTCTTCTTACTTGAAGAAGTTGCAAGTCTTGGGGCTGAGGTACAAGCTGTGGGTGACTCATAGTATTACTGTGAAGTTCACTGTGAAGTCTGCTATTAATATGTGTATTTGTCTCAGTTGCTTCTCATGAATCCAAGTGTAATGCTTCATATTTGGTGTTTTTTATGTTTTGACAGTAATACACCTAAAAGAAAGTTCAGACATGACTGTGCCATTATATTTTTGCAGTATTGCAGTAACTCATGGTGTTTCTACATCTGAGCATCAGAGAATCATTTGGGAGTTACAGTAAGGGACCATTCTATCTTGAGTTTTCTTTTCCATTCTAACTATGTTTTTTCTTCCCAAACTGTTTGGCTGGCTTATCACTACCATCTTCTCACTCCAGTACCCAATTCTGCTTCCAAGCAGAGAGTCATAAGATAACTGACCTGGAAGGGACCTTAGGAGGTCTGTAGCCCAATCTCCTGCTCAAAACAGGATCAATCGTGAGGTCAGATTAGCTTGCTCTGGGATTTATCCAGTCTGGGCATAACTACACAGCATCCAAAGGAATTGTACAGAATCACACAGTAGTTGGATCTGAAGGGAACTCTAAAGATTGCCCAGTCCAATCCCCACCCCAGCTCAAAGTAGGATCATATAAAACAGGTTGCTCAGGGACATGTCCAGTCAGGTTCTGAGTATCTCCAGGTGTACTGGGTTTGGCTGGGATAGGGTTAAAGTTCTTCATAGTAGCTTGTATGGGGCTATGTTTTGGATTTGTGCTGAAAACAGTGTTGATAACACACTGATGTTTTTGTTACTGCTGAGCAGTGCTCACACAGGGTCAAGGCCTTTTCTGTTCCTCACACTGCCCCACCAGCAAGTAGGCTGGGGGTACACAAGAAGCTGGGAGAGGACACAGTCATCACAGCTGATCCCAACTGACCAGATGGATATTCCATACCATATGGTGTTATGCTCAGCATATAGAGCTGTGGGAAAAAGAAGGAAGGCGGTCATGCTCAGAGTGATGGTATTTGGTTTCCCAAGTCACCGTTAGGTGTGATGGAGCCCTGCTTTCCTGGAGACGGCTGAACACCTGCCTGCCAATGGGAAGTGGTAAATGAATTCCTTGTTTTACTTTGCTTGTCTGTGCAGCTTTTGTTTTACCTATTAAACTGTTATTATTATCTCAACCCCTAAGTTTCCTCACTGTTACCCCTTCTGATTCTCTTCCCCATCCCACTGAGGGGGAGTGAGTGAGCAGCTAGCTGTGTGGTGCTTAGTTGCCGGCTGGGTTAAACCATGACACCAGGGAATGACAGTCCACAGACTCTCTGGGCAACTTGATACAGTGTTTGGTTGTCCTTACAGTAAAAAAGGGGCTTTTTGTGTTCAAATGAAATTTGCTGCATTTCTATTTATGCCCATTGCCTCTTGTTCTGACTCTGGGCACCACTGAGAAGTGTCTTGCTCCATTTTCTTTACACCCTGCCATTAGATATTTCTAAACATTGATGATGACCCCAAGCCTTCTATTTTCTAGGCTAAACAATCCCTGCTCTCTCAGCCTGTTCTCATATGAGTGATGCTCCAGTTCCTTAATTGTCTTTGTGGTTTTCAGTGGACTTACTCCAGTAAATCCCTGTCTTTCTTGTGCTGGGGGAGGCTCCCCAGCACAAAAGGGTAACCAAGAATGGAGACTTCACAGCCTCTCTGGGCAACCTGTTCCATTTCACTGTCCTCATGGTGATTTTCTTCCCTTCTATCCAGTCTGAACCTCTGTTTTAGGGTCTGCTGTCTCTTATCCTCCCAGCATGCACCACTGTGACTGCCCTGACCTCTTGTAGGTGTTGCAAGAATGCTATTAGCTCTGCCCAAAGCCTTCTCTTTTCCATGCTGAACAAGCCCAGTTTCCTCAGACTCTTCTCATAGGATAAGTGCTCCAACCCAAAGACCATCTTGGTGTCTCCTCACTGAACTCCAGTTGACTCAAGTCTTCAACGTGCTGGGGGGCCCAACAGTGGGCAGTCCAACAAGTGCTGAGTAGCAGGATAATCACTTCCCTTGATTTTACTGGTTGTGCTCCTGTTGATACAGCCCAGGATGCTGTTTGCCATTTCGGCTGTCTTTTCTGCAGAGATGTTCCCTGGCCAGTCAGGCCCCGTCTCTATGGTTGCAAGGGGCTCCTGCTTCTCAGGTAGAAGAATTTGCATTCATCCTTGCTGAAATGAATGCAGATACTGTTGGCACATTCCTCCAACCTGTGTAGGTCTTTCTGGACTTTGTTCCTCAAGGACTTGCCCTTCACTGATATGTCCTAGGACCCATTAATTACATTCTGACATGGAGCTGGGCAGAACTGAGACCACCACTGAGACCACCAATGCTCAGCCCTGTCTAGTGTTTTGCCTCCTATTTTATCAGTTTATTTATCTGCAGCTGGATTAATATTTAGATGCAGCTTTTTTTTTTAATGGATAGTGAAACAATGTGCAGTTTCTGCTCTGCTTCTTGCTTTTCCACTCTTTCCTATCATAGTTGTACTATAGCTAGTCACACTGTAGATCTTACGTTTTAAATGCTACATCAAGAACCTTTTATTTTTATTTGTCTGTGAGATGTTTAGAAGACATTGGGTCATCCTGTGAACTCTCTATCGACATTATTGAACCCTTATTCACAGAGTTACTGTTACTGGCTTCAAAAACTTGAAGAATTTACATATCAGGGATTTGATCCTGTCAGTCTCTGTTCATGCAGACAGTCCCATCTTTTAAATGTGAAGTCAAAGGACGTGTCTCAGATGAGACAAAACTAACCAGAAAAACTCAAGACACGTTCCAGGGGGCAGAGGCCTTTTCAGGCAAGAAAGAAACTGCTCAAGAATGTGGTTTTCCAAGGTCAATTTCAGTAACAGTGAAACTTAAATCCAGTTAGGAAAAAGTGTTGGGAGGTAACTGGCAATTGGGAAAATTATACTTATAAGCAGCGAGAAGCACTTTGTCCAGCATTCACTAAGCAGTGAGCAGCTTGAACCAGACATTATCATCATTAAGGTCCATCAACATGGATCCTGAACGTGGAAGTGTCATGGGAATTTCTACCCAGTTTTGCTAAATAATATCTTACTGCGGTGAAAGAACCTACAGTTTTGACCCTTGAAAATATTCAGCAGAAAAAAAATGTTTTGTATTCCTGCAAATATTTAACAAATATTACAGAATTCCCTGGTATATGAACAAAACACTGATTTCTTTTATTCTCTTTATTTGGGATTGGAGGGACAACAGATGAAACATAATGACTGTCTTATATCTATGTTGAATTTGCTTCTAGAGATTCTCCTAAATAGCTGTTATCAAACATATCCTGGAGAAACTTGCCCTTAGACATACTAGTGTAGTAATACTTCCTCTAGGCCAATAGCATAAGCCTGAATTTGTTACACAATGCAAGTTTTCTGCTCTCTGGTATTATCCCATAGTAAGAAGACTGGCAGTGGTCAGTAAAAGATCTAAGTCTGCTGATAATATTTTAACTGTAGGTATGTTCATATTATAGGCAGAAAAAGAAGAGCAGTGTAAATTAAACTGGCTTTAAAATAATTAGTCCTGGTAACAGTGTAGACACCACAGGAAGTAAAAGAGCTATGAAGCAAGGTAAATAAACATGTGCTGTAACTTTACTATGGATCTGTACAGAATCACAGAATCATCTAGGTTGGAAAGGACCTTGCAGATCAGCTCTATCATCTATATTCACTGTGATGTCTAATTTTAAGAGAGCTAATGGTGTTCACAGAGTAAGATACAGCCCTCTAGTATGTAGACAATAGGACCCAGAACCTAGCAGCCCTGAACAACTGTCAGTAGGTGATATGAATTCTTCATTGCTCTGTCAGATTGTTGGACTTAAGCCCACATTGCCTGTCCATAGTAGTCTGTCTAAATGCACTCTTTTGATTATTTCACTCTGCATAGGATAGACTTGCACTGTAATGGAATAAGGAAAAGTAAAGATGGAAAATATTTTCATCTTGTCTCAGTACTTGAAAGGAAAATTTCTCAATTTTTGTGGAAGACAGAAAGAGTAAGATCTTGGAGTGGCTCCTCTACAGGTCTTTGTAGTAGACTTGTCATTAATGTTGAGTTTCTCCTCATAGGTTCATAATTTCTTTAAAGAAATTCCCTATCTTGGGCATTACAGTATAACTTCTAGAGTCCTGTGCCTATATTTGACACCAAAATCTGTCCCTTTTCAAAATTAGCATTTCTTGAAATACTTAGTTTCATTAATGGTATTAGGTCTTTCCATAAATGGTGAGAAAAGAATAACAGTGAATTCACATTGTGACTTCCCACTCTGAGTTAATTTCCACTTTGAAACACCATCCTTGCAGGTAGTCTATTTAATGCCAGATACTATCCCCTGTCCTTCAAAGGGCAAGAAATCTGCAGTGTGACTTTACCACTTTTGATTTTATCCTGTGTTAGAGGACTTGTGAAGATTCACTGCAATTGCAGAGAAAAGGAAGTTATATTTATACCCTTATTAGGCGTAATGCCACTTTGCTTAGCTGGCAGAGCTGAACAGTTTCTCATAATCTATCCAACTGGCTAATTGTACAAGTGCAGTACATGTGCTTTCTCTTCTGAGTAGCTGTGGGTGGGTGCTGAAAGCAAAATGTTATGCTTGCTGGCATTGCACAAAGAATGATTTCAGCAGTAGTGTAACAACACGTTTGTCTCACAGTTTGGCAGTGAGGCATATTTTGGTACAACATTGTTCTCAGAGTGCTATAATTATGGGTCAGACAATAGTTTTGTTCAAAGTTTTTCCAGTGATTTATGGCATCCCAAAATTGCTTTTTCACCTAATGTTTTCCTGCTTGCTCTTCATCAAAAGTGGTTATTTTTAATGGGAAAATTGGAAGAGAATCCTTTCAAATTATTTGAATTATGTGAGCATAATAAAAGGAGTTTCTTCTGCCATTAAAAAAATTAAACTTAAGTTGGAGTCCTTTGAAAAACTGGATATATTTTTTCACTAGGAACGTTTTCTTCAAGATTCAACATTCACAGTTCACGCAAGTGTAACCTTGAAGGAAAGGTCTGACATAGATGTAATTCTCAAATAATACATTTGCTTACTTCTCCTCTTTAGGACTACTGCAGACTTTGCCATAAGTAAAAAAAAAAAAAAAGTAAAGAAGAAAAGACAAATTGCATGTCATTAGCAAAATTCAGGTCTTCTGTATGGCAGTTCAGGCACCATGCAAATAAAAATCACAAATTCTTTTTATCCCACTAAAGACAGAACAAATGATCAGTCATAAAACCAAAATTTCTTCAGTAAAAACCCACAACAGATCCTCTCACAATTATGATAAAAGGACACAAAGAGAGTCAAGTCATATAGTTGGTAGTAGCATATGATTAAGTAGGAATGCCCAGAAGAAGACATTAAGTTGACATTAAAACTGTTTTTTTAAAGTACAAACCAAGATATAATAATTGAAAAATCTAGAACCCATATAGGTCTTCAATGAAATTATTTTTGTGTCTCAATTTATGGAAATGAAATCTGTAAATCCACTATAGTGATAGATAGGCCTCTAGATGCCTTAGAAAGGAAGTGCCAGAGATAAACAATTAGTATTGAATGGAATAAATTCATAACATGACATGACCAGTCAGAAACATCAACATTCCTATTTCTCCTAAGTTATCTGTAAAAGAGGATGGAAGTATTTGGGATATGCTTTAAAACTGATAGATATACCATAAGGCAATTGAAGGAATATGTAAATGGGTCTGAATTAAAGAACCTTCACATAAAAAAGACATTGAGAAAGAAATCTAGCAGCAGACAGGAAGTTCTAGGAACAGTCCATCTGAGAAATAGTTTTGTTAATACCCCAAAAATCTTTTGGAAACCTGGAAATAGTTCAAATTCTCATTTAATTTTGCTTATCTATTTAAAATTATATATCCTTTCATGTTACCTGTGTGTTTTTTCTTGCATATGATTTTCACTTTCTGAGCCAAGTGTTAAAAATGAATACAATTTCTGAGGTACAGAAAATTTTAATAAGCATAACTGGACTCTCAGTGCTATCAACAGAAACAATGTTAGACTGGTGTCTTGCAGCCAATATACTGCTTTGGAAAACAACTGCCTTGTCAAGTTAGGGAGATATCTTAATACAGTGTGTATTACATTAACAATAATTGCAACAGTATTTTGGAGGTTAGGGCAAACAGTCAAAGGCAGTTGCATTTTTTTTCAGTGAAATTCTGATTTTCTTAATTTCTGTAGCAGATTTGCCACTTACTCTATCGAGCTCATGCCCTTACCTTGCTTTTACCTTGCTGGTCCAAGGTTTTGTATCAAGAAACCCTGAACACATTCTTTGTTGACTAACCACTTACGGCTGAACTTCTGATAAGATATTAAACACTCAACTTCCAATAAAAGGCATGAGAGTTCTCACATTCATTGGTTATGAAGCCAGACAGTACCTTTGTAGTTAGCATGATTGACTGTCTCCACTCCATAGGCTATGAGTCTTCCTTTAATTAATTGCTATACAAACTTGAGTATATCTTCAGAACAATGTCTGAACTTAACCTCATACATCAAGGATGGAAAACCCATTCTAGTATTTTGAAGTTGCTCCAACTGTTAATTATTCTTCCTGTTAAAATGTTACGCCCATTTGTGTAATACTATCTAGTCTGAAGCTGTAAGCTTTGGTTCATCTTGTCTCCATATATGTCAACATTAATCAGCTCATACCCCTTCTTTCTGATGATCTTTTGTAGTCTTTCATGAGAAAATGTGGGTTTTGACTTTTTAAAGGAATTCTATGGGTTTTCTCTCAATTTTTTGACACCACTATATATGAGAGGCACAATATTCATGTCTTTGCAGAAACTTTTCCTAGCCTCTCCCACGGGTAGTGAAAAGGCTTCACCTTCTATTAGAACAGCGGCAATTGCTCATCCAGATTAATACTCATCCAGAACTCTAAAACTGCGCTAGGGCATACCACTGATAAAAATAATCCTATTCTCATATAGACTATTATAAAATACAATACATTTTAGAATATGAAAAATGCACTAGTTAAAAAGCTGATGATCAACATAGTTTTTTAATGTGTTTATCTAAATAGAACTACCACTTAATAGAACTACCACTGATTAAAAAAAAAAAAAAAAGGAAAAGAGATTTTTGTCTATATTTTAATTAAGTGTAGGACTTAGCTTGAACTTAAATGTTTTCCTGTTTATAAGCTTCCGTGTTATTGTAAGTTAATGTAACACTTTCATGAAAACCATAAATGTATTTCAGCATTTCCAAATATCACAGTGCTACTATTCAACATGTCTTTAAAAAATTAAGAAGGTTGCATATTGGTAAAATCTTTATTTTTGTATATACAACTTAGCAAAATGATATATTTATGCTTGGTTTATTTACTAGTGTTTAAAGACAAGTACTTAATTATTCTGCATTTTTAATTAAGCAGTTATTCCATGGTAATGACAGACTGTGTTCAGATTTCAGTAGCTTCATTTAAAAGAATCGTGAAGAAAAATGCACTGATTACAAGGATCTCTGTGATACAAGATGCAAAGACGTGGGGTTTTTTTGGAAGAGTTCTGTAGCACAGTTCTTGTTATATCTGATATCAGCTCAGATGGATATTTGCTTACTTCTAATAAACATTCTATTCTCAAATTTGTGGTTGAATACCCAGATGCTTGGATTGCTTCCCTGCTGACCAAGATGAGAACTGGTTTGTAAGACTGCAATTATTGATACTTCAGGCCTTTATCCAACCCTTCTCTTGATGTGGTTTCTCTAGGAAACAGAACAGCCTGAGTTATAACAAAAGCTAGAATAAATCAGTTGTAAGACTACTAATTGCAGATGAGCTGGATAAAGGTCTTGGTCATAGTCTGAGTGAAAGATGGGAATCACTGGTCTAAATATATTTGAAATATTTGATTGCATGTGACACACATAATAGATGAAGTTGGAAGGGGCCTATGAAGTTTGTTGAATCCAACCACCTGCTCAAAGTAGGGTTATCTAGAGCAGGTTGCTCGGGGCCATAGACAGTCAAGTTTAAAATATCTCCAAAGACAGAGACTCCACAACCTCTCTGGGCAATTTGTTGCAGGGTTTGACCACCCTCACAGTAAAAAGGTGTTTTCATATTGGGTTTTGGCTTTTGTTTTTTAATTTAAATGGAATGTTTTTTACTTGCCTCTTTATTGATTGGGTTTGCTTTTCATTTTCTTAATGGTAGTGATGGAAATATTTCATCTTGCTAAGTAGAACCAGAAAGGACTTGAGATAAATTTTAGCATCTTCTTGCTTCAAAGCAAGATAAACTCTACTTAAATCATTCTGATAGATATCTGTGTAAGCAAAATGTTTTTCAAAATCCTCCAGTCATGAAGACTTCATGGTCTTAGGCAATATGTCCCAGTGCTTCACTGTCTTACCTCTGAGAAACTTTTCCTGATGCTTAAGGTAATCTCACTTACTGTGTTTAGCCCAGTACTTCTTGTCTGTTTCAAAAGCCCATGGAAAAACTGTTATTTTATTGAGGAAAATTTTTTTGCATATTTTAAGACTGTTCTCCTGATCCTGTCAGTCTTCTCTTGACTATATCAACCCAGTTCTCAGTCTTCCCTCCTATGTCATTTTCCCTAAGCCTCTGATCATCCAAGACACTCTTCTCTGAGCTTTGTTTTCTGAAAGATTCATGTCTTTCTTCTGGTACTATGCAGCATACAACATGGTACTCCAGCTGGAGTCATCCTGGTAATGAATAGAATGATTTTTTCAACTGTTCTGCACATAATGCTTTGGCTTGCTTTTCTTTATGTGCATGCATTTCACATGCTAGTCATTCATGTGAGTTTGGATTTCATTTGAGATTAGCAGTGAACAATGTGAAATAAAAATGCAAGCAGTTGTGTATGCAGAATGCATGTTACACTGTAAATGCCATTTTAGGGTTTTCCATCATTTCAATCATTAATACATGGCTTATGATTTATATATATTCAAATTCAGCAAAAGTAAGGTACTAGTATTCACAGGGTATTTGGACTTCAAAAAGTGGTGGAATGCTGGTTGTTAACTGAGACTTGTATAGTCCTCTTTGAATATCAAGCGTAAAATTTTCTTGTGCATTTAAATAGATCAGTAAAGATTTGCTTAGCAAATAAGACCTAGAAGAGAAGTTTGCAAGCACTGGTGTTCCTTGGTTTGAAGAAAACTAAGGGGAAATAGTTATATTTACAAGTATGGAAAAGAATATTAAATGGGCAGCAATCTAATCAGTTTACTTACTTTAATCAGTCCTTAAGGACAGATCAAAAAGTAAAGGTCTAATCTGCAAACAGAGAAATTTACCTGAAGTATGCAGATGAACTAACAGGAACAGTACTGCTGGGTGAATTGTTCAGAGTGAGTATTTGTCTGATTAGGTCTTTTCTTTTTAGCACATTATCCTTAAAATTTTTGTTCTGTTTTGCTTCAAAGAAATCACCCAGAGTAAAGTAATGACTGATGCAGCTCAAGTAAAACTGGCATTCACTCCTGAAGTAATGATTCATTAATACCTTATATGTGGATAGAAAGAGAACATTGATTAAGCATTATTACAGGAAAGTGTAAAAATCACTCTGTAACACTGAGTACATCAACTGGGAAATAACAGCTTACTGTCACACAGTATAACCTGAGTTTGTTAAACACTTTTATCAACTCTGGTGTATCCCTAGTCAGACCACCAGGTACTTAATTTCTAAACTACACTAATCTCTCTTCTCTCACTCTCCAAAGACATATTTTGATAAAAATGAGGTAATCGTTTTAATTCCAGGTTGAGAACTCATATACTGACACAGGAAAAGGCAAATATGCTTGGAAGAGTCAGCTCAGGAAAACAAACAAAAAAAAGCTCTATGAGCACCCAGTTATTCCTTGGTGTCACACTTAAGGCTGTTACAGAAGCAATAATAAAGAACAGTTTTGTACAGAGATTTCTACTTTTAAAATGTGCTGTTTAGTCAGATCAGACCCAATAAAATGGATTGGATTCAGCCTTTTTTTTTCTGAAAGACAGGTAACCTTTGATTCACTAATGTTTTTCATTAGCAGTCATGATCTGACTTTTTTTTTCTCTCAAAATCGTATGGGTTTATTTTTCAATACAGATTATATCTCTGACATTTCTGACTTTCTTACTTTCATCTTCTGTTTTTGTACTTTAAAAAAAAAAACCTAGAGTGTTTGCCCCAAAAATTCACAAACAGGCAAAAATTAAGAGGTAGTTTTGAGGATGCACAGAAAGCACAGAACGCAATGGAAAACAGAACTTTGACAAGCTAGGTAGCTTGTTGTGACAAAGAAACTGCCCAGGGAAAGCAACATGTTATTCTGAAAACTTCTTTGTCTTTACTTCTCTTTATTCTTACACCTCACATTCTTGATTCTGAGTGGAGCAGAAAGGCATCTGGCAGGTCAATGCCTGGTTGCATAACTGATGTCACGTGCAAGGCTTTGTCTTTGATAACTATTTGGTTCACTTTGAAGAATAAAAACTGCAGAGGAGAGATGGACTAACTGGGGGGCAGGAGCATCTTTGCTAATGAGTGAGGAAGACTTTAACCTAGGTTTGTTGGAGAATGGTAATCAAAGTCTGAAGAGAATTGTAGGGAGCATGAGAGGCACTAAGGCAGTGCCTGGGAACACAACATGAAGGAGGCTCTCATATTTCCACTCAGAGAGCGGTGTTACCAGAGGCCTATCTCAGACACCTGTGCATCAATTCACACAGCATGGGAAACACACAAGAGAAGACCAGGTGCAGTCGCAGAGCTATGGTCTCTGGGATCACAGAGACATGGTGAGATAGTTTGCTTGAATAGAGTGTTGTGATGAATGGACATGGAGTCTTTAGGTAGAATAGATCAGGAAGGTGAGGAGAATGGGTTGCTGTTTACCCAAAGGCACAGAGCAGCTCAGATTTGCATGTTTATGGGTAAAGGGCATCAGTCAACAAGAGTGACTTCATGGTGGGTGTCTGCTACAGACCACCTAATAACAAGAAGTGGATGAAACTTTCTTTAGACAACTGCAGGAAGCCTCACAGGGACAAGCCCTGATTACAGTGAGGAACATGAGCTACTCCAACACCTATTGCGGATGACTGGACAGATGCAATGCAGGAGTTTCCTGAAGTGTGTTTAGTACAGTTTCTTGATGGACAAGCTGACTAGGGAAGATGCTCTACTGGATCTGTTACTCTCAGGAAGAACTGGTTGGGACTGTGAAGGTCATGGCAGTCTTGGCTTTAGCCATCATGAAATGGTGATACTGAGAGAAGTGAGCAAAATTGATGACAGACTTACAAACACGGACTTCAGGAGAGCAGAAACATGACTACAGACTTACTATGTTAACTTTCTACCAAGCACCAACTGTCTGTGAGGTCATTCATTCTATTTGACAGTGTCCGTGTTTGTGTAATTTATCAGACAGACAATTAGAGCTAAAAATTTAGATTCAGGTTTATTCTCACTTTTTACAATTAAATACATACACTAAACACAAAATCTCTTTAAAACTGATCTATCACTTTTTTCCTGTTTACAGCCAGTATTTTCCTGATTTCATTGTAAATTTATTTAAAAAGAAATAATTTCACTCCCTATGTGAAAGGGGGATATGAGTTCTTGGAACTGATTTTCTAGTTCCAAATCATGTGTGCACTATATAATGAAATGTCACTGACAAGAATGAATGAAGAGGTCAATAGGTGAAATGTGCAAATGAAGTGCTATAACCCTGGGGAAATCACACAGTGAATCTTCTTGGTTTATGAGGCTATCATAACTTCTAACATTTGGAACCAAACTATGTGGGACGATCAAGCGCTGCTGTGCGTCAGATTTATTCCATAAGAGTTGCATATGCTTTGTTCCACAAACTTTTCTTATGGAATGATGTCAACAAAACCTCACTTAACAGGCCCATGTATTGTTCTCTTTCCTGGTCTCTTATTTATATTTGAGAAGTTGAGGCAATGAGAACTTTGGAGGTGAGGCAGTTAACAGTACAAGCAGGAGAATTTCAGGCTTCATTAGTCTGTCTAGCACTGTGGTGATGCAATTCTTATCCCTCCCCACCCCTCCTTGTTGGGCTGCTTGGTGCTAGGTGTGATTCCACCCACATCCCCGGAGCTATACACCAGTCTGTGGAGATAAGGACTGATAATGTTAAGGGCCCCCTTAATGACCCTGACTCCTGCCCCTCCCCATTGCTCAGAAGAGGTTATAACGGCCCATCATCTCCTAATGGCCTGGCACACCTGTGTCTGGGATGCGGTCAAATGGGAACAATAACAGGGTTGCACATTCATCAAGTTCTTGTGCAACTGCTGGAAGGCACCAGAATACTTTGTTGTTTGAGCTGGGCATGAGCAAAAGGTATCTGACAAAAGTCAATTATCTTGTACCCTATAAATGGCGACCACCAGGGAGACCCTTTGAACTCTCCTTGATCGCAGCGGGCCTGTGACCAGCATCTCCCCTGAGCTGGAATGTCTCTCAGGTACCAAAACCCTTACAGTGTCGTCTGCTGCCAGAGCTGATGGAAGGCCAGGGCAAAGTCAACCCGCTCAAGTCTCCATTATCGCCCATTGAGGAATGCCAAGGCATTGGGAGTATTTGCTCTAAACTCGAGAAGAGGGAAATTTTTCTTTGAGGTAGCTTCTCTTTTACCCGTTCTTTCTCTGTTTATTGGTGTGTGGGTACGTACTTCATTCTACTGGATCCAAATACTTTTGTTTCTCTGTGTGTGTTTGTATGTTTTGTGTTCATTCTACTGGAACCAAATACTTTTGTCTCTGTGTGTGTCTTTGTACGTTTTGTGTATGCGCATGTATATATGTATAAATTAAGGTACCATTAAGTTAGTGTGAATCTTGTCATTTTAGAATCTATAAATAAGTCGTTTTTCTTTCTTTCAACATTTCTGAATTATTTTGTAATGATAAATTGCTGTTAGTTATTAATAAATCTAGATTTCTTACTAAATCATTACCGTGTCAATACTTTCATCCACGACAAGCACATAGATCTTATGATCAGACTTTCAAATATGCTTAGGGCACCTTCACAGTCTTCTGCTAGCTTAGTCTGCTTTTGTGCTGGTGCTGCACTATTGAAAACTTTAACGTAATTTTTAAATGCCTTCTTATGTTCTGGGATTCAACCCTCAAGTTAGATGCCCTCTCTCCTTGTACATTGCTTTGAGAATGTCAGGTGCGTAGACATGGTATTCATGAAGACATTGGGCTAACATGTTAAGAGTATCATAAGGCTATGTGTGAGCTGGCACAGGCAGGATGCAGGAACAATCACAAAACCACAGATGAAATGCAAAGAGTAACTTTATTTTCGTTACCTTGCCAACTGGGGGATGCCCGAGGCAGCACCTGGGCAGAGGCACACAAGCAGGGACACAGGGCACCGCAGAGCTTGTCCATGCTAGACTATTACCAAACTTGCTGGTTTTGCCTGTGTATCAAGGATTTGTGCAAGCATAGTTTACCACTGTGTTTTGATTTTTCTGACAACTGGGCAGGAATCTCAAGCATGTTCAATAGGGTGCCTCTGAGCCTATCACAGGCCTATGTTATCTAAACACACATGTTCTAGTTGCTGAACACACAAGACTAAACAACGATTAATATATGTGTTTTTTGACACCTCAGCTGCAAGTCATTTGAGCGTGTTTACTGGCCTCCTTGCCTATCTTCCATTACCTTCCCATAAGCTAATGTACAGACCTGTGCTTAGACTACATCTCTAAGAGAAAGATCTATATCCAGACAGAAGAAATTTCAAGACAGTTCTTCCAGCTTCTGAATAAGTGCTCTATTTGGCAGTAGAGGATGAGAAACAGTATTGTCCCTTTTTTGCTGTGTTTTGTGGGACAGTTTGTACTTTTCTAAGCACTACTGATAGGCTTTGAACCCCAGAGGTAAGTTATGTGGGGAATTCCTTCTATGTGACTCTTGACTGAGCTCAGCATGAGATAAACTGAGCATGCCCACTCCATAAAGTGGCTCTGTAGTTGCCCTGTAGCAGAAATTTAGAGTCCTGACAACTGTAATGAGAAAATTCATAGGCCTCCAGGCTTAGATGGTGTATTTTACGGGACATATTTTGGATATGGATGCTCATGGTATCATATAAATACCTTTAGCCTCACTAAAACTTTAACTTGAAGTGCATAGAGTATTCTTTGTAATCTAAGAAAGATAGATCTTAGAAAAGTAAGAGATGTGAAGGGCAAATGTAATTTTTAGGTATTAGTGTTCCTTTTTTCTTGGTCTGAAGTATATGCCTGTGTAGGTCAGGGAAGAGGCTCCAACTTGCTGAGAGCAATTCTGTGGCTAAGAGAAATGTAGTCTGGATACAGTGACTCAGAGGGAATTCTGTGCAGCTCAAATGAACTTTAACAAACTCTCCTTCCACCCACATATTTATTATTGTCTTTTGTGGCACAGTTGTGGTTTGAGCTTAGAAGGCAACTGAGCATCATGCAGCAGCTCATTCACTCCTTCCCCCTCAGGAATGGGAAGGAGAAAATAATGCAACAGGCTCGGGAATCGAGATAAGGATAGGGAAGGATGACTCACCCATTACAGTCATGGGCGAAAGACAGACTTGTTAGGGGAAGAAAAAAACTATCAATTTAATTCAAATACTGACACCACCACCACTGAACAGACAGAGTAGGACAGTGAGAAGCATTACCACATCTTAAAAACACCTTCCCCAACCCTCCCTTCTTTCTGGGCTCAGTTTTTATCCCAATTTCTCTACCTCCTCCCCCAGCAGCACAGCAGGGCAGAGAATGGAGGTTATGGTTAGTCCTGCCGCTTCTTCCTCCTCAGGGGAGGACTCCTGATATTCTTCTCCTGCTCCAGCATGGTGTCTCTCTCCTGGGAGACAATCCTCCATGAACTTTCTCCAACATGAGTCCTTCCCACAGATTGCATTCTTCCTGAGATCCTCCAGTGTGAGTCTCTTCCACGTGTTGCAGTCCTCCCAGAGCTGCACTACAACAGCAGGGTCTTCTTCCCACAGAGTCCCAGCCTTCTTTGGGTGCAGTCACTTGCTCTGGCATAGGGTCCTCCAGGGGTTTCAGGTGGGCATCTGCTCCACCATGGACCTTCATGGGCCGCAGGGAGGGCGGTCCTGCCCTCTCACCATGGGCTGCAGTGGGGTCTCTGCTCGGGCGCACTTTCCCTCCTTCCTCCTCCTTTCTTTCACTGACCTCAGTGTCTGCATAAATGTCCTCCTCGCAACTCCTCCTCACAACTCCAACTCCTTCTCCCAGGTTTCCCTTCTTAAGTATGTTATCACAGAGGTGCAGCCACCATCGCTAATTGTCTGGGCCTTGCTGCAGAAGCAGATTTGACTTGGAGCTGAGGGAGCTTCAACAAGCTCCACACAGAGGGCCAGCGCTGTAGCCCCCTCCCTGACTACTGAAAACCCTGCAACACAAACCCAGCACAGGCATGGAGGGAAGAAGATGGATGGGCCTAAGTGAGCATTACAGTAAGGTTAGATCTGCAGTACAATGCTGCAACCTTGTGAACTCTGAGCTGTCTTCAGGTGCTACTTTTGTGGTGCACTGGCTTTTTGGAATAAATTACATATGCTTAAGGAAAAAAATGAAAATATTAGGACCTTTGACCAAAGGAAATAAAATAAATGCTTTTTGACTGAATATAGGTACATGCTGTGGCACAACTTGGAGTCCTGACGCTCTAAGGCAAGTTGTGGATCTCCTCTAGCACATATCCATATTTCTTTTCCACGGAAGACAGCGTTTGAGAAGAAGGGTGTTTGTATTTCTGGTATCTTATGAAGAAGGAATCCTGTGTGTTATAGATGTGATGAAGTGTGTTCACTGTGTTAGCTGATTTGACTGAGTCTTTTGTCAAGAAGAAACCTAATAAACTCCAAGCTCAGCTTTCGTCCTGAAGGCTGACAGAAAGAAGATGATCCTGATCTTTTGAGAACACTCAGTCTCTGATCCAGAGACTCAGGTCGGGTCCATCAAACAAGGTAAGTACAAATAACTGTATTAACTCAACTGGAGTGTTTTCAGTAATACAGCCAGAAGAAATTTAAGCCTGTTTGGTTTAAATACATTTTGTCTGAAGGAATGATGAAATGCAAGGTGAAATTATGAAATGCAAAGTAAAGTTACAATAACCAAAGAAATAACCAAGGCTAGATGTTGATATGAACCTGATAAAAGTGAGTTGTGTAGCCAGTAGAAGGAACACTGTTAAGTACTCAGTTCAGCTGGGATACTGTTGGTAAACCAATAGTAAAGTGCATAAGATAGAACAATGGAGTTTCTGAATACCATACCATGTTCCTTCTGCTAGCCTGGATTAGAGTTGTGGTGGACTGACCATGGATGGCTACTCCTCTTCTTGGCTGGACAGGGGAGAGAAAATATAATAAAAGGCTTGTGGGTCAAGATAAGGACAGGGAGATCACTCAGCAGTTACCGCCATGGGCAAAAGAGCATCAACTTGGGGAAATTAGTTTACCAGTCAGATCAGAGCAGGGTAATGAGAAATAAGAATAAATCTTAAAACACCTTCCCCCCAACCCTCCCTTCTTCCCAGGCTCAACTTCACTCCTGATTTTCTCTGACTCATTCCCTACAGCAGCACAGGGGGATGGGGAATGGGGGTTTGTGGTCAGCTCATCACATGTTGTCTTGGCCTCTCCTTCCCCCTCAGGGGGAGGACTCCTCACACTCTTCCCCTGCTCCAGTGTGGAGTCCCTTCCATGGGAGACAGTTGTCTATGAACTTCTCCAACATGAGTCCTTCCCACAGGCTACAGTTCTTCACGAACTGATCCAGCATAAGTCCCCCATGGGGTCACAAGTACTGCCAGCAAACCTGCTCCATCATGGGCTCCTCTCTCCACAGGTCCACTGGTCCTGCCAGGATCCTGCTCCAGTTTGGGCTTCCCATGGGGTCACAACCTCCTTTGGACACATCCACCTGCTCCGGCGTGTGGTCCTCCACAGGCTGCAGATGGATATCTGATCTACCATGAACTTCCATGGGCTGCAGGGGCACCTCTGCTCTGGCGCCGGGAGCACCTCCTCCCCCTCCTTCTTCCCTGACCTGGATGTTTGCAGAGTTGTTTCTCTCACACATTCTCACTCCTCTCACCTGGCTGAAGTTGCCTTTGTGCAGGGTTTTTTCCCCTTCTTAACTATGTTATCACAGAGGTGCTACCACCATCGCTGATCTGCTCGGCCTTGGTCAGCGGCAAGTCCATCTTGGAGCCAGCTGGGATTGGCTCTCTTGGACATGGGAAAGCTTCTGGCAGGTTCTCACAGAAGCCACCCCTCTAGTCCCTCCCCCACTACCAAAACCTTACCATGCAAACCCAACACAAGAGTAGACAAACAATGTGTTTTGTTTTAATCATACAGCACATTGCTTCTACTTTTTCAGTTAAAACAAGCTCAAACTCCTTCTGCAATCATTTTAGTATGCTCAGTAACTAGCTTATCACCAGTTAGCTAATCATCAGGTAACTGGTTCAGGATCCCAGCTGTTATCTCAATGCACTGTGGTACACCTTGTTTATATATTGGTGATTGCTACTAGCTTTGAAGTCTCTTCACATTCTGTTGAGCAACAGTTATGGCCATATTCTGACTGGTGACTTTAGGCACTTGACTGTGGCACTGCAATACCAAAAAAGCAATGTTCAGCTCCAAACATAGATTTTCTTTTGATATTTCCAAGTTATGTCAAAACGTCTAAAAATATTCAGTTTTAGTAAGGCTTGTGACACCAACACCCGCAACATTATCATTTGGAGGCTGAGAAAGTATGTCTGGATGAGTGGAGTGCTGGATGGACTGAAAATTGGCTGGACACTGAATTCAGTGGCTTGGTATCTGGTTGGCAGCCCGTAAGTAGCAAGTAGAGTACTCCAGGAGCAAATAGTGAGGCCAGCATTGTTCAGCGTCTGCACCAGTGATCTGGATGATGAGATAAAAAAGACGCTTAGAAGATCTGTGAATGATACTAGCTGGGAGCGGTCTACATACCTAATGGTAATGTTACACTCCAGAGAGTCCTTAAGAAACTTGAAGTTTGGATTAACAGCAACCTTATAAAATCCAAAGAAGTGCAGAGTTCTGTATCTGGGATGGAATAACCCTGCACATAGGTACAGGCTGTGTACCAAGTGGCTGAGTAGTAGCCTAAATCAGAATCACAACGAATGCCAAGTTGAATTTAAGACAACAGTGTGCTCTCAGTCCAAATAAGCCACATCTATGCTGGGCTACATTAGGAGTTGTATTTTATTTAATTACTATTTAATTAGTATTTAATTACTATTCCTTTCCAGCTGGTAAGACTGGACCTTCTGGAATACCTTGTCTGGTTTTGGATGCCCTATTCAAAACAGACGCAGAGAAATGGAGGAAGAACCAGCAGAGTACAACAAAGATGGTCAGGAGTCTAGAGCATGTGATCTATGGATGGAGACTGAGGAAGTGGTTCTTGTTTAGTTTGAATAGAAGGCTAAGGGGCAATGTAATAGCAGCTTGCAACCACATATAGGGGAGTTAGAAAGATGAAGCCAAATTCTTCTTGGTATTAGCAGGTGGTATGACAAGGAGTAGTGACCACAAATTGCAGCTTTTGAGATTCAGATTATGTGTTAGGAAAAACTTCTTCACCCTAAAGGTAACAAAACACTGGAATGGCTTGCCCAGGGGAGTTTGTGGAATCTCCATCTTGAGAGATTTCAAAATTCAGCTGGATGTATCCACAGCTAGCCCGCTCTAAACTTGGCAATGGTTCTCCTGTGAGCAATAGGCTACTCTAGATGTCTTCAAGAGGTCCCATATAGACAACATTACCATGATTCTATGATTTGGTCTGAACAATTCAACTGATGATATTTTAAAAAATTTGTGGTTACAATACTTCTGATCTTCATGGCTTTTCTTTTTTTAAAACCTAAAAGTAATTAATTAATCCTCATAACAAGACAATAACTTAGAGTATGTAATAAATAGAGAAACCAAGAAGCAGAAGCTAAGAGGCATTCTCAAAATTACAGGTCTTGTCTACATCCTTAACTATTTTAAAGACAATTATTTTATGCTGAATCATTAATGGTTCATTAGAGAACATGTACAAAGTCATGCAACACAGGTCATTTTTTATTGTGTGAACCACTAAAGGACATACATTTATTGTTAAAATCATTTAACATACACACAGTTTTGGAAAACCATGCAGAATATCTTTTTTCTTCTCTTTTCTCAGATAGCATTGGCTCATTTCATAACTCAGAAGTTCCAAGACCATTAATTTAATATAATTTTACATTAATTTGTTTAAAAGAATAACTTCAGTAACTTATATGAAGTAACAGTGATGCTGAACCACTAATTTGTGAGGCCTTATTTCGTACTGACCTTACTTATAAAAGTTAGACATGGCAAGACATATGGGCAAAACCCCATATTTGTCATTTTCAAGAACTCAAAATAATGCCAAAGGCTGTAACATCAACATTTAAAATAGTCTGATATTTATAACCAAAAAAAAAAAAAAAAAAGGAAAATGAAAATAAAGTATTGGTTAACATAGAAGCAGTCTGGGAAACTGCAAAAACAAATCCAGGGAACCACAAGAAATGGAAAGACAGTCCAGTAATTTATTCTTTAGTAATTGACAGTTGGAAATGCTTAGGTTATCAGATGTGCTATATGATGTATGAAACCAAAACTGTTATGACCTATGTCATGATCACGTCATGATGTATGTCACTCCACTCTGCACTTCTGGAATTGAGCCTAGAATGTTTTGTCTATGTTGTATTTTAAAAAGTATTTTCTTGCAGTTTTTCCTCCATGGAGTATCATCAAATACAGACTTTTTGTATAAGGCTAATAGGGATCCTTGGACAGAATACCTTGGGAAGATTTCTAAGACTGAATAGGAATCTCAATGCTGTTACACTATTTTAGAAAAAGAGAGATTTAGAATCATGACTTTATTTTTTATATTTTTATGTAATGTCTGAGGTTTTTGGATTAATATCTAGTTGTTTGAGCATTTAAAAAGTACAGTTATTCCCATCCCTTTGAAATTCTATGGACTTTAGGGTTGAAATGTAATTTAGTTAGATATCTTAGAGAATACCAACAGTATATTTTTTAACCAAGAAAGGTACACACATATATTCTGTTAAATATTTACGGATGGTGAGAACATTTGTTATTTTAGTGAGAAAAGGCCTAAAGAAAAAAAAAAAAGGATAAATTAGTTGTCCTTAGAACTGATTTTGCTTTTAGATATAAGTGGATCTGAGAACCAGGGCTCTTACATGAAATCCTACATAGTAACTATGAAACCCAGACAATAAGAAAGTGAGTTGCTGGAAAAGTCTTTTCATATCTATTACTTCTGACTTACTCATCACTATTTAAAATTAGGTTTAGAGGAAAAAAAATGGAGATCAGGTCCTTGTTACTTAAACTTGGAGAATGTTCATAGAGCTGTTACCAGTAGTATGTGATTATGGATAATTGCACAGAAAATAGCTTTTCTGTACCTTCATTTTGATAATTAATAGCCTTCTTAATTTTATTTTCTGGTTACATATTTCATAAGACTATGATTTTTTTTAGGTACAGAACATCATGCTTTCAAAGTGTTCATTTTTGTCATATTTAATAGTAATAGAAAGTCAAGAATCAGGAGAAAATTAAATAAATTCTGAAAAAGAAAGTAAAGTGGTTGGTTGTATCTAGGCTGAAGAAAAAAGAGCTGTTAGCTTCCTTGGACAGATGTCCCCTAGAAATGTGAAGGTGCAGTACACAAAATAATTGCATACTTTGTCAACAGTTGCAAACACACAAAATTCAAAACATAACAGTGGATTGTTGCCAAAGCTACCTTTTTCTGTCACTTGTTACATCTTTCTGCTTCTGCTAAGATCTTGAACAAAATGTGTCATGGATAAAGTGATCACCAACTTTTTAATTAGTTATAGAATCACACACTTGGGTGGCTCCTGATTCACCATCCCATACCAGATGACAACAATCTCACCAGACTTTAGCCAGTCTAACCTAGTTGCCTGGGGTCCCTCAATACCTAATGGAGAGAGGCAGGTATCTCTAGGATGGGAATCATTACAGCCTGAGACACATGTCTATGAGAAATAGGAGGAATCACCTTACAGTTGCCCCTGCCTGTCTTAGTTAACTTCAGAGAAAACTTACACAATCAGTATAAATGCAAATGTAGATATAAATGTTAGGTGAGGTGAATTCACTCACGGTAGAAGGCTAGTAGAAAGGTTAGTGTTAAGAACATGATTTGCTGAATCCAGATCTTCATATCTTAAGTAAAAACAATACATGATTTTCAGATGAACAGAGATTATAAATGTGCCTATTTGGTTCATATTTGTCCAGAGCAATTGTTCATTTTCACTCCAGAGCAGTAAGAAGCAATCTTACTTTTTGTTGAGTTCCACTGTTCTCAGAAGATACCATATCACTTCAAAATGTAGAGCAAGCAGGTCACCCTTCAACTGGAAAATCAAGAAAATAAACACGGTATCCTGACAGTCTGATAAAGAATCTGGAATCCTCCCCACACCTGTCACAGCTCTAAATCCAGCTTTGTTTTTTTTTCTCATAAGTATTATGTTGTCCTTCCAAGTTCAGGGTGCTTAGTCTCCTTTTAAAAGAAAAGAGGCATCTTTCAGAGGTGGAACTAAAATCAAATCTCAGAGAACAATGAGAAATAATGTTTTTAATTCTTTCTGTCAAAAAGGTGTGTAGACATTTCAAAAAATAAATGACTGACTTAGGTTAAAGCAATAATACATTGATTTAGAAGGCCAAACTGGTTCTATTCTTTCCAGGCACACCTATAATTTAATACATACTTTGGTCATGCATATATATGAGTATATTTTTTTGTTCTTAAAAGTATTTTCTTTTATATTTTTTATGAACAGATGGAAATTTTCTTACATTCCTTCAGATTTTCCAAA
Source organism: Strix aluco (assembly GCF_031877795.1). Taxonomy (NCBI): domain Eukaryota; kingdom Metazoa; phylum Chordata; class Aves; order Strigiformes; family Strigidae; genus Strix; species Strix aluco. Next base: position 16,458,598 of record NC_133971.1, on the reverse strand, counting down.
GCTTTTGTTTATTCCGTGCTAGTTTCTGATGTGTATTGATTTTGTTCTAATTTACAGCTTTCTGTAATTTGAGCCTTTGTATATACTAACTGTAAGCTACATACGCTTCTCTGTAAGCTGCATTGATTTTTTTCAAAGCAGTGATTTTTTTCCTCTCCCATTTGTTTTCAAAGAGCTAATATTTAGAATAATATGACTCTCAGTCAAAGTAGCTATTTGTGCTTTACTACTTCTTAGTTTGGAAGACTCACCAGTCCTGACCACAATCTATCTATACTTATTGAAAGATTAAATCCATTTTACTTGTCAGTCTTTGCTTTAGGGGACTTAGTCATCAGGCATTACTGTGTTTCTAGTTCTTTATTGGTTCTGCTGACCTTACAGTTTTCAAGGAGACACAAATGGCCTTTTTGAATGGTGTGCAGTGGAAGGTTATTATTCAGCCTCATAGGCAGCATCACAAACCACAAAAGCAAAACAAGCTGTCTTTTTAAACAAAATCTTCAGGGGAAATCTCAGGTTCTGAATCTGATGTCCTATGCATCTCTCACAGCTGATCGACAACAATAAGGGTTCCTCATGGATGCTCGAGGAGAAAATGTTTCTAACTGTTGTGCTGGTCCAACAATACTTTGTGCCATAAAGCTAAATTATACTGAAAGAGCAAATCTCAACTTCAGGCACATAATAAGAAGCTTAAAAAAAAGTCAGTCTTTTATTTTAGACTTTTAACCAAAGAAGTTTGATTTTGGATCATCAGACTGAAACTTGTAATGTGTTTTTACCTTTTCAATATCTGTGTGTATGGAGTCAAACAACTAATGGCATACCATTTTTTGTGAGACTTTCAGTACAATTAAATTACCAGTTTTATTTTTCAGTAGGAAAATCAACTAAAACAATCATTGATTTCACAGGAAATTGCCATGGATATTAAACTTCCCAGAACTAGTCAAGTGTCTTTCTCAGATTTAATTTGGGATTTTGTATGCTCTACAAATGTCTGCACAGTATAAGCACTCTGGGCAATGTTTACATCCTAAGAGGAGGTACCTCCTCATTCAACAAAAGCCTTCACTTAATTTTTAATGTGTGGACTCTGGAGAATGCATGACAGCTTTAGAATGCTTTTCTCACTTTCCATATAAGATGATAGGATCTGATGACTACTTTTACTCATTGCCATGAATAGGAATCAATTAATGCTCCCTATCTTTTTAGACCTCAACTTGCCTTACTACAATTCTCTGTCCATTCTTCTCCTTCCCTTGTCCTATGTGAATTCTCTGGAGAATGCTCAAGTCACTGTATCAGCATACATATAGGCCTTATTGTGGGTCAGAAGCAGAGGAGATTGAGATGAGGTTTTATTGCTTTGTGCTTGGCTAACACAACAGTAAGTAGACTTTTTTCTTCCAGACCTGTCATAAGTCACTGAGGTTACTTGTGTGACTAGTGTTATAGTACACCATTATAAAATAACAGGAAATACATAGAGGCTAGACAGGTTTTATATCTCCAAACCACAGGTTGCATAGTTTTTCTATGAACACAGATTGATAGGTGTAATAGAAGACTCCAGAGTAACCTGGTTCTAGTAGTGGCAATTCTAATTTGGTCCAATTTCAGTGGTGATGTGGAAAGATGTTGCAAAAGTGTTGCACGCCAAACAACATGGCACTCTTAAGTCTGATTCACTAGGAAGACCAAGTGAGTGAAGGGTGGTATCAGGTAGACCGTGTCATTCGTATTCACACATACACATATATCATCAACTTAGACCTGTCTCACTCTGACTAGGTGGTGCAACTGAGCTTTGGGGAGTGTGACAGTCCCTCTGACCAGTCTCCATACCGAGGTTGAGCAACAGATTAGCTCCTGTGTGTTACAGATCCCCTATCTGGGCATGCTTCTTCTATTTGGTGTTGGACATCTGCATATGGATGTCCCCCTGATTCCTACCATTGGTGTTTTTATAGCCAGGTGTTGCCAGAGGCCACCAATAGGATTGGTCCCTGATGATATTGCTGCACACCTTTGCAGATTCTTCCCCTGTTGGTTGGTGCTGATTGCATTCTGTTCCTGCTTGCCATGGCTTATTATCATAGAATTATAAAATACCGGGTTGGAAGGGACCTCAAAGATCATCTGGTCCAAACTTTCTTGGCAAAAACAGAGTCTAGACAAGATGGCCCAGCACCCTGTCCAGCTGAATCTTGAAAGTGTCCAATGTTGGAGAGTACACCACTTCCCTTGGGAGATTATTCCAGTGACTGATTGTTCTCATTGTGAAGAATGTTCCTCTCGTGTCCAATCAGAATGTCCCCAGGAGTAACTTGTACCCATTATATCTCATCTCTTTCAAGTGAACCCTTGTAGAAAGGGAGTCTCCATCTCCCTTGAAGCCACCATTTAAATACTGGAACATTGTGATAAGGTCTCCCCTAAGCCACCTCTTCTCAGGGCTGAACAAACCCAATTATCTCAGCCTTTCCTCATACGGCAGGCTTCCCAGTCCTTTGATCATCTTTGTGGCCCTCTTCTGGACCCTCTCCAGCCTGTCCATATCTTTTTTGTAATACTCATTTCCTGCTCGCTTTATACTTGACTCTTGGCCAAGGCAATGCCATAGTACACCCTTGTCAAAAGGGAAAGATGGAAGTAACTCGTAAGAAACCAGAATTCATCACAATAAAATCATACCACACGTTTGATGAATGTGTAAAGTTCAATCCCAGAATCCCAGTTCTCACATCCTCCCTTCAGATTTATACACCATCTTTCATGCATGCAGCATGAATGTACCATCTCCATGTTGTTTCACAAATAGCACTATTTGCCTTAGAATTCTACAAAAAGTACAATGCTTTCAGGAAGTCTGCCCATAGCACATCATACATATCAGTAGTCTTGACTGTGATACATTGCCACCATAGCAGAAAATGCATAATGAACAATAATTCATTACTGTTACAATTTTCTTTCTGCTGTCTTAAGTAAATATTATATCTTACTTTGCTGTTGGCTCCATGAGTCACCTAATTTGTTCCCTTAATATTAATTTGTTCTTTGAAATAATTCATAATCAATTCGATTCCTTGAGGAAATATCAGAACAACTCTCTCCTTTAGTATATTCTTCAGTAAATGCTGTAGAAGAATGAACTCATCACCAAGAGCAATACCTTTCTATATGACCCACAAATACATCCTGGATCTAATTACTGTTTATTTCTAAAGCTTCTTTCTTAGTTGCCAATGGTCTGTTTTAAACAAGGGCTTTGTCTCACACAGATAGTTTACCCCCTTTGGAAGTGGAATCCTTGTGTCTGAACTGTGATGTTATGATCACTCGTCTTTCAGCAGATTATGCTTAAGTAGTGCCACGTCTAGAATCTGCAGTGTTAAACAGAAAAATTCCCTAGCTTTAAGTCAGATCTTCTGACATGTCTTCAGAAGCATATCTATGACAGGAAAAATCTTTATTAAAATACATTCTCTTTTGTAATACTGAAGGAACACAATAAATATTACAGAGGTGAATGGTTTTTAATGAGAAACTGTTTTCACTTGTCAGATGTGTGCTACCAGATGTGATGTAACAGGTAGACTTCCTCAGACCTCCATGTAGCAGAGGGCTGAAAAAATCTTGGCTGGGAGTGGGGGGAGTGTAATGTGCACAAAAGTCCTAATTAACTTGGTGGGTGGTCTTGATAAAATACAACAGCCATGTATGCAGAGGGTTGCTTTCAAGGATGTATTAAGGAGTAAGTATTCTTTGCTCCATTTTCCAGAGATTAGGAAATTTGAGATCACAGGGTCTTGACACACTCTTGTAGCTTGGAGGACACAGGGGCTTGAGAAGGATCAAATCTGGCCAGGCATGGATACATGAGGGAGCTTTAGCCTTTCCACAATGACAAACACTGATCATACAAATACGCTAGCTATTCTTTTTACTTTTACAATGGTGAGACTTGTTTTCTCTCATCCCCAGGAAGCCTAAAACACATCTTTAAGAGCTGACTGTTAATTCTCTAAAAAGTCAGTTGCAGTAAGACGTCTAACTCTTTAGGTGTAAGCTGATCCTCTCTAATATTCCAATAGCAACATGTTACCATATGAGAATAACAAGAGCTGCAATGTAAACTTTTAGGTGTCTCTGGGGCTTGTGAAAGGTGAAGTAATAAACTGTAAGAAATATTTTCCCCAGATCCCTCAATATAACAGACATATGTATTTAGCAGAAAAAATCTGTTTACCGCTTATATCAGCAGGAGGATCCGCATCACTTATTATTTCATCTCTTTACATTTGACTTGAATGAACATACCGTGTAATTGTACACTGGCATACACAAGTCTGTTCAGTACAGAGTTCTCTGAATTTGTTGTAAAGGGGACACATTCATCTGTTTGTTTGTCAGATATTCTTTCAGTTCTTACCTGATTATTTCTGGAGTACTGAGATCTGTTGAATTCTAATTCAGCATATAAAATCAAGCATTCTGAAAAGATATTCCTATATGTGCAGCTAAACATCATTATATGATTGCATAGTGTCTGACAATTGCAATATATAAAAGATATGTAAGAATTATCATTATTTTAACTTTCTGATCAATTTTATTGGTCTAGTGTTATGCACTACCCTTGTAGTTAGCTTTTTGTTGTAGTCTGCCATTGTCCTATGTAGCACAGAATCCTAAGGTGGCAAGATCTGTTGTGATATGTTGGGATGAAACAAATCTCTGGAGTCTGCTTTTCTCTCTGTCCCCAGTTTAGACTGCAGCACCCACAGCTATAATGAATAGTGTGTCAGAAATGTTTGTTCCTTAAATTTAGCCTCTAGAAGATAATCATCAATATACCATCCTGAATGTAGCTATGTGGTAAACCCAGTGAGTACATAGCTTGCCTGCTCATTTTGTCAAAAAGCATTTCAGTGGAGGAAAAAAAAAAAAAGAAACCTTCTAAAAACATGACACATTTATATTTTGTGATGTTGTGGTCTGGTTTCTGTCTCAGAAAGCGAGGTGCATTTAATCTTCTGTGAACAAAGAGCATTCAGAAGAATTATCTGTGTCCTTTCATTGCTCTCAAGTTTAATGCATGTTTCTCTCTACCATCTTTCTCAGCTATACTTCATCCATCATGCACGTTTTTCAACTCTATCTAGAAAAGAGAGACAGGTTGATTGCTTAGTCGGCTTCATTTGAATACAATGAACTTCTTAAATAGAGTTTTGAAGGTTTCTTGTAAACCAGTCTGACTCTTTCACTAATGTATTCTTTTTCTGGTTTTGCTTTTTGTGGAAACTTTTCTGTATATTTTCCATTACTGCTTCATCAAATATGCATTCATGTTAACTTGTTTAATGATATAAGTCAGTTGGGGTAATTAATGTGTTTATTCTTCTACTTACTCAGGACCATGCAATGACAGAATCCCTTTCCTGTTAAAGATACTTCATCCAACAAATATTTTCTCATATGCTGTTTCTTTGAATAATCATCCATGGGGAAATGGATTGCAATTAAATAGTCTCATTCAAAGGAGTACTAAGTTTTTAACACTGTTTCACAGAAAAGTCCTATCATCTTGTTATGGCTCTCTGGTCTTTTTCCTTTACTCTTGAATTTGTATATGACATGAATTTTCATTTACTTGTAATTGTATATTTAAAAAATAGGCTTTAAGCATGCAGTACAGGAATGATGACCTATTAAACTTGACCATTTTTTGAAGTACCAGATAACTGGAATCCCTCTTTCAAGGGCAATTGTGTTTTATGAGGGATCTTTTTTAATTCATATTGATAAGGAAGTATCAGTACTAAATTTGTAAGTATCACATATACTTTTGAGGATTTCAGATAACAACGGGCTAGTAACAGTAAGAAGAAACTGCCCATCAGATTCTTCACGTGTAGACTGGGTCACTATTGTCAAGCCCATAGTTGGGACTGAAAAAGGTATTGGACCTTAACATAGAGCTAGAGAAGGAATAGGTGTTTTGAAAGAACAGGTCAGACAACTGCTGTGGATATCAGTGCATCTGGCAGATTGCCTTTGAGCCACAGAGAGGAGAGGTCTGTCTGCCTCTGCTACACCTACACATAGATGGGTTTATCTGGGGGGAAGGAGATTGTAGAAGCATCTAGGGAAAGTTCTGAAGATGTAAATGAGGTCCCTCTCTTCATCTATGGATTTTTAATTTTTTGCGTAGGCATTGTGGATATTTTTTAGAACTACAGTGGAAATACAGTCATACGTGTTCCCAGAGATGAAGAGACGTAGATGTCAAGTCAAATATGACTTATTGTGTTAGCTTATTTGGGGAATTAGGGTGATGAATAAGTATAGGAGTCAAAGAATTTTGAACTACATGGCTGCTCTGAGCCGACCATCTACAGGGCCCACCTAAAAGCAACTGTTATCAAACTCAGGTGTGGTTTGTCCTTTTGCCCTGACAGCATCTTCAGAGACCCATAAGCAAATTAACCTTGACTGGATAGTAATGTAAGGTCAGTTGGCAAAGGTTTCTAATAGGGGTGGTCAGAGCTATCTGCTTTTCTAAAAGAGAAGGCTTATGAGATGGTTTTAACCTGAGATATGACAGTTCTATATTGTGTTCGATATCAGAAATGGAATAAATGTGAACATACTACAAGTTCTGCAATGGAAAGGTGTTCCCCATTACAACTGACTGTCATGGTAGGGTTTTATTCTGCTCCTGTATAGAAAGATAGGTCTGACAGATGGAACCCTGACTGGGTGGGAAGAAAAATGCAAGAATCATCAAGGCTTTCTTTCTCATCTCTCCAAAGAACATGCCTTCAAACGGCAGTCCTGTCTGGTACTCAGAGATTATTTTGCTTTGAGGTGTACTATTGATTGCCCCGATGAATATCTGTCAGATAGGGCAAAATTGGAATAGCATAAACACACCAAGAAACATATCACTATTGAAGGAAGGTAAGTTTCACCATAGTCTTATTGCTATGAGCTGAAGAACAGGATGCAATTACTTTACTTTTGTTCTAAATATTATTTATATAAAAGATTATAATATTTACCTAGAACTGACAATATCAAGAAAGTAAAACTTAGGCTTTTCACCTCTTTACCTCTTAAAGAAATGTATGGGGTTTCTTTTAGATTTAATGTGCCTGCAACATCACCCATAACAGTACCCTGAAAGCTTCCATGTTTTGTTTTATAACTTTTCAAAGAATATCAGTCAGATTTTACCTGAGATAAAATTAATAATAGATTACTTTTTCTTCATTTGAGTTAATGATGTAATTTTCTTATTGAAAATGACATCTCTGTGTGTTATGAAGCAGTGAAAAATTTTAATACTTTTAGTATCTTTTAAATCAATGTTATTCCCCTTTTCCATTCTGCATATTCACATAAAATAAATATGAGTGAGATACTAATCTCCCATATTTTGCTGGATGTTAATGGTAGTTCTGTCTTGTTTATATATTTGTGGCTCATCCTGAGTTTAGTAAATTATTTTCCCTATAATTTTCAAAATGTCAGGATACAAAACAGAAAAAATGTTTTTTAAATATGGGCATAAACTGTAGTTTATAATGAAGCTGTCTATATCAGAGACAAGACCTGGAGATCAGTTTTACTATGGTTTTCATGCTGAACCATAGCTCTAAAGAAGATGTGCTGGAGTTATGACACCAATTGGCCTTCTAAATGACATGTGTTTCTGTGTTTCTGTTGAAATGACGAACTCTTTAACTGCTTGCTGTGTTTGTATACTGAGTGATAGGAATTGTTGCTACATAACCTTTTGGAAAGGATATGACACATTTATATTACACAGAACTGTCTGAATAAGGCAACAGGTTGTGTTGCTAAGGATACAAGAAAGAGCAGTACACTGTAGCCACTGCTGTGGTGGAAGATTACCTTTACCATTATAAAGACAAAACAAGAATAATCAATTTTGTTACACAGTTTCAGGCGGCTGTCCAACTATTCACTGAAAAAGAATAATACAGTTTTGACATTTTTATATTAAATCCTTTGTGTGGAATAACCTTCTGGACAGGAAGCCAGAAAAGATACAAAACTGCCTCAAGTATGAAACAGTATAATTTTAAAAATGCCATTATGACTACATTAGTATTAATAATTACAATAAATATTACAAAAAAAAATCTTTTCCACTCCCAAAAGCAACTTTTGCTGTTGTTGTGTTTCAAAAAGCTGAAGATTTAACATCTTAAACTAGAAGTAGCTCCAGTTAGCCTATTCTGGTTCTCCTGGCCAGTACAAGCAATAAGAATTATGAAAAGGGCTAGTATATTAAGTGACTGAATTAAAACATGCACTTCTCTGTGATACAGGTTTGCAGTTTTACAATCCTATATCAAGGCATACTTGCAATTCTGAGTCTTTGGACAGAGAACTTCAAGAGATCTTTTCTGTGAGTAAAATATCAATATTATTGAAGTCAGATGTAAAACCCTTGCTAATTTGAGGAGGCAAAGGTTTCACTTCACAAACACCACATTAACATTTTTTAAGCTAAATCATAACTGTAAGCATGTTTCTGATGACTAAAATATCTTTCATCTTTTTTTTTTTTTAAAATGGGCAGTCTGTTAACCACACTATTCAACAACAAGGGAAGAAGAAAAGATAATGACTATACAATAGCATTTACAAAATCCGTGAACATGCAGTCAGCTAAGCATCTCTAGTGTCTAAGTAGGCATAAATAAGGAGTGTAAGTGACTTCGATGTCCTTCAGGTTGTTCCCGTAGCTGAAAAGGAGACCAGAAACAAACAAAAAAATTGATAGACATTCTCACAGTGAGACCAAACTAATAAGAGTATCTGACCATGTTAGTAAAGGAATAAACAATCATCATTTTGTACATTCTATTCTCTCAGATGTAGATCTCCAGGCAGGCTTCATCATTGCCTACATGAAGTTATTCATTTTGCCATTTGAATCTGAAATATTGTTTTGTGGCCTCTGTTCTGGCTCATACCATCAGATGTCTGATGCCTGTGGCATTTTAATTTATGTTCCAGGACCAATAGAACATAAAGACTAAACAAAAGTCAGGCAAACTAAACCCAAAAGAACAGAAATGAGAAAAGCCCCAAAAGGAATATGCAGAATAGAGAGAAACGTCCTTAGATGTTTTCAGTACCAAAAACGCCTCTCATTAATTTTACCATAGAGGAAGAAATCACCACCTGACAGTTGGGACAGCCATATTTTCTTCCTGCATACTCTGATTTTAAATCCCTGCTGCTCCTAAATAGATGATCTAAGGAACCTGAAGGTGAAAAATTCCATGGGACCTGATGAGATGTATCTGTGAGTCCTGAGGGAACTGGCGGATGGGGTGGCTAAGCCACTATCCATCATATTTGAGAAGCTGCGGCAGTCCAGTGAAGCTCCTACTGACTGGAAAAGGGCAAGCATAACCCCCATTTCTAAAAAAAGGAAAAAAGAAAGACCTGGAGAACTACAGATCAGTCAGTCTCACCTCTGTGCCTGGCAAGATTGTGAAGTGGATCCTCCTAGAAAATATGTTAGGGCACATGGGAAATAAGATGATGATTGGTGATAGCCAACATGGCTTCTCCAAGGGCAAATTTGGTGTCTGACAAATTTGGTGGCCTTCTATGACGGTGTTGCTGGATAAAGGAAGAGCAACTGACGTCATCTACCTGGACTTGTAAAAAACCTTTGACACTGTCCCACATGGCATCCTTGTCTCTGAATTGGAGAGACATGGTTTTGATGGATGGACAACTTGGTACATAAGGAACTGGCTGGTTGGTTGCACTCAAAGAGTTGTGGTCAATGGCTCGATGTCCAAGTGGAGACCAGTGATGAGCGATGTTCCTCAGGGGTCAGTGTTGGGACTGCCACTGTTTAACATCTTCGTTGGTGACATGGACAGTGGGATTGAGTGCACCCTCAGCAAGTTTGCCAAAGACCGAGCTGTGTGGTGCAGTCAAGACACTGGAGGAAAGGGAAGGGAGTGACCTTGATAGGCTTGAGAGGTGGGCCCGTGCAAACCTCATGAAGTTCAACAAGGCCAAGTGCAAGGTCTTGCACCTGGGTTGGGGCAATCCCATGCACAAATACAGGCTGGGCAATGAGTGGATTGAAAACAGCCCTGTGGAGAAGGTCTGGTGCTGGCGATGAAAAACTGACATTGAGCCAGCAATGTGTGCTCACAGCCCAAAAAGCCAACTGTATCCTGGGCTGCATCAAGAGAACTGTGGCCAGCGGGTCAAGGGAGGGGATTCTCCCCCTCTACTCTGCTCCGTCATGAGACCCCACATGGAGTACTGTGTCCAGCTCTGGGGCCCCCAACATAAGAAGGACATGGACCTGCTCGAGTGGGTCCATAAGAGGCCCATGAAGATGATCAGGGGGCTGGAGTACCTCCCCTGTGAGAAAGTTGAGGTTGTTCAGACTAGAGAAGAGAAGGCTCTGGGGAGACCTTATAGTGGCCTTCCAGAACTTCAAGGTGGCCTACAAGAAAGAAGGGGAGGGACTCTTTATCAGCAAGTGTAGCGATAGGACAAAGGGTAATGGTTTTAAACTGAAAGAGGGTAGATTTAGATTAGATATAAGGAAGAAATTCTTTACTGTGAGGGTGGTGAGGCACTGGAACAGGTTGCCCAGAGAGGCCGTGAATGTCCCCTCCATGAAGATGTTCAAGGCCAGGTTGGATGGGGCTTTGAGCAAACTGGGCTAGTGGAAGGTGTCCCTGCCCATGGCAGGAGGGTTGGAACTGGATGATCTTTAAGGTCCCTTCCAACCCAAACCATTCTATGATTCTATGATTTGCTATTCCTCAGTTGTATATATTTACATGATTACTTAGTCGTATTTGAGAGAGAAGGGGAAGAATTTCCCTACTAAGAACTAGGAAGGTAGTGTTTGTCTGGCAAATAAAGCTTTAATAATTAGACCCTGCACAGCTTTTAATTCCAGTATTGTGTGCATAGAATGGATCAACTCAGAGGTCAACCCCGAAGTCTTTTTTTAAATAAATCTTAGAGCTTTCATGATTCATTATTGTCCAGGAAGCCTGCCCAGTTTGAGGGTTAAAACTTTCATTATGTGCTAGTTTTCTAGTGACTATGCAACTAGTTAAGACTGAGTTGACTTTTAAGAGATTTGGAAATGAAATGACTTAGTTTTTAAAAATGTCGCTGTGCTGAAATGTTCCTTGGGTTTTTAAGTTCTTTTTTTTTTTTTTTTTTGTAAATTCTAGAAGTGTTTCACAATCTAAGAGAACTGTTATAACAAATTTATGCGATTATTTGGTTTTGAAGGCTGTGAGGCAATTCAGTAGTTCAAACTGAAAGTCATCAGGTCATCAGTATATTAGTCTTACAAAGGTAATAATTTTACTGCGTTTTACTAGGTGTGACTGCCCTTTGCATATGCCAGCTTGTTTCATATTATTGGAGTATAGGGATGCAAGTGAAGGAAGATAAATTCAGAAAGAGACAAAATTAAAGTTCAGAAAAAGTGGGATTCTTTTGTTCTCGAAGAGATTATTATTTTTTCCATTGGATTGTGGTTGATTGGGGTTTTTTTCCCCATTCTTTATGTCCTTTCTTATACTGCAATTTTTGCTTTTTATTTGTTCTTGTATTTTTCTTCTTTTCTTATGGGTATTGCACCACTTCCAAAGGATCTGGACATTTGACAACAAAATTATACTGCCATCCTATATTACTACAAGTAGATGTTATCTATTTCAGACAACTAGGGTAATCTAAGAATTTTTTCTGTCCATATAATGGAGATGGATAATAAGCATTTGGGCTTACACAAGTTTATGTAGTGTAAATTTATATAGTAATTGTTTGGGATTTGTTTATTTGTTTGTTTTAAATATATACAGAATTCCATTATTACAGACCTGAGCTTTAATCAGTTTTATAGGGTAGTCCTAATTATGTCAAGTTGAGTATCCCAATTTCAAAGCCATTTTAGACTACTCCAACCTATCCATCTTTAAAATTACAAATTCTTCTTTTCAATAGGAAGATCTATTTTTGTAATGTAAGAGAAAAGTTAAAGGGGTAAAGAAATTATATAAGATGGAGATTCACAAGCTCTTCATTAAACTGGGAGCCTCTTTTAGAGCAAATACAGAAAAAACACCCCTCAAAAACAAAAGGATGACAATGAACTTACAACTGCACTTGTTCTAATGAGTGCCTGTCTTAACAGAATTTGTACACGTTTAAAATCAGAACATTCAGAATATAAGATGACCCAGTTTTCTCAGTCTCTTTGAAGTGTGTTCACTAGGCTGCTAAAATTAAAAATCTTGGGTTCATGAAATAAACATGTAAATAAACAGAATTTTAGCTAAGGGCACAGAGTTCTGCTGTTAAATGCCTGTTTGTTTCAAATCTACTTTTCTTCACACCAGTTAATGCAATTTTGGAGAAGGTATATTGCCAACAGAATTGGTAAATAAACCAATTAAAGAAGACTGAAATGCAGAAGCATCTCACTTAGTCTTGTTTTGATTTTACCCTAGCTCATTCTCCCAAGTTGTGAAGAGTACTGCAGCATTCATGTTAATGTAATCTTATTCCACATGCTGTAACTCTTACTTGGTTTCAGCTGAATTGGCTGTCAGTTTCTTCAGGAATTAATATGTAAATATTGTTGATGTATCAGATTCATCAGTGTCTTTGTCCTATGGTGAATGTTGAGTATCATCACATAAGGTAGTACATCGTGCTCATTTGATTCATGTCTTCTAAATGTTCCCTAGGTTTGTTTTCCCAGTAAACCCTTTGAACGTATATATGATTGCATTTCTCTTTGCTAGAAGAAACAGACAGTAAAAGGATACTTTGTTTCTAAAAACTTATTTGGTATAATGTTCATTTTAATTATGTTTTTATGTGGAGTGCCTGGGGATGTATGCGTTATAGCCACCATAAAACAGACATTTGGTTAGAGTAGCAGGAAAGCAAAAGAAGTTTCATATTGCAACTGTCTGGAGTCAAATCAGTGCAGTAAGTGGCTGGGACAGTTCAGTTTTGTTATTACCTCTTTTATCAATACTAGCATGTATGTGAGAAATATGACAAAGTTCCTTTCTTTCACAGAGGGTATCAGACAGCAGAAGTGTGTCAATGAACCAGTTGTAATTTCTCCCTTGGTGCCTAATACAAATCAGTGATCTAATAGAAATTAGTTCAATCAACTCTTCCCTTTTGCAAATTGAACTTGTCATTAGGATAACGATGAGAGGCAATGAACTCAAATTGTGAAGGACTTTGGTTAGACATTGGAAAGAACGTTCTAACTCTTCAGAGTGAATTAGTAAATTATGACTATTCTAAAAAAACAGGCAAGACATGCATGCTGCCAGTTATGATGAAATAGTTTGGTTCAAGATGTTGGGTATGATGATCTCCTGAAATCCCTTGTTAGCATGTGCTTTAGGAATATTTTCAGGACAGGCTACTAAGGGTTGCCCAAATAGTGTCCTTTAAAGTTTTCATTCTGAATTATTGCACTGTGTTACAGAATCTAAGAGATACAACTGGAAATCAGAAAAAATAAATCATCTCAGTAAGGCAATAAATCAATGCTAGATTCTCCTGCTTATTCTCTGGATAGTTTCTCCTCTCTAACCTCACTCAAGGGGGCACAGTTCTAAGGCCATCAAGATTTCCTTCCAAGAGCAGCATCAGCAAGAGCCATGTGTTAGGAGTGGATTTTGAGTTTTGTTACCTCTGCAGCTGAGCCTTCAAAATACACAGGGCCATTATTCCACACAGCACTAAAATACTTAGTGAGCATATATAAGTCAATTACCAGGTAACTAGAGAATTCTGATTTCAGAGTTTGGCAATGGGAGAGAAAAGTTCAGGCCACTCATCCATTCCATTATGAACATTATAATTTGCTCTTTAGTAAGATTGAAAACATTTATGATTTTTTTTTTTTTTTGGTATCAGTACAAGCCTTCTTGGCATCAGAAAGTTTTCACAGTCAGTTTCTTACTATTTGTACAAATTCTCTCAGTGGCTTACTTTTCTTAGTAATCTACAGGAGCTCATTATTTAAAAGCTCTTCAGGAATTCTTGGGTTTGGTTCTAGTTTTGAAACTATGTCTATATAAAGAATCATGGATGGCCACTGGTGAACCTCCTGGCATCCAGGCCTGAGTTGATTTTGCATCTGCAGTAATAAACATTTTCAAATGGAGGAGAAATCATATCTTCAGTGTCTGTTATGCATAGTTCACTGCAATATGTGCTTTGATCTTTTTTTACAATGCCGAATTACTGAGAAATACATACTTCCTCAGTAAGGAACTAAATGAAGGTCAAAACATGAGAATTAACCCTTCAGCTTTAAGGACCATCAAATCAAAACCTCCTAGCTGTTGTTCTAGTTCCTGGCAGTCACACTGAGTACAACGGACACTGCTGAAAGAGATAAAAATCTAGATATTGTGCTGCATTTTAGCAAGACAAGAAATTTTTCATCTGATACCACTTACCACAAAATATAGTTTCAAGATGAAGCTTATTTACCCAGAAAAAAAACCCAATATCAGCACAACAGTGCAATGCTATCACTCCAGCCACTCTACTAGAAGTTAGGACCAACACTATTCTGGCTACTAAGAGAAAAACTTACTATATTTTTTAAACAAAAGCAAAAATCCCAGCTGAAATGTAAAATTTATCTGCATTTTCATATAACCTCGGAATGGTACAAATGCCACCAGTTTTGCAGGGAAATGGAAACGAACTTCTGTTTTAGTTTATCTCCTTTAAGTCACTGTCTTTCTACAGAACCAAAGGAATTTTTGCAGCTTCAGTACTGTAGATTTTGTAAGATAAGTAAAATTATTTCTGTCAAGTATTGCAAAAGACAAACATCTCCTTACGCATTTCACAGAATTCATGTTTTGGAACAGTTTTATTTTGGTGTGGGCTTCCCTTGCACATGCTGTCTAGTGACTTTCATATATTCTATCCTAGTGACTTTCATATATTCTATCCCTACCTGGCTTCTCACAGAGGCAGGGATATTTCAATGCTGACTCATTTTTGTCTTTGTGTTTCTTACTGTCTCACTGCAGAGTGAGATATTTTTGGCATTTTTTGCCTACTGATCTAAAAATGCTGGGCTTTTGTTTCCTACTTATTTACACATTGCATATAGTATCTGAATAGTACTGGCCACAAAATGCTTCAGAGTATAATTCACAGAATCACAGAATCATCCAGGTTGGAAAAGACCTTGAAGATGTCACCTAGTTCAACCATTAACCTAGCACTGACAGTTTGCAAATACACCATATCCCTAAGCACTATGTCAAACTTACTCTTAGACACCTCCAGGGATGGGGACTCCACCACCTCCCTGGGCAGCCCACTCCAACGCCTAATGACCCTGATGTAATTTGAGGCCATTCCCTCTTGTCCTATCGCTTGTTACTTGGTTAAAGAGGCTCATCCCCAGCTCTCTGCAACCTCCTTTCAGGTAGTTGTAGAGGGCGATGAGGTCTCCCCTCAGCCTCCTCTTCTCCAGACTAAACAACCCCAGTTCCCTCAGCCGCTCCTTGTACGACATGTGCTCCAGACCCTTCACCAGCTTCATTGCACTTCTTTGAACACGCTCGAGTGCTTCAATGTCCTTTTTGTAGTGAGGGGCCCAAAACTGAACACAGTAATCAAGGTGCGGCCTCACCAGTGCCGAGTACAGGGGTAAGATCCCTTCCCTGTCCCTGCTGGCCACGTTAGTTCTGATACAAGCCAGGATACCATTGGTCTTCTTGGCCACCTGGGCACACTGCTGGCTCATGTTCAGCCGGCTGTCAATCAACACCCCCAGGGCCCTCTCTGACTGGCAGCTCTCCAGCCACTCCTCCCCAAGCCTGTAGCGCTGCTGGGGGTTCTTGTGGCCCAAGTGCAGCACCCGGCATTTGGCCTTATTGAAACTCCTACAGTTGGCCTCAGCCCATCGCTCCAGCCTGTCCAGGTCTCTCTGCAGAGCCTCCCTACCCTCGAGCAGATCAACACTCCCACCCAACTTGGTGTCATCTGCAAACTTACTGAGGGTGCACTCGATCCCCTCGTCTAGATCATCAATAAAGATGTTAAACAGGAGTGGCCCCAAAACCGAGCCCTGGGGGACACCACTCGTGACCAGCCGCCAACTGGATTTAACTCCGTTCACCACAACTCTTTGGGCCTGGCCATGCAGCCAGTTTTTTACCCAGCGAAGTGTGTGCCCATCCAAGCTGCGAGTAGTCAGTTTCACCAGGAGAATGCTGTGGGAAATGGTGTCAAAGGCCTTACTGAGGTCAAGGTAGACAACATACACAGCCTTTCCCTCATCCAATAAGCAGGTCGCCCTGTTGTAGAGGGAGATCAGGTTTGTTAAGCAGGACTTGCCTTTCTGTCCTGGTTTAACCACGATACGGTTAAGTTTCCCCAGCAGTGGGGGAGGAAGCTCTAGCCAGGTTATTCATATGCCATGCTGACCTCACGTCCAGGCGCCAGAGCACGGGAAGAATCGGTGATCGCGTGGGGTTCACGCCGCTGGGTTTTCTCTCACTGCTATATTGGTAGATATTTTGCCCTGTTCATTGTTATTACTATTATTCTTATTGTTATTGTTGTTGTTTGTTGAGTTGCTATTGCACTGCTGTATTAAACCTGTCCTTATCTCAGATCAGGGCTTTGTATTTCACTCCCTTTGTGGGGGAGGGGTAGCGGCCGCGTGGTCTCAGACCCCGGCACGGGCTAAACCATTACACTTTCATAAACCCGTGCTGACTGGGCCTGATCGCCTGGTTGTCCCGCATGTGTTGTGTGATGGTACTCAGGATGAACTGCTCCATCAGCTTCCTGGGCACCGAAGTCAAGACAGGCCTGTAATTTCCCAGATCATCCTTCCGACCCTTCTTATGTATGGGCGTCACATTGGCTAGTTTCCAATCTGTGGGGACCTCCCCGGTCAGCCAGGACTGCTGGTAAATGATGGAAAGCGGCTTGGCAAGCACCCCAGCCAGCTCCTTCAGCACCCTCGGGTGTATCCCATCTGGTCCCATAGACTTTTGTGTGTCTATGTGATGCAGCAGGTCACTGACTGTCTCCTCCTGGATTGTGGGGGGGTCGTTCTCCCAGTCTCTGTCTTCTGGCTGAGGAGGCTGGATTCCCTCAATACAACTAGTCTTGTTATTAAAGACCGAGGCAAAGAAGGCATTAAGCACCTCAGCCGTTTCCTCATCACTTGTTACCATGTTTCCTCCTGCGTCTAGCAGGGGATGGAGGCCCTCCCTGGTCTTTCTTTTGCTGTTGACATATTCATAAAGTATACGAGACATTTTTTTATGTTCTTACTTATTTGCTGAAGATTCTCTGCTGTTGGCTTAAAAACATATTTTTATGGTAGTCATTATGATAGTTATATTGTAGTAATGGCTTCTTCTCAATCTGAAATCAACTGTTCCTTTTTCAAATCAGGACATGGGACAGAGACATAACAAGTCCCATTTTTGTTCAGTCTTGCTCCATTTCCCCATATTTTCTCTATAAATGTAATTATAGACCCCAACAGGATGACACATTAGCAATTCCTCCGCAAACTGCTGTTCAGAAGTGGCTGTACTACGTGGTGGGAATAAGCTCTGGTTTGGGGCACAGGAACATGTAATTCAACCACTTGCCCTAAGGGAAAGATGCATGACCCATTTGCATTGCAGTGAAAGTAAGAGCATTGCTATGCACTAAATTGGAGACATTTACATATACCTGTTTTATGGAGTTCACTTTGGGAAGCCAGTCTTATATTTGAGGGAAATCTATATGAATTTGACCTCTTCTGTTTCTTTGCACTTATATTTGATTTTGGAAGGGATGGATGCTTCTGGAAGAATAACCTTTGAAACATGAGCCTGTAATACAAGGGTAAGGAGGGTGAGGTGAAGCTGTATATTAGGTAGGAAAGTTGAGTGGTCAACAATGATAAATTTTATATGTTATATTAGCTTATATACAAGGCACCCCCATATATTGTAAATACTTCTTTAAATAAGTCGCTGTTCTCCATATACTCAGTGAGTGATATCTCAGCAACTGTAGAGCATTTCTGCCTAAACTGATTTATAACTAAATACTACCAGGAAACTTGTACCTACTATTCTAACTTTTGAATATTGGAGTCACTACTAAAGATTATAAAGAATTAGATCGGCATTCAAGGAAGTCAGATACATTGATAATGTATATGTTTTTATAAGCCAATCTTACTAGTCTGAGGGAAAATAACTGAAAAGCTGCTACAGTGTTCAGATGAAAAAGAATTAGAATACAATTATCTCCATAATTTTAATTTAATGAAAACAAAACTTGTCAAGCATGATTTCTTTTTTCTGAGACAGCTGTAAGTCAAATTAATAAAAATAATGTCATGGTTGTAATAACTAAGCTTTTATAAAGGGTTAATTCATTACTGCATAAATTCCTGTTTAAAAATGTTACTGTTCTTTATTATTGATAGATCAAACATCAACAAACATTAGGAACTGACTGGTGGATCTCAAAAAATTTTGGGGGATTCATCATTGAAAGGGTTGAGTTTCTTTTCAACATTTCTATCGGTGACCTAGAAGTAGGTTATAAATATCTGACATTATGGGATTATTTAAAGTGGGTGGAAGAGTAAATAATGAAAATAGTCACCTGCATCCTTTGGTAAAGTAGGTCCTTCCAAACAAAGTGTGGTGTCAGACATTTGGTCACAATGTCATGAAGCCAAGAAGTATGATTGATATATGCACAATGCAGTCTCTAATTGGGAAACTTGGGAAAATTCATGGACATATAAAGATAGTTATCTTTATATGAACTCCTGGGATGAAACTGTGGCAGCAAATGCAAACCAAATTTTTGGTCATTTAAAAAAGATAAGGGCAATGGCTATTTGCCTCTCTATGTGTTAATGGTGAGACTGAGGCTGGAATACTGCAGTTCTGTCCTCCACAGATTAAAAAATCTGAAGCTTCACAAAAATTATTTCTGAGTTGAATGATAACTTGAAGACCTCAAAAGTAGTGTCCTATAATACAGAGGCGACCTGGTCCTGTCTGACCTTAGATCTCTGACTATGAATCATAAGCTGTGACTTCTTTCTTGGAATGAGATGTAGTCTAGATATGAAGTGTTTTCTCTTGTTACTCTCACACTTACTATATTTGATTGTACTGAGTATCCCAGTCTTTTGTTGTGAAGAAAGGTACATAAGAATGCTGAAACAAACTGCCTTGCTCTTCCTGTGGAAGCTGGTGGAGATTTTAGTATAGATGGACATCTTACCTTCAGGTGTGGAATTTTTTTGGACCTGCTTATAAGTCAGAGAACAGAGAGATAATCATGCCAAAACAGTGCTGATTTTCAAAATCTTTTCTTTAGTTGTGTCTGGCAGGAGATTAGAGTATAGATATTTTTCCAACTGGCACTGCAGGCTATTATCTGAAAAACTCCAGTAACATTTGTGACTTTTGAGCTCTGCCATCTTAAATTTAAACACTGCCTCTGACAAAAAGATAGTTCTTTTCTCATATTTTGATTTTCAGATGCAGTTTCAGTTTTGTTCCAACTTCAGCAGTATGGTTTCTGGTATTTAAATACTGTTCTCTGACTGTTGGCCTGTTGAGTCACCTTTACATCAGGACAGGATATTATACTGGCCTATAAAATACAATCTGCAGTCTGTTGTCGGTCACTTATATCAGTGAATGTTGTAATTCTAATTCAGGTTCTTTAGTCTGAAGTCAGCCATGCTACTTAATCTTTTAGAACAGCTACACAATGAAACCTTCTCAGCCTAATGAATTCAGACATATCTTTCCTTGGCTGAAATTGATTGCTAGTTTCTTTCTTCTTTTCTTCTCCCTTTAACAGAGAGAAGTGCCTTAGAGTAAAAAAACCTCTTTTCCATCCTCAGGGAAGGCTTCCTTTATCCATACAAGACCAACTCCCCCAGCTCTAGGAACTGTAAGAGGGAGCCCTCTTTTCCTCACCACTGAGAAATATCATTTCCTTGTATAGCCTGCAATGCCCAGGAAAATCATACCTATTTTTGTCAGTTCCCAGTGTGGTTCTTCAGTTAGGAACCATTTCCAAGATGAAAGGAATGGAACATATTTCAAAAGGAAGCGAAACTGCTCTTCCTAACAATTAGTTTGAGCTAAAGTAACTCTCCTCGAAACTAGAGCAGAGTTTATAATTTAGATTTCTTGGTACATCAAAGCTACTGGGGAAAAGCAACACCAATTTTAAAAGACAGAGGTATGCAGAGATTATTGCAGAAAATTTGACTGAACATTAAATTAGTGAAGCCAAGTGAGTGCTTCTTACATCTTGTCCACTGAAGTGCTTTGCCTTTGACCTTTGGTCTCCCTTCCACTGGGAGCTATTTCTCCTTCATTATAGAGAGAGCACTTTCCTCTGTTAGAATCATCCTCTCATCACTATCAAACTGACTGATGGATTTTTCCTTTCTTTCATATGCCTTCATAACTCCTCATGTTAATTCTTTCCATAAATTTAGCCCTATTTCATGCACCAATGCTTAGATGTATAAATAAACTTAGGGTTGAGGGGGAAAATATGGATCCCCAAACTCCAGTTCAGCTACTTCTGAACTCACAAGTACCTGGTGGACTAGGCCACCAATGTTTTCCTTAGAAAATGCCGAAGTGCTTGAGTAGATGTTAATGGGCACACACAAAGAACATCAGGGCTTGCTAGTGGGAAGCAGTTGGGTTTCTGGCTCTTCCCCGAGCTTATGAAAGTTTGAAAGTAAGTATTTCTTTGTGTCTTAAACTACACTACTCTGGTTCAGCATAGTACCAGGAATAGTGAACATACTTTTTCCACAAGACCTTTGGATTACTTACTGTGGATGTGTGGGACTCAATTTCGATTATTTTCTGTCTCTAAAGAGACTGAAGCTTATGTCTCCTACCTCTCAGATTAAAATCTCTGACTGTATGATTAGTAGTATGTTTGAGAGTAAATATCTCTAAATCCTTCTTTCTGCTTTTCATGAAATAAAGGAGCATTTAAGTATATAAGAAAGGAAGTCTCTTTCACCCTTCTCACCTTTCAATGCCACAAGCACTTGATTACAAAATCATTGTCTCATCAACTGAAGCCACATCTGAAGTCTAAGAGATGTCAAGTGTGCATCCAAATTCATACTTACTCTTTTAAGCTAAAACCAGTCTCCACAATTGCTCCTAAAACTTATATACAATTTTTATTTAATTATCCAAGAAAATGTAGCAATGAGGAAGGAACTTTGGCAGTTTGGCTAGCTTTTCTCTTGGCCTGGTGCCTTCCAGAAACAGCAAAGGTGCACTGTAACAATGTATAGAATAGTAAAATAATCCGAACCAAAAGGGACCGCTGGAGCTCATCTGATCCATCCTCCTGCTCAATGTTTGAATCAGGTTACAACATAAATCCTATTTCTCATGTTGCAGAAGAAGACTCAGATTACTGCAGCATGAATTTCAGCTGACAGTTATGCAGATAAAAGTATAATTGGAGGTGGATTTGGATTCTTTATATAAAAAGGGATTAATAAATTAACTGTAGTGATTATTCATGAACTAAATGAAATAATAACAATGTGAACTCTGATGTCTGTCACAAACATAAAAACAGCCAGTGAACTGTGGCTCCAGTGACTTGATGGCTTTCCCACTTTGGAGTTAATGTTTCTTGCTTAAGTGGGGCATATATTGAGTGGTTTTTAGTAATTTCTTCTAAATGATGAGAATATCATATGTCTCTCTCTCAATGACTGCAAATGCTAGCACCACTGTCCTGAGACAGCTGACTTGTAGCACTGCCACTTCTCCATGCCTCAAGCTGTCCATAACTTATTTCTTACTTCATTATGAAATCCAGAATGACCAAAGTGTTCTTAGGCAACAAATTCCTGCAGGACTTTTGTAACTTAAATATGTATCCTTCCACAATAGCTTTGTGAAGGATACTGCTTTAAAAACTACTATTGTATCCTTCCACAATAGCTTTGTGAAGGATACTATTTTATTTAAAAAGTACTATTCTTATTTTGGGTGCATGGCGAAAACGCACACAATTACTTTAATTGATTTGGGGCTGTGTGTGTAGAAGTTTTCATATGAAAACACGAGATACCTTATTGACTGTAATGTTTCTAATAAATTATTATGCACATTTATTTATCCCTCTGTCTACAAAAATCATGCCAGGTATCATTTGAAAAGATTGCTCGAAGGCAATCAAGTCTCTATTGTATCAACATGATTTAGAATATACCTGCTTTGAAGTGCTAATTTTTTTTTTTTTTTTGGAAGGCTAACATTGATCAGTGACATTTTAACGAACATTTGTAGAGTTTCATGCTTGGATTACCATCTAACAAGCACATATGCAAATTAATATGAATTGAACATATTCCCCGTTGAGCTGTGTATTCTTTCTAGAAATGAGAAATGTCATACACCCATGTGGAATTAGAAAACGAGGAGATAACTGAGGGGTTTTTCCTTCTGTCTTTCTTCCTTTACAAGTAGTAAACACATCTATGTTAAATGACTTAAAGATGAGATGAAACAAACCATCTGGGCATAATAAAGATCTATGACTGTCTTGAATATAAATATATATCCAAATATAAATGTCTGCATAGCCTTCAGGTCTTGTTCTGCATCTTTTCTGGTTTCTTCTAGACATCAATTTACTAAAGCAGTAATTCTATTTCATAGCATGGATTCTTCAGTGTCTGATAATTTGTAGGTGAGAACAGGCTATCTTCTAGGGGTGTATAAGAAGTGAGAGATTTCGCTATTCCTTATTCCAAAACTTACAAAATCTCTTGCTAAATTTTCCTAATTCTTTACATAACAATTATTTCTTCTTTTGGGGGGTGGATTTTTTTTGTAAAAATACTAACATTTCTTTCAAATGATGTCTCAAATCTAGTTTTATTGTTTAGTAAGTTTATATGGAGACAGTAAGAGCCATAACTATATGTGCTTGTGTGCACACATGCACTCATACACACACAAAGTATCAACTAAATTAATCTAATTTTTAGGAATTTCAAAGCAAAGTTTGAGATTAGCAAGATCTAGTGTTCTAAAATCATTGGATGAGATATTACCATCACTGAAACCTGAAGGATTTTAAAATACCTTCTCATTAAAAGTTGCTCAGTTCTGTAATAGGAATGCTGGACTGGAAAGACAGCTTGTACGGTGTCCAACTGCTTACAGTAACAGATGACCTTGCTATAGATGGCATCATTGTAATTATACTCAGACTGCTTGGGAAAAGAAAATTCAGAGAATGATTTGCACATTTTTTTCCAGTTCTTCAAATTATATGTACAAATGACTCAATGGCAAAATGAAGCACTGCCACCACTGTCTTTCTTTAACAACTGGTAATTGCTAGCAATGGGTGGATAGGTTGCATTAGTATGAATATTAAGCCTGTTCTAATTTATTTGGATCCTTGATTCCAAAATATTTAATTTTATCTGCAAAAGTGAAGAACCTTGACGTTTGCACTTTCAGATATGGTCAGATTTGTTCTGCCTCCAGGTAGCTGTATGTACTTTTGTATGCGGAGAGAATTAGGTAATAAAATTCAATAGGTGATCTGTGCAAAGTGTAACCTCACGTTATTTGTCAGCGATTTTTATGAGAATTTTGAGATTTACTGTTACTGCCATACATTATTATTGTTGTTCACGTGTATTATACTCCCAACTTCTGTAAGTTTTGGGTTGCATAGTCAAACAAGTACCACTGTATTAAGGTCTCTGTTCAGTAAGTCTTGAAGCTTTTAAGTAGTTAAATGTTTCTGGACATGCAATAAGACATTTGGAAAGGCTTTACATCCATTGCCCCTTAGCCTAAATTTCAGGTATTGTATTAATAAAGGAAGCATTAAATTTCAAACTCGAACATTTTAATCTCACCTTATCGAAAGGTGAAATATAGTTGCACTACAAATTTTTTCCAAACAATTTTACAAAACTTTTATTGAAGTAAAACACAGAGAATTGTCATTTATCACTCTGAAAAAGATCTCGTGAACAATACTTATCCTGGGTTTTTTGAAATGAGTTCTTTTGCTGTACCTGTTTTCTGTAAGTAATATTTTCTGTCCTCTGTACTTATGCAAAATGGTATACATATATGAAGCTACATCAGTCTGAATTGATTGACTGTACCACTAAGTTCACTTTTGTCCTCATCATTTTGCAAAATTCGGTTTGCCTGCATTAGCTGATCAATGCTTCTGATCTGATTTCAGTAATCTTTGTTTAAGCTGATAGCTTGATTTGCATCAAGCAAAGGCAACTAATCAGATGACTGTGTAAAATGGAACCTTATATGTGAGGATCTTAAAGGGGTGTTTCTGTAATATTTGCAGTTAGTATGAGAACTTTGAGATTTTGGATAATCTGGTTGCCTTTCTATTCAGTTTTGTTTGAATAATGTACATTGTAGCATCAATTACTTTGGAAGCAAATGTCTCAGCATTTTTTTGAATTTAGTAGAGTAGCTGGGCTCACTATCCTTAATTGAATTTCATGCTAGGTTTTCTCTTCCTTAGAAGTGCAGATATTACCAGTGATCTCTAATTTCAAACTTTTCTGGTTTCCAGAAGGTAGATGATGAGATAGACTGAGGCAGTACATAGCATTTTAAGACTTGACCTTCTCTTGTTAATGTGTCCAGAATTCTCAACAGTCTGTCCATCATGTTTAGGACTTTTGACCTAATTCAACACCATATCAGTGTTGAGCTTTTCCACTTGAACTGCTGTGTCACCATTTCTTACTTTTATTTATAATTTTGCTGTTGTAACTATGGTAGCCAATACATGCAACATATCTCAGATTTCAGCCAACAACAGCAAAGATATTCAGTCTCTGCACAATGCAAAGATTGGAGCAGGTACAATCTGAGTTGTGGGAACTCCCACTGTCATCCACCAGCTACCAATTTTTTTGTGTCTCCCAGCACTGTAGCATTTGAACACCCTACAATCATTAAGGTATATATACACTGCAGGAAAATAGATAAACATCATTACCCCCAGTTCTCTAACAGATGAGGTACAGAAGTCTGGGACACTTGTAGTCCGATGAGGATTGATTGATAACATCTAAAGAAGCTCATCTCCTTAATTGTCTATTGTATCCAGAGCTGAAGAGCTATAAGCCTTTGAAGAACTTGGAAGAGAAGTATCCACTGCAAGAGCATGTCTTTCCCTTTCAGGAAGAGGGGTGCAATATTCAGAGAGAGCAGAGGAGGCATTCAAAGCTTGTTCCTTATTTAATTTTTATCATGGGGCCATTCTGACTGTATGAAGTATAGGTATGAGTTTTTCTGAGATTTATTGGAGTGGAAATGAGGCGTATATATATGGTTTGAGGTACCTAATCTTGCAATAAAGTCTTGGACTGACCTATAGCAGCAAATACTTGTGAAATATTGGTCAGTAACAAATACAGGAATTAACATTATAGCCACTAGAGGGATGTAGGAGGATATTATTCATATACAAAGACACACTTAATTAGTAAAATTGTCTCTAAACCTTAACTTAGTTACACTATTCTTGGAAATGCCATTCACTACTTAAAAAATATTTGTCACATTCACTATATTTTGAAATTGAGTTGCTAAAATATGTTTAATTGAAATTAAATGAGTCAATGCTTCTAAAAATAACTGGATACATATTCATGGATGACAATAACACTTTTTGCTGAATGAGCCCATGCTTTGAATGGGTACATGTTGTTCTTCATTAGCCAGATATAGTATGACCTGCTTGTGGGCAATATGAATGTAAGTATTGGCAGAAAAGTTACTGGAAATTGAAGTTGGGAGCAATGCTGCAGTGTGTCAGCTACTTTGTGACAAATATATTTGTTCTTAGCCATGTCCTGAAGAAACTGGAAGTAGCTTATCTCTCAATGTACATGACTCTGGAAAGTGATCTTAAATTCTTCATGCTAAAGGCAGGTTAATACAAAGTATTTGCAAGTTATTTTTGCTTAAAGCATGACTGGAGGAAAAAAAAAAAAAAAAGATAAAATAGTGGAATCTACAAATGGAGATACTTTCAAGTAGCTTGTCTGGTCCAAATGAGCTAAGCAGTAAAAACTTAAGAACATTTTATCATTTGGTCTGCTTTGTCTTTTCAGATTTTAAATTTTCACCTTAAGTTTTATCCCTCAACATTTACATGCATCCTCCTATTGACACACTATGTTGTGTCACAGAATCACAGAATCATTTAGGTTGGAAAAGACCTTGAAGATCATCTAGTCCAACCATTAACCTAACACTGACTGTTCTCAATTACACCTTATCCCTAAGTGCTATGTCTACCTGTGTCAAAAGCAATATGGCAACAAGTAGAAGTTGAGAAAGAGTACATGAATGGAAACCATTTCATTAATCTGCAAAACAATTTTGTCAGATAGCAATTAATGTGAAACAGCTTGTTCCCCAAACACCTTTTTCCACTAGATTCCAAGGCTCTTCGACATAAGCCTTCCCTGACAGCCTTGCCCAAGTGACAGGCTATTCTGGCAACTAGAGATGTATTCCCTCAGAACGAAAAAATATTTGGACATTTCTCACTGTCCACTGGAATTCTACCAGCAACAACAGAAGTGAAACGAATACATAACTCCTGTAGTTGTTCTGAGTTTATCCCAAATCCACCCCAAAATGTTTAATTATAAAAACATCTAATGTCAGTTAACAACTAGTAAACAGATACATATGTGTATCTCATTTAAATAAATGATAGAGAGAAATCCAGGTTGGGAAGCACCTCTGGAATCTAATGTCTTGCTCAAAGCAGAACTAACTGCAAAGTTAGATCAGGTTGCGCAGGGCTTTGTAATGTCTCCAAGCATGGAGACTCCACAACCTTTCCGTGAAACCTCTTCCAGGCTTGCACTAGTCTCCCAGTGAATAATATTTGCATAATGTCCTTATGCCAAGAAGGTTTGTTAGTTTACAGCCTAATACAGAATTAAGACTTTCTGGAAAAATACTTCCCACTAATATATAAAAATAAGTCATAGACTTCTCCTATTTAAATTCTACAGTTTGTTAGAAAGTAAACTGGTCAGTCAGGTACACCAAGAGACTAATTAATAATCAAGAAAGAGATCATAGAATCAGAACAGTTTGTATTGGAAGGGACCTTTAAAGGTCATCTAGTCTAACATCCCTGTCATGGGCAGGGATATCTTCAACTAGATCAGTTCATGGTTTAAACCCAGCCAGCTGCCAGACACCACACAGCTGCTTGCTCACCCTCCCCTGCCCAGGGGATGGGGTAGAAAGTTGGAGGGGTGGAGGGAGACTCATAGGTTGAGATAAAAATAGTTTAATAATTGAAAATCCTATACCGAATCCAAAACGCAGCACTTTTCTAGTTACTGAGAAGAAAAATTAACTCAATCCCAGCTGAAACCAGGCAAACAGTTACTCAGAGCCCAGTCCAACATGATCTTTAATATTTGCAGGGATGGGGCATCTACCACCTCTCTGGGCAACCTGTTCCAGTGTCTCACCACCCTCATCATAAAAAAATTATTCCTTATATCTAGTCTGAATCTACCCTCTTTGAGTTTAAAACCATTACTCCTTGTCCTGTTGCTGCAGAGCCTATTAAAAAGTCTGTCCCCACCTTTCTTATCAGCTCTCTTTAAGTATGGAAAGGCTGCAATAAGGTCTTCCTGGAGCCTTCTCTTGTCCAGACTGAGCAACCCCAACTCTCTCAGCCTGTCCTCATAGGCAAGGTGCTCCATCCCTCTGATCATTTTTGTGACCCTCCTCTGGACCCACTCCAACAGGTCCATGTCTTTCCTGTGCTGAGGACTCCAGAGCTGGATGCAGTGCTCCAGGTGGGGTCTCACAAGAGCAGGTGACAGGCAGAATCACTACCCTTGACCTGCTGGCCACACTTCTATTGCTGGCTTATGTCAAGCTTCTCATCCACTCAAGTCCTTCTCCACAGGGCTGCTCTCAATCCCTTCATCTCCCAGCCTGTATTGATACCAGGGGTTGCCCTGACTCAGGTGCAGGAACTTGCACTTGGCCTTGTTGAACCTCATGAGGTTTGCATGGGCCCGCTTCTTGAGCTTGTCCAGGTCCCTCTGGATGGCATCCCATCCCTCAGGCCTGTCAACCGCACCACTCAGCTTGGTGTCACCTGCAAATTTGCTGAGGGTGCACTCAATCTCACTGTCTATGTCACTGATGAAAATATTAAACAGTACTGGTCTTAATATGGACTCCTGAGGGACGCCACTCATCACTAATCTCCATCCAGACATTGAGTTGTTGACCACTACTCTCTGGATATGGCCATCCAGCCAATTTCTTATCCCTCGACTAGTCCATCCATCAAATCCATCTCTCTCCAATTTAGACAGAAGGATGTTGTGGGGGACTATATCAAAGGCCTTACAGAAATCCAGACAGATGACATCAGTAGCTCTTCCCTTGTCAACTGATGAGATCTTTGTATACTCCAAAAAAATGAAACAGCTCCTTAAGTGGCCAGATCAACTTCTGTAGAAGAGAAAGGACTGAGTTTCAGGGTAAAGGCTGTATCTGTCAGGATCTCCTACAATGGAGAAGGATAGCATCACATGTTCCGCTAAGACAGAGAAGGATTTGATTACGTCTCTGAAAGAAGTCTGTAAAGGAAGATCTTGTTGGGAGGCCTCCCCTCCTGGGTGACTCTCTCATGGAAGCATTCTCTCTTTATAAATGCATCCAGGACCATAAGCTACACATAGAGTTGGAAACCCCATGACTGCAGCCTTGACAGAAGCCAGGAGCAAGACAATGGGGTGAGAAACTTTCTAATGTAAATTTAGCATAGGTAGATTAAATGTATTCTGTGCATTTACCTACGTCTTTCACAAATATTAAGCACACTATTTATTTTGAATGTCATACATAAATGATTTTATTTGGATTTGACCTATGAGTGACTACAGATCAGCATGATATAAATTTGCTGGGCAACAATATGTAAATCTTCTCTCAAAAGTGTGACAAATACATAAAATTGGGTTCCCTAGCTGCCCAGCCCACCTCTCATTATGCCCAGAGGGTAGTGTAATGGGTCTCTCTCTTTCATCTGCAAAGGCCAGAGAGAGAAATACACTGGTGTTCCACCGGGGAAGCAAGAGGGGAAGAAACATCCTTTGATGACCATGAAGGCTTTAAGATATTGGGATGCATGTTTGAACTGCAAAGGTCACAGGGAGTATGTTACTGTTACATATCCCTCAAATCCTCACATTCTGCCAGGGTATTTTCAGGCAACAACTACAGTAAGAGAAACCTTCAAAATCAGTGAGAAATCTTGACAGCTTTGGTTTTAGCTTGTAACTTTGTAGGTTATTCAGTTCATTAGGAATCTTATAAAGGGGGGGGGGGGGGGGGGAAAGCAGATACATGAGTTCAGATCCAAAACATCCAGAAATCAGAGGCTTTACAACCAAAGTTAATTCATATCATGCCAAGGTTTCACAGCATCACTAAGCATTTAGTCATAATGATGATATTCATCATCTTAAGAGACTTCACCATCTTTATCATAACATCTCAAAGAAAATGTCTAAATATTCCTTTCCTCACTTCTTAAAGATTTGCTGTCATCCCTATGTCTGTGTATTCTACCCATGGTAACATGCCTTTGGATTAAATCTCTACATATGAGAGCCATTTATCTCTACACAACCTTTTTCTGGAAGAGTCATATTAAGTTAGTAGGATTTCTCCAGCTAGAAAAGACTTAACAAGTACCTGATTTTGGGCTAAGGATTACATCAGATTCAGAAAACGCACTACAGTGTAGATGGATGCAATCTATAAATCAAAGTGTTGAAGATGTGGACTACTACTGTACAGACTTCTCCGAGGTACTATGTGTGAGGTAGGCAGAAGGATGGAAGTGTAAAACTAAAGAAAAAGCAGACAATGCAATATAGGAATTATGTAAGCCTATACAAAGTTTTCAGTCACAGAGAAATTTTCTCTCTGCTTTTGGAGATGTTAAATAATGTCCTGCAAGAGGGGGTTAAGTAAATGAATTAAACCTGAAATCCTGCAATGCACAAGAAAGATCTAAAGTCCGTCTGCTGAAGAGATCATCCACATTCAGGAAGATGCTTGGAGCTAAGGAGCCAAATTTCCTAAGCCAGTGAGCTTCTAAAAGTAACCTTTGAGGAAGATGCTGTCTCTCTCTCTTTCTTTACTGGTGAGATTAAAAAGGTGATGCTCCTTCCCACCAAAATAGCTTACTGTATATAATTCAGACAAACAGTGATCAGTCAAGAAGAAATCTTAGTTAATTACTGCCCATTGTCAAATTCTCCTTTTCACAAGCAAGTTTATGGAAAGGGTATCGAAGTTGTTTCTGAACACTTCTACTTATGGGAAATATATTGGATGGTCTCCTGCCATTGGTAAAGAGTCAGTCATTCCTGAATTATTAATAACATGTCTGAGGGTTACAGAGGAATTCCATGGAAACAGACTGCCTAATGTTAGTGGAGAAGAGATATACTAGTTGTGCTGAGGAACTGTATCTCCCTTATCTCTGGAGCACCATAAAGATTACTTTGATGTCTGGCCCTATTAAACATTCATAAACACAGAAATCACTTATTCAGAACTATAGATTGAATGTCAAGTTGCATGCTTCTTTCTATCTTGTATAACACAGAATACCACACCACCAATACAACCCAATATTTTGCCAAGAAATACAGGAGGATACAGATCAGCTGATTAAAACAGAAGCCACAAAAGACAGACTATGCTGCTTTCAGAAGAAAGGGCTCAGAGTTTGTTCTTTGATGGAAGAGACATAATTAACTCCTTACTGGTAGACATTGTTCTGCTGACCTTAGTGTAGCATAACCTGTCAATGCTGAGTAGACCATACTATCTTGAAAAACAATGGCTAGTTCAATAATACTTCTAACTTTGCCATTTCCCAGCTAAATTTTAGCAATATGGTATGAAGCTGTCAGAGTGCATGACACACAGGACAACATTTCATTTTAAAAGCTGCAGCATATCATGCCTGACCTACGTTCTCCATGTTGATTCTCCATGACATATTGAGAAATCACCTAAATGTTAAGTAAAACCTTATCCTTATTTTTAAGACACTCTTTTATCTATCCTTTTGTGATACCCAGATTACCAGGGATGTGACGTGACAGGAAGTGTTCACCTTAGAAATAATGGGATGGGCATCAGCAGGGATAATGTCCCTGCATGCATAAATTGGAATTTCCTCAGTGAGAGTGTAGGAATGACTGCAAAGTTTCGCTTGCTCTTGCTCAGAGTATATACTGTTATGAAGCTGTGGGACAAGCAAGATAAACTGTAAATGTTCAGCATCAGAAAAATTCTTATACTCCTGATGTTAGCTGATCTTCATAATGCAATGTAACAACAGGAAGAAACCTTCTCTGTCCCATGGATTAGCTATTACTCTTGGGTTTGTCAGCTATCTTCCAGATTTCTGCTCCACATGCACATAATATCAAAATGGAATATGAATAATGTGGTGGTCTTTGCACCCTAAAGAAATACTAGTGAGATGTGGTTTTTGTTTATTGGGGCATACACAGGTGAAATGCAGGAAGCCACCACTTCAAAAAACCTAGAGCCTTTAAAAAACTGGAGCCAGTTTACATTGAAATTATTGATGGTCCATTCCTTGTGTAATTCTGAGGGGCCTGATTTCTGCTGTGTCCGTGGCTAGTTGAGCTTGTCTTAGTGTATGCAACAATTTTAATGTATGGTATCTGAGACAATTTCAGGATAATGGCAGATTGTGCTGTAGGAAGATTGAAAGCAAGGTTCAGATCTCTCATCAGCAATAGCAGTTCAGTGACAAATGTAGCAATGACAATCCCTGCCTACTGTATTTTGCGTAACGTATATGAAATTAAATCAATAATTTCTGGTTCTATGTTATATTTTCAGGCTAAGGTCAGGCAATTATAAAGGTTGATTTTCAAAAATAAGCAGAATAAGCACAAAAAGAACCCGACAATAGAAAAGAAGGAAAAATTGTCCATAAATTGTTTCTTTCCTTGACTGTTGATTTTGATAAATACATGTATGTATTTGTATATATGAGTTCTGTGAAATTTAAGTCCACTGGGAGAAAAGAGGTAACAGGCACAGGCCATCTCCTCATGTTTCATTGTGCTAACTTATTAAGTTTTCAGAGAGTTTTCGCAGATTTAATGTCAAAGTTTTATAATCACAATTGGGACAAAATTAAGTTTCTGAAGTGATACACTTCAGATTTCACTTAAGATTTGCTGCAGTCACTTATTTCTCAACATGTTGCTGATTACAGTCCTCTAATTCTGAGAAGACTTTTGGTCTTGGATGACCTATGAACTTTGTTTCCATGGGGATATGCCACAGTAAAAGCCAAAAAGAGCCTTAGGAAAATAGTGATAAACAAGAAGATTTTTGAAGTTGTTACATTTCTTCTGTCTCCAGTATTTGGAAAGAATACAGATTTTTTTTGTTAGATTAACATATTTATCATATGTATACATATATATACATGAAGATTAGACCAAATCCATGCAAAACCTAAGCTTTTGGAATATGTTTAAGAGGGAGTTGTGAAAGAATTAATGCTTATATAACAGGTACTCTCAATTTCAAAAAGTGAATAGAATACAAAATCTTGACTTTTAGATATATCTATAAATGTATTCTCTAATAAAAAAGATAAAATACTGATGATAATTAGAATGTTAGTGACAAAATGCCTTTTATTTCAAGGAATTATTGAACCAATTTCAGCATTCATAGTTAGACACAGAGACTGTGCAGTATATAGTCTAAACCGCTGGCAGGAGGAGAGTTTGGAATTAATTCTTTTTGCATTTTTACAGCACTTGAATAGCTTGTGAAATATCTCTGAGAAGATTAAATATTTCCTGCAAGTAAACTCTATTTACATAGATCATTGCTTTTTTTATTACCAACCATCTATATAAAGGAACACCACAGCAAAGATATAATGGAGTTAGTTTCAACTTCGCTTTGTGCATGCCTTCTCAGAAAAGCACACTGAAAAATTCAGTTTAGATATTTTATTTTTCCTAAAAATTCCAGTGGTAGGGCACCATTAATAAAGTATAAAGTGTCCTTCATTGTGGCTTTATACCTTTTCTTCAACTCTGCTGTTCTGATATTAGCAATAACACCTCCAAAGCCATGGTGAAGAGGTAAATCATAATGACATACTTTAGTATGTAATTGGTATGACCTTGGAAGCAATTTCAAACTTCCAGGTCTACACCCAGCTGCCTCCTGATGGAATGCTGGGGTGGGACCTGCATGGGAAGTGCGCTGTGCCTGCATGATACTTTGCACAGGAAGCTCACAAAGAACTTGTCTGTGCTCTGATATTACCTTCGTGGTCTACCTGGCCACCAGCAATGCTAAACACAGTTATTTTACAATTTACACTCAACTTCAGTGCTCTAGTGTTTCATTAGCCATAAATGATGCAGCAGACAGGTGGACACCTTTGCTATCATCATTATTATTAAATACTTATATTGCCTGACAATTTTAGTCAAGGACTAAGCATATACTAGTCAGTATTCTGAGTGACTTAGATGTGGGGGATATAAAACCATGATATGTAAAGTGTGGACTCACTTTGTTTGGAAGTCCAGACTAATCTGACACACAAAAAAAGCTAAATAGGTAAAGCATCTTAAATAAATTAATAAATACAAATAGAGTTTACAGTGAATAATGGAGCAAGCGGTGTGTGTCGTTTTCTTCAGCAGTATGAGAAGTCTTAAAGACAATATTATGCTGCAGTGAAATTTTGTGCAGACAGGTATGATGACATTATGAAGAAGGAAATAGTTAAAATATGAGTGAGAAAGTGATGCTGTTTTCTAGTGTTCTTCTGGGTCTCAGAATATGGGTGACAGTCTTACTACATAGACCCCTACACGACACACATCAGTGCTTCTTCACATGGCCACTACAGGACTGAGTCCTTGGTGCAACCTTTTTTTTTTCCAGAAGTGTTTGGACAGATTTAAGAAGAAACATCCACTCAGGTAGCCACCTACAAAGAGGCAACCTCTAGTTCCAACGATTCTTAAGCCACAGATTGCTTGGAGTAGGAAAAATGTATGGAAAGGAAATATCACCATACATTTGCCTGCTGTTGTATCCTTCCTCACAGAATCACAGAATGGTTGAGGTTGGAAGGGACCTCTGGAGGTCATCTAGTCCAGCCCCCCTTCTCAAGCAGGGTCACACAGAGCCCAGAACCATGTCCAGATGGCTTTTGTATACCTCCCAGGATGGAGACTCCACAACTTCTCCAGGCAACCTGTGCCAGTGCTCAGTTATTCTCACCATTTTTACTTTAAAAAACTTAAATTTCAAAAAGCTTTTTAAAGTTCCTAAACATCCACTTCTGAGCACTGCCCAAATTAGTGGGCTAGATAGATCTTTGGCCTGGCAGCTATGTAATGTGCTTTCTTATGTTTTATTGCAGAGGTTTTCTTTGCAGGTGAAGAAAAGGCAAGTTGTTCACCGACACAGGAGATTTCCTCTACAGTCTTCCAACTGAATCCCTCCAGAACTCGAGAATTCATCCTCCGTTTCCCATGCAAAAAGCTGCCCTCTAACCTAGAACATCTGTGATTTACAATGTCAGCCTTTTCTCTCTTGAATCTGCTTTGCAGATCAAATACAGCGCTGTTTAGCTTTTGTTTTTTTCAAGCTCACTATTAGCTTATCAGGAAACACATTTTAGAGCAGCTTTATGGAACAATACCAAACTGTGTTTAATACTGCAGTAATCACATACTGAAGAAAAGATGGTCTAGACTAACAGGCTGAAACTTCCATGAATAAATTGTACATACAGTTACACATATATGGAATATTGAGTTACCGTATCTTCAACAACTATACAATTTCATTAGTTAAAACTGATAAAACTGATAAAAGAGACTAAAATTTCCTTTAGCCTTCTATAATGTTTTTTTCATAAATTACTATCACTGCAAACAAAACCCTCAAATGCACAAATATAACTTCAGTATAATACCTCAGTACATTATGGTTCTAATAGTCTTCCAGTGACAAAAATGATAGTTTTACTGTAAGCATGTAGCAAGTTTGGCAGATCTCTCAACCCACCTGCATTTTAGAGTTCAGAAACCAACTTTTCCCCCTTGTATGCTCAGCACTAACCCTCCCCTTTTTAATAGTAAAAGATCATTAGCAAACAACAAATTTTCAGCTTTTGTCTTTGTAGAAACCCATCAAAATTATGTTTTTCATGACTAATCACTACTTAAGGTTTAATAGTAACTAGACACAGCATTCTGTGATGGATAGCAGCCCCATTTAATCAGTGCTCTTGTCATACTTTGGGTTAATGCATTGTGACATTGAAAGCATGAAATCCAATTGAAGAGTGACTATGTAGAGTTGGCAGATTCTTAGTTTATTTAATCTGCCTCTTCTGTATATTCTGGGTTACAACTTCTGGCTTTATATACTACAGCGTGTTTTCTTTCCTTTTTTTTAACCCATTGAAAAAAATATAAATAGCGTTGCTGTGTTATGCATGTGCTTAAGTCTATCCAGAGCATGAACGAGGAGTGAAAGGAGAGTGAGAGCATCTGTATTATGTGGCCTTGAATATTTCTGCTGCTGATAGTACTGGTGGGAAGACTACAATCTCCTTTAGATTTTCAATTTTTCTACAGCTGACTTTGCTTATGTATTATCATAGGTCTTGTTTGATTCAAAAACTCTTTCTTAAGGGTTATTAGAGGGGCACAAGAATGACCCATCTGATTCTTGAATTTTGCACTGTTTTTGCAGGCCTGGCAGATTTCGAGTAGACTGGAATATTGTTGCAGTTGGGGCCAGCGATGTTGTTTAAAATTAGAGTATAAACTCTAAGTCCAGTGTCAGTGACATCTAGTGATTTCTCTGGAGTGTTTCACATTACATCAGACTTCATTATATGGAAGTCTAAAAAGATCAGGCTGAATTTTCTAAATTCTATCTTATTGACATAATTATCATGCAGCTGCTTATATATTACAATGCATTATTTTTATTTTACTTTAGGTTAGTGTTCTTCCAGTATTTGCAGTCTGGTATGGTGTTAAAGGTGAGTAAATTTTCACAATTACATCAAATATTTTTAAAGCTGAATTAAGTGCTACTAAGTTTAAACTCTTTTTGTATTTGCTTCTGCAAGTGTTAGAGCAACTAAGCTTGCTGGCTGAAATGTTCAGGAAAGCAGCAAATATTAAGTAAATATTAGAGACTACTGGCAACAAGTAAATTCTGACTGTATGAACTCAAATCACCTTCACAGAAACATGACCCTGAGTACCTCCTGTCAGTAAGGAAACAGAAAGTGATCATGATGCTTCCTGCATGCACTCTGACTTGCTTTTTAAGTATCAGCAATGGAAAAATATTTGTGAAAAATCTCAAGCAATACAAGACACATACAACATCAACAAATTAT
Organism: Strix aluco; assembly: GCF_031877795.1. Lineage (NCBI taxonomy): Eukaryota > Metazoa > Chordata > Aves > Strigiformes > Strigidae > Strix > Strix aluco. The sequence continues at coordinate 16,421,887 of NC_133971.1, read as the reverse complement.
GTATAATTAAAACCAGCATATTCATAGTTACATCAAAAGACATAATTCTGTACCTGTCACTTTATTTGTTTTCAGTCTTCCTTTAAATTATACTTGCCTTCATTTTTAATTCTTTGGGGCATGACTTATGGCTTAATGGTAGGGTAGTGAAGCACTCCAGTAGCTTGTGTGGAGGGCATGGAGTCTCAGTCACTGTTGGTGTTAGATTCATGTGGGTATTTCAGTAATGACATAGATACAAGTGGTCCTGCTCTGTGGTAGGCAAGATCAGATGTTCCCTTGAGGTTCCTTCCAGACCTGTTTTTCTAGGATTCCAAAGTACTTCTCCAGTAAGCAACTCATCAGTTTTATCTCTGAGGAATGACTTGGGTCATTCAATAAATAAATAGCATTAATAAATTGCAAAAATGGAAGCTTCCAGATTCAGAAAATCTGCTTTATTGCAGAAAAAAAATAGTTATTATAATTAGTTCATCATGAGCAACCTTGACTGCTGTCTTCTGATAAACAGCATCCAATTTATACAACTTCTATTAAGAACAAAATTAAGTGTGATGAAAATATATCCTTGTAATGTTTCTCAGTATATGTATCAAAGAAAGTACCAGTGAATTTGGGATGTGGCAGAACATGATGTTTACTTCATTCTCAATCTGCTCTAGCAGTTCTGTTAACCAAACGAAGAGCCTGACCTTGCTTGTCTCTGTATTTAAGCTCTCAAAATACTTCCCATGACTCTGCCCATTGTGAAATTAAAAAAAGGTCATGTTTTATTTTTAGATTCATATTAAGTAATGGTATTATGTTGGTGTCTTTCCACTGTTCAGTGCTTGCCTTGAAATTAGTATACTTACCAAGCCAAAGCTACTTCTGTTTCTAAACATGTAGGTCAAGGTCTTTGAAATACTTAGTGATTTGGTGTTGTCAGTATTTTAGCATTCAGTACTTCCTGAGCACTGGCCCTCTTTGTGGTATTTCAATACACCAATATTTATATTCAATACATGGTGATTCTTTTTTCAATGCTGTTATGATTAATAAAGTTGTTTTATCACTAGATAGAAAGTCCGTGGTTACATATAGTCATGTAAACATAAGCAGATTATGTTTAGTGAGGACTGAGGAAACACACACCTGTTACATGTGTGCTCAGTACTTCTAAAGGCTAATTTTCATAGGTTGATGGGTTGGGAAAGCTGAGACATGTCAGTTTGCTGATAAGCCAATTTGAAAATATGATCCGTCCTTTTAATTTTCATAGCATTATTATTATCCAGATAGTCTGCAAATTATATATTGTCATATAAAGTGTATGACATTACTTTTAACAGTATTATGCTGTTTATAAATTTATGTTATTCAAAACTCTTTAGAAAAAGTTCAAGTTGGGCAAGGTTAGTTATTTCTGATTTTCAAGAGTATAAAGTCTCACTGCTTACTCTACAGACTTTAGCCCACTCTTTTTTTTCCAAGAGTGTGAATGTTTCTAATATTTTGGGACCCAAATTCTTCACCTCAACATGGCACATTAGACTAGCTCTGTTTCTACAGAGCATGGAGTTTAAAAGTTAATGAAGTGTGAAAGTGCTTTGATACAAAAAATAATATACAAAAGACAGGTATGATCATGGAAGGAATATCATAATGTTAAAAGTGTATTATTATATATTAATTTATTCTCAGTGTCATCTCAGGTATCTGTCAGTTTCTTAGTCTGACCTGCGTAATAAGTTGTTCATGTTTTTAGGGAAAGAAGAAGCCTTCAGGATGAGCTTAATGAATTATGAACAGCTATTATATTCGGCATTAGAGTCAAGTTGCCCAAGACCTGAATGGTCCCTAATGAACACAGCTGTTTTGACCTATTAGCAGGTAACACAGCATTTTAACTACAGTTAGACACAGTGCAGACCCCATACACCTTGAATATCCAACAATGCTTAGGTTGTGTGGGTAATCCTGTGCGGGTAATCTCACAACAGATACTTTAATATAGCATATGCCTGGTCATAGATAAACTTGCTGGTTTATGGTAGAATTAAAGTAACTTTCTATCCTGGTTTTTTTAATAGAATCACAAATACTCTGTTACCCCACTTAAATATATTTCACTTACAGTATTTTCCATTATAAAGGTGTTTCTCTGCCCATTCTTCCTTAGACCACTTACTCAATATCCACAAGCTACAGTTTTGCTTTAAAGATTTTACTAAATTGCTTTTATTGCAATGGATTTTTTCTACAGTTGTGTAAACATCTTTTTAATCCCATTCAGCAATTAACCTTGTACTGTGGCATTAATGTTTATTTCAAGAGTACCTGTGGATGATATACCATAACTACTAAAATTGAGCAGAATTAGAAAAAATCTGTTCATTATGCCAGCAAAAGTGTAAATTGGGTTTATTACTCTGCTGTGAACTGCACATGATCTTAAAAAAAAAAGATGCAAAGTAAGAATGACCTATGATCTACATTTAGGTTTAATTTTTTCCCAAATTCTTTGTGATATTGTTTGTTGATAAATGCAAGACATATGAGAAAGGCAGCCTTCAGAATTACATAACAACAAATACCAAAGCTGCCAATACTATAAAGAGTAAGACTCAACTGTCACTGGATATACATCTAGTATGGTGTCTAAGTGTTCTGAAGGGAGAACAATGGACTTTCATAATCCGTTAAACATTATCATGTTGCTATATCATTAGCAATCTGTGATGAAGGAATGTAGTAGTTGTGTCCAAGGCTAATAGAGCTTGTTAGGGCTGTGCAAAACAATCAGAATTTGGCCTCAGATACTCTCTCTTATACAGCCCATTCTTTATGGTATCTGGATGTCTCAGTCATTACTATACCTATAGTTCCTTAACCTGCTCAACTAGGGAAGTGCTACAGTCTCCATTTTGGAGATATAAAGCAGATGATGAAGCAGATGAAGACTTACTTTTCAGGTGTCATAGAGAAATTTTTGGGCAGGGTAATCTGTAATGTGCTTCTGTAAATGGATGACAGACTTCAGTTCTGTAATCGAGTCTCTTGCAGGCTACTCTGCCCAGGTAACATCCATTCCTCCTTTTTCTTGTGCAGAAATACTGCTCAAAGAGATGTTACACCACTCTTGGTGTTTGGGATTCTCGGGGGCTTGAGTATACCCTTTCCACTAACCTGCAATGGTCAGTTTAGGGATAGCTAATATTAAAATCTGAGTTAGTGGAAAGCAGTCTCCCTTCGCTGTCATAACCATTCCCCATTTGATAAGCAATAGGCAGCAGAGAGACAGCCGCCACTGAGGTTCAGGGAACACGATATAAAAAGTCATTTAGAAATATCAGAAATGAATAGTTTACACACATGAGACCTTAGTGACAGCTGTCTATGAAACTGGATGTGTTAGAAATCAGTGTTCTGAGCAGAAGTCCAGCTGACTGTAATATTTTTCTAAATTCTTCAAGATATACTTTCTAAAAATGTTTAGTCCAGAACACATGCCTGATGCTTTTTGTTATGAAAAAGATATTTCATGGCTGTTTCCAAGTCTCCCCCTATGGCTCCTTTTCTTTGAATTCAACTTTACTCTGAAAAGTGCAGACAAATGCAACCAAAATTAGATTTTTAATAGGAGAGATTCTTTTAAATACGCTTATTCATTTTAATTACATGACTTTCTGTCTGTTAAGCTTTTGAATTCTACAGTATTTTGAAAGCCATTAGTGATCCTTTTTTCTGTTTTTGTTTCTTCTTTCCAGTTTCTAAATAGGGTATGTTTAGGGAAAAAAAGACCTCTTTCACAAAACAAACAGTTGGGTTATTTTCGTCATTATTAAGCTAATGTTGTACTTACAATCATATTATTCCCACTACTTTACAATGCCTTACTAATTACACTTAAAGTATAGCTTTTCCTTTTTGTGTTGGTATATTGATCGTTTCTTCACAACTCCACAGTTTTCTGCCAGTACTGCCAGCTGCTCCTTTAAACTTTACTATGCAAAGAACTCATATTTTCTGTGAAATGTCAAGAAATGCAATTAACCTTGCTTTGACCTTTTCTCTGCCTTAAGTATGCTGCTTTGGATTCTGTGTATAACAAAGGGTTGTCTTTCACGTTGTACAAACAAATTTAAATACTGAGAATAAGCCTTAACACAAATAGGATATATATCAGGTTATGCATTTCCATGTGTATGTGTGTGTGTGTGTATATGTTTGTATGTGTTATAAATATATATATATGTATTTGTATGCATGTGTACATAGCATAATGAACATAGAGGTGATGACTATCACATACATAAAAACTTCAAATATATTAATAGTATCTTTTATTAGAAGGAAGCATGCTTTGGAAATTTCTCCCCAAATGCTCTGTATCTGTTACTGTGAAAATCTTTTCTCACTCAAACACATATCCTAACCAACAAAGTAGATCATAAGTAAGTGTTACATTACAAAAGATAAGGGTATTCATAGTGTGGAGTAGGCCAGCAGAAACCTCACTTTCCTTGTAGGGATGGGAATTAGGTGCCAGGGACCTTTAACATACCTTCCCTTCTTGGGGAGTTGACAGCTTGGGCTCAGGGCCAGCCTTGGCAGTGCAGGTGCCCAGTCTTGCACTAGGGAAACCACTGTGTGAGAAAAAGCTGTGAAAAGTGGGAGCCTTTCCCCCTTTGTTTGGGAACTACTTTTAAGCCCAGTCCCTTGCCCTTGGTCTCCACCATAGCTACCCTGCCCATGCCTGGCTGTGTGCCTCCCTGACTCCAGTCCTGACCTGCTGATCTGCCTTCATCCCAGACCTGCCTTATCTCTGAGGACTTGTCCGGCTGTCACTGGACTATGCATGGTCTTGTTTATTGTCTCCAGACCTGATCCTGTCACTGACTTGCTGACTCAATTTCTTGGCTTGACCTTGGACCCTGGCTCTGGACTTGTCTGAGAATCAGGATTCTTAGCTGAACCTTGTTACTGTCACTGGACCTGTCCTGCTTACCTTGTTGGGGTGCTGTGAACCTGTGCTCCTTGTCACTGCCCCTGCCTGTCTTACTGTCATACTTCTCAGTTTCCCTTGCTAAGCAGCCTGCTTCTGCTACTCCCTGACACTAGGCATATAATAATTTTTTTTTCAATCCAGACCTAATCACAGATATAATTTACCTTCATTTGGATGTGTGGGTGCTCAACTTGATGACCAGATTCCTAGAAGCTTTTAAAGTTGAGCATCCAAATATGGGAAATCATGTTTAGACCAAGTTCTAGCCCTTAACATATCTGAAGTTCCTTATGTACCTAAACTTTTCTAATAAATTCATGGCAGGGTATAAATCAGGTAGCTAAAGGTAGAAGTTATCAGATTTACACCCATTTTGCAAGTACAAAAGATGTAGGTGAACATCATTTTACCTATCCATGACTTCATCCCCAGAAGGTTCAATGATCTCAATTTTCTTACAGTGGTTGTCTCTATGTACTCAGGCAACAAGCTCTTGGATGTATATTCATTCATTATGTGTCTGCCAACATACTCAATGTTGGTCAAAACTCCTCCACCTTAGAGTCAGAGAATTTCAAATAGAAGCATAGAGGTGCTATTTTTAGTGTCCTGGGAAACAACAAACTCTTGTATTTTCTACCTCTCTATTCTCTGATATCATCCCATTTCCAGATATGTTACTGGAACAAACCAACCATTTGGATGATTGTCTCTGTGGGCTTTCTGGAAGAAATGGTTGACTTGGAAGGTTATGAAAATGAAATTAGTAGTGAGTACCTTGTATGTAGAAAATATCTATGATGATAAGTAGATGGATCTGTAATGACTGAGGCATCTGGGACAATACTTTGTATGGTGCTGCTCCTAGTAACAGAATTCTCAATGTGAACATTGTGGTCATCATGTATATTCAGAAAAATATTATTAGATGAAGAAAACCAAAGCCTCTCTTCCTGTTATCTCCTTCCTTATGTACTACTATATTTTATGTATGTGATGAAGGCAAAAGTGAAATTAGCTCAGTAATTTATAAGTTGATAAGTAGGAGATAAGATCAACTGCAGCTGCGTATCTCTGTAAAAACAGTGATTAACTTAAATCATATCCTTGACTTGTTTATGAAACAGCACAAGCCAGATATCTTTCAGGAGAATATTTCCTATATGGTGCTTTTTGCCCAATCTTTTATTATTTTGCATTAGCATTTTGATGTTGTTTTTAAAAGTAAAGAGCTATGTAAAATTCTAATGCTCCATTACAACTTCATCAGTTTTTGTTATAAAAGTTATGCCACCCTAAAGGTAAAATAAACTTGACTTCAGGTGGGCTTTTTATACAAGTTTTCCCATTCTAGGAACTAAGCATTCTTAATATTAAAAATAATATCAGAGAAAGAAAACTAATTGAAGAGCTGCAAAGGACAATCGGAAAAACTATTCAAGGCAAATGTTAAGTAAATCATATTGCTCAGAAACAGAATAATCTTAATACATTTATTGTGAGCATTATGATAAAGTTAATTATCTGACATTGGGAAAGGCTTACTGAGCATTTTTAGATTTGTTTTGCAAATCATTTGACCGGGCATAGTTTTATAATTTAGATATGACGGAACATCATTAGAGGAGAAGGGTGAAAAATAAACGTCCTTCAGAAACACCAGTGTGAAGTATCTAGTCATGTTGGTGAGTTGTTAATGACGTGTTTACTTAGACTCCCTTTATGTGAATAAGTGATCATTGGGAGAAACAGGGTCTTTCAAGTCTGGTTTTCAAACATTACATGATAATTGTGGACTTGTGAATGTTTATGAATCACCAAAACAGTATCTCTTTGTGTATAGGTGCTTGATATAGCTGATACAGATAATTTGAGGATGGGGGAAAAAAGTCAGACTTCAGACTGTGGCAATATTTGCTTCCTACCAGAGGATATCTGAACCTTTTGGACCTATGTTGGTGACTCGGCTAGAATTTTAGATAAACCATTTGAAGCCTCCTTATTCTTTGAATCAGAAGTATCATAATTGATGGACTCTACAGGCACTCCTAATTTCACTCAATTTTTGAAATGTTTAATAAGATTATATTTGAAATGAGACAGTGTCTTGGAACATGTTATTTGCACACAGCCACGCATACTCTTTAGCAGTTTTGCAGCTCAACTCTACTCCTGCCAAAATGCGAAATCTCTGCGAGTTTAAGTCACATCAAGATTTGGCTCCCAATCCTTAAGTATAAAGCAGCTCAAAGGTTGCTCTCCATTACACCACTCACAGGCTGCTCATAACTCACTACAAACTGATACGCCCTTCTCCTGGCATGCTGTAGTTGGATTCAGGCTCATGACTGCACTTAGAATGTTTGCAAACTGGACGTAACTTGCAAAGCAAGAATGATAGCATGAAATCTCCTACTAGGAAGGATGAAAATAGTATGTGATGACCCTATATAGCTTAACTATAATTTCAGCTTTTGTTTATATGCATGAACATTCAATGTTAATTTGACTGCTAGAATGGATGTATAAATTGCACCACAGTGTACATCATTTAGCATATTTTCCAGCAGCATGTGGAAGCCAGTCACCTCAGAACATCATTGTCTGGGTATTGTAGAATATTAAAAAATAGTAACTCTAACACAGGGATTTCATATCTAGCTTTGGAATTTCATACCGATTTTCAACCATTTGATCCACGTCTGTGTTTATACGTCCCTTTCTACTAAGAAAAGAAGAATGATTATGTTCTATAAATACTGTTAGTTGCAACACAGGGTTAAAGGCATCTTTCAAGGATTCACTTTACTCTTATGGATGGCAATCCTAAACGAAATCTCATGTTCTTTTCTGTATCTTTTGACTACTAGAGTTTGTTGGAGTACTGCCCTTCAATGTGAACAGCCAGAAGGTCTTTTCTTTTATGCTGGAGATATTGCCTTCAGTTCCAGGTCATAAGTAGTCTAAAAAGACCAAGATTTGGCCTGTATATTTCATTCCTTTGAACTGAAATGCCTTTTATAAAAGCAGCATTCAACAAATTTATATACTACACTAGATACAGTTGTCCTTTTGTGCAACAGTGTGAGCCAGTTATTCCACTGGTGTCAGTGGAGATAGTCCAGGTAAAAGCAATAGTAAGAGAGAATTTGGCCTTTACTTTTATGACCAAATTAAGTTATGTGGTCCATGGGGTGGCCAGATAGCTTAATCACAAATGTCATGAACTCTATTTCTTCCTTGTTTCATAGAGTATTTTATATTTTAAGTGATAATGTTTCTAAGCTTATGAAAAAGTGGAATGTGTTCTCTTTCTAAATACAGCTTCTGACATTTAAAATCACTGTTTGGTAAAAGCATGAGGAGAGGCGATGCAAGAAGAGGTAAGATGAGATTAGACGAGATAAGACAAGAGGAACTGATGAGTTCCTGAAGCACCAAATAGTCACCAAATAATTTGCCTTCTGATATAGATTAGGCTGCCCAAATGAAAATACTTTCAGAAATGCGATCCCAAAAGATTCTTTATCTACAGATTTATTAAAGGTTCAAAGTCTGTCAAGATGGCTCAGAAGATATAATAGAAAAGAAGCTGGTCCAGGTTTTGAAGTCTTTTATGCTCAGAGTGTTATAAGAATTAAAGAAAGAAAGACTTTTAGAGTTGCTGAGCTGATTAGAACAATTCCAGGAAAACCAGATTCTTTCCATGAACGTAATCCAAAATGAGCAATGCCTCTGCCAAGCACACCTGATGTGTTTAATGATGCTTATTTTCTTCCACTTTTTACAAAATACTTTATTGTAGTCCACAGTGAATTGTCCATTTGCACTGCTGTGTACTTTGTATAGACCTACTTTTTAACTCCTATTACTGTTTTGTCTTCAGAATTTGAGTTCCTTCTGGCTTGATTCTGATGTCTGGATTGTACATGACTTCGAATGATGGAGCAACATATGTAATGAAAAGAAACCCAAAGTTGCCTGTGGAATTTCTATTGATCTCTGTTTAGAAAATCAGTAGGACAAATATACTTGTTTCACTTGCTTGTTTGGAAAAAATCAGAAAGGAAACAGTGAATAACATAAATATAAATAACACTGTTCAAATGTAGCCCATTAAACTTCTAATTTTTCTACATTCTTTGTGAAACTAGCATATCAACTGACATTTCAGCTGTGTGATATGTTCCAGCTTCATACTAAAAACAATGCTTGCAAGTCTCTCCAGATGTTCCCACAGGCCATAGGGAAGCTTTAGTGAAGTTGTGATTTACATAGTTTTTTATTATTCCTTAAATATATATGCAAGATTCAACACCCTGAGGCATCATATGCATGACTGAGATACCTGCAGGAAGATTGTGGATTCATGATTGAATGATCAGATTATTTATGTGATTCGTTTACAGATTTAAATTATAAAAGATGCTCTTGAAGATATTCTTCATTTAAAAGGTAATCCTGGCATAATTTAATTGTATCTTCATGTCATTTATCTAGTCCCAGAGAATATACTTGAGAGAATGCAGGTGCAAATATGTAGCTAAGAAAATTTGGGTTCATTGCACAGCCTCTAGATAATTCAGCACTGGCTGTCCGGAATGTGAAAAGGCATGTTACAACTTTTATTTAGATGGAAACATGGCATAATCTATATGCCATGTTATAGGTGAAAGAGCTTTAATAGTGGCTTGCACCAGTCAGTCAAGCCACAATAGAAATAGTTTTTTGTTTGTTTGTTTGATGGCTTGTTTGTTTTTTAAAAAGCATGTATGAAGATATTCAGTATACTTAATGTATCATACTAACAAAGCAAGTTACATTATAGCATAATAGCTAGTATCACTGTGCCCATAGAAGACATTGCTTGCTCACTGAAATGTATTTATCAACTTTTAAATTTATCCACCATTATATAAATCAATAACTGAAAATCATGAGATATTTTGTATTTGTTGCACCCATCTTTAACTTTTATGGCTTTGAATAACTCACTTTTCTCTGGGTTAAGTTCATATCTGAGTTCTTCAGTCAGTAACTTTTCTTCCTAGTATCTGTATGCCATCCCCAGTATTGGGGACACTACATACCAGTACAAACTGTGCTCTAGTATGATATATGCTCTAATATGGTGTAAAACTAAAAGACTAAACCTCTCCAAACAACACGTGTCAGTATCAGAAATCACTTTAACAAGAGTGATCACAGAAGCAGTATGACATTTGAAAGAGAAGCAAATTTCAAACTACATACTTATGGTTCAGAACTCATCTCAAGTTCCATGTACTAATGTATGTACGTTAATATATACATAAAAAAACCCTAAACAGTTAGTAAAAAGTTGCTTCAGTTAAGCTTTCACTGCCATGAAGAAAACCAGGATTTATCTTGTTGCAGATTTAGGCCTTGATGCAGCAAAGACTTACAGCCCTAAGTAGGACTGTTTCATACAAGAACTATTCCCCAGGAATTCAAGTGAACATAGTGCTTAGTTAAGATCATGTAGTGATCCTCGTGGAAATAAGGTCTAAGTCTTTTATTATACTTAGAGACAGTGGGTAGGAATTACAAATTAATTACAACACTAATTATGAGAAGACCTCTACATGCAGTGCAACCATATTATTCCTCATGTCTAAAGATACAACATCTTAAATAAACAAGACCAGCAAATAACAAGAAAAGAAACAGTGGCTTGAGGAGATGATCCATTCAAGGTAGTGCAGCAGGTCAGCAGATGATCCTAATCTTGGATTTAGGAGATACATGTTTAATATTCCTTCTTGTCCAGGAAGCCACTCCTGACTGCCAATCAGATTTTGATATTTAGACAGCAGTGAGACAAAAGAAAAAAAAAAAAATGTTATGTCAAGAATGAGATAGATTTGTTTTTTCGTATCTGTATCATGACCAAAAGGATTCAGGTAGTTATAGTCCCCTGTTAGAGTACTTAGCTGATAATGTTGCTCCTGTTTACATTATGTGAAGGTTTATTTAATGATTCTTAACCTTTGTTTTTAGAAGAGATAGAGGATCTTTTGATCACTGGCAGCCTTTATCTGTCACAGTGTTTTATTTGTCTGTTTTATGAGGCCACAGGAACACATGCTCTGATGTTTATTATGTGTATGAATCAGTAAGCATATAGGCTGATTTTAAAAGTGTTTTTCATTTGACAGCTAAGAAGTATCAGATTTTTCCCTTTCACTGTAGTACTCTTTGTCTAATAGTTCCAATTAGATGTGGCTAAACATTATGATACACTGTTAGGAACAAATTCAGACAAGTATCTCACGTATAATGATAGTAAACTTCGAGAAAAACTAAAGAAAACTTAATTCTTCTTTTTCTTTTAGACAAACTGTAGAATTTGTTCTGTCTCTGTCACCTGAAACCATAATGAATTCCTTCTGTACATTTAAGTGGCCTTTTCCTGCTGTTGCTTATTTGAAATAAAGAGGTGTCCAAATGTCTCTTTCAGGACTGGGTCCAGTTCTGTTAGGTCACTGTGCATGAATGTAGTCTGAAATGTTTATACACTGCATACAGTAAAACACTGAAGTGCTTTAGTATCTGAGGTAGGCTGTTTACCACAGCAGCTCAGAGGATCCCTGTGGGTCCCTGACCCCTTACTGAGGATTAACCCTAAATGTTTCTGTGCACTGTACGTCTGTATTCTATTCATTTCCCATTGCCTCATTTAAGTCAAGAAAGTACTTGCAGGATTGAATGAGTGATAAAGTGTAACTTGTACAAAAGAAACACATAATGTGGTCTAAGACCCTGGTTCTATGAAGTATTTAACATTGGTTTCAAGAGAAATGCTATAAATCTTTGCTGGTTGCTATTTTCAGCCATGGTTCTATAGTCAGATATTACTGTATTTATATCCTGGAAAGGAAATAGAGGAGAAAAAAAGCTAATGCCTCACAGAAAAACATTTAAGGTGCAAGTTGAAATAAATAATAACAACAACCACCAGACATAATCCCACAATATTTTATCACAGACATTTTTTTGTCAGGTACTTTTGAAACCAGTATGGAATAAATAATTTGTAAGGATCACAGGGTCTGCATTTTTCAGTTCCTTTATAAAGTAATGATACTAAGGTTTTGTTGGTTTTCTATTCACCTAGAAATAGTGCCTTTGTTTTTGTCCTGTTGGTAAAGCAATGTAATCTGTAGGTGGTCATATTCCAGGATCATTCACTACCAAAAAAACCTTGTATTATTGGGTCTGTGATAGCTGTAACTGAATATGTCCAGATGTGTCATGTAGTCTCTACAGAATACTAACAGAGCAGCAGATGTCATGAGCTTAATTGAATGCGTATAGAGATTAAATTTTACATCTGATACAAAAGATTACTCTTGAGGGTAAACTTCAGGAAGGTTTAAGCCATCAGATAAGATAGGGAAGACAGAGGTAGTCTGTGCAAAATTCTCAGACTCGAGGTATTATTTCCATCTGAGTTGCCTGTGTGCAGGCAATCCACCTCAGAATGTGTTTCCTGGAGTAGGAATGAGACCTGCTTCCTGCCAACCTGCAGTGGGGACGTTTTGGGGGAAGGAATTTTCTCCTATCACACAAATAGTCCTCATGGATGGTAAACAGAGCAAGGAGATACTATGCAGGTTTACTTAAATGACACTTCACGTTCTCACAACAACCCTTCTGAGCTGGTGCAATGGGTCCTATATGCGTGCTGCAGCCTCAGGATCGGCTTAACTCAGGCTGAGACAAGTGAGTCAGTTGCTGGTCTGACTGAAAAAAAAATCAAGCTTTGACATACTTTCCTTTGGTTTCCAGGCTTATTCTACAGTCAGATATACTCGCCCACCCATTTTACCCTGAAACTACACAAAAAAAGCTGATGCTAAGAAAGTGTCAGGGCATGCAGACGTGGAAGAACCGTTCTCTGCAGCTGCAACACAGTGTTACTCTAGTTTAACCTGATCACAAAACTGCACACTTTTTACTTCTGTGGATAAAATTCTTGGTTTTATCCTTTGGTCTATCTGCCTGTTTCCTACAAAATGCTTAGAAAACTACCCTGTGAACCTTCCTCTCTCTAATGCAGAAAGTGAGGAGGAAGGTTACCGCTGTAGTGGCCCTTTCTCTGGGGAACCTGAAGGTAAGGGTAAAAAAGTCTTGAGTCTGTCCACTGTGCTTTTATCAGACTGATTTATTTTTCTCAGCATTTTACTCCTATACACTCAAAACCTATATATGGTGGTGTATTTTCTTTCAGAGTTAGTTTCTATATCTGCTCAAGAACTCACAAGGAGCATGTCTTCTACCCTAATCAATTTATTTCAGTAAAATACAGTGGGATTGGTTTAAGATGCTTTTTATATACATGTGTTATATGTTAACACATATATATAATATGTTTCTATTAGATAGTCAACAGTGAATGGATGGAAACAACATTTTACCATCATTCTTGTTTGTGTAGCACAAATAGCCTTTTGTTGCCATAGGAAAATTCTGGAATCTTTGTTTTTCTTGTATATTGTACATGGTAAATTTAGTTTATTAACAAGGAGATACTGTTTTCTAACACCAGATGCAATTTTCTTATGTGAGGATTACTGAGAGGGACAGAAAAGTAGTAAGTATTTTTCTGTTTCTCTGCTTGTGTTTCACACTTGACAGCACTCCATGCATAGTTCATTCAGCTTTTCCCCTGGGTGGCAAATCAGTAAGCCAGTTTTCTTTGCTTTTGAGTCTTTTGCTGAACAACAGAGGAAAAGAAAGAATTTCAGAGAATAGGCAAATATGCATATAAGCTTACAAATACTGACACGAAGACTCAAAGGAGGATGAGCTATCAGAACTTCCAACTCAGTAGGATCCACACACTGGCATGTTAAGAGTACAAGGCGGGGGCAGTTGTGGTATCTGCCCATTACCCTACCTTCCTACTGCAGGTATAATTCATGGTTTAACACATTTTGGAAAGGTGAACCAAGGTTCTATGTTTGTTAATAAAGCCGCTGAAATATTTGCTGATTTTAAAAAGTAGTTTTAATATGGAGTCCTACCTGCTCTCTTCACTTTCCCTCGTATCTTCACTTTGGCGATACCACTGTGTGTGTCACATTACACACTGCCAGTTCAATTGCAGGTAAATGTATATAATCATAAAGGATGAACTGTCTTCACGTTCTATGTTCTACAGTGTCTATTAACAACTAGTGTAACAAAGTTACGATATCACTTTCAGTCCTTGATGCCACTGCATTAAAATATTGCTGGTAATGGTAATAAACATAGTAACTTCCAACTGTTCATTGAACCTGAGTCCAAAAAAAGTCTTCACAAGATCATCTAGTTTATCCATTTGTCCCAAGACAAATCAATCATCTTTAAACATATGTTTTTCTGATGTTTTCTTGGAAGCCACATATGATGGGGATCCCACCATTGCTCAAGGCAATCCATTCTAATGCTTCATTCTTCTCCTAGTCAGGAATTTTTCTGCTCAGGAAAGTGAATCTCACCTGTGGGACTTGCTACACCAATTTCACTTTTTCTCACCCTGATCTTCACTTGCAGTCTTTGCGTGCGGAGCACAGGCAGCTTTGCACTGTTGCTGTGAGGGGCTCGCGGCCTTCGGTCCGGAAGGACAAGGAGGAAGGATGCAGTGATCTTTGGGTGGCCATAGGGCCTGTTGCAACCTGTTCTGAAACAAGCTCTCCCCTGGCGCCACCTCTCATAAAACAGTCTTCTGAAATAAAGTGCATGCGTGGGTGTCACTATTTTTATTTTTCCCTTCTACCGGGAAGAGGGGCTTGTTTTCGCTGAGGCTTCCCAGTCTTGCCCGCGGCGGGGGGCGGTTCTGTGCCTCCCCCTCGCCGGCTCTGGCCGCTGCCTGCGGCGGGGATCGCCCTCCCCGCGCTCCTACGCCGTCAGTTACTGACGGTGGCGACCGCTGCCCGCGCCTCCCTCCGCGCCGCGCCTCCCTCCGCGCCGCGCCCCCGCGCCGCGCCCGCCCGCCCGCTCCCCCTCTTTCTCCCCGGCACTGCAGCAGAGGCTTCACCGCAACGCGAAGCACACACAGCCCCTCCTCTGGTCTGTCACGCTCGGCGGCTCCTCCGGGAGGCTCCTGGCTCCCTCCCGCAGCCTGACGCCGCGAGCAGGAGGCACCGGCAGCGGCGCCGGCAGCGGCGGGAGCCGGGAACGCCCCGCACCGCATCCCGACCGCGCCGCGGCTCGCTGCCCCGCCTGCCCCGCCGGTAAGTGATGCTCCGGGCAGTCAGACGGCCGCGACTGCTCCCGGGCAACTTTTCTCTTTTTCCTTTTTTTTTTTTTTTTTCCCATGCTTGAGGACGTATATAATCATAAAGGATGATGTGTTCATGTTCTCTTCATCAGTTCAACTTTTCCACGGGACTTAGGGGGGGTTTGCTGGCCGAGGAGGGAGGAGAGCTCTCTTCGGGGCAGGTGGTCGAGCGTTACAGCGAGCGCGGGGTTCCCTCGGATCTCGGCGGTGGGCGGGAGCAGTCTGCTCGGCTGCTGCTCGCTCCAGGTCTATCCAGAGCTTGCCCGGATTTTTGTACAGAGAGAGCAGGTTGCACAGATCCGAGGCGGCGTGAGCCTCTAATGTATGCTTTTGAAGCTCTCTGGCATATTATTAAGGCTGGCAGAACTTTTGCACGCTAGGGGAGCAAAAGCCAAGGCTGTTGAGGTTCGCAGACTCCTGATGTTTGAAGAAAACAAGCTTGCAGATGTCCTAGCGGTAAGGATGGAAAGGAAAATCAAAGATGCAGGAAGGGCGTCGAGATTCCAGCACCTTAGGGAACCGACAGTTTCTAAGAGGTGTTTAGATGGGAACAGACAAGAGTTTCAGACCCTGCAACAGAAAAGAAAAAAAAACAAAAAAACAAAAAACAAACCAACAAAAAAACAATTTGAGTGGTTTTCAAAACTATGTTGCTTTTCTCACTGTAGGTTGCCTTCAAGGATTGCAACTCACATTGACTCCATAAGGAGAATAGTTTAAGCATTCATGACCCATAAGGAGGAGGAGGGACTTTTCCAAAACACACTAAGTTACTGCTTTCCTGGTGCTTTGGGGATTTAGATCCCGAGATGCCTCCAGCAGTATATGGGGAGGAGAGCATGGAGAAATCAGAGTGGGCAAAATTATAGTGCAGATCCTGGGGTTAGAAAGAGCCATGGGATGGTGAGGTTTTTTGAGGCGAGACCCATCTAAAGAGGGTTGCAGGGCAGAAGAGCCCGAGGGATGCAAAGAGGCAGAGGAGCTGGTCTGGCAGTCCTGGGTGGAGGCAGGACACCCCAGGGACCCGAGGTCTGGGTGACACGAGAGTAACTGAGCATGGAGGTCACTGATGAGTCTTGGGAGCCTAATCCTGCAAAGCACTGTGGGCGTACTGTGAGTGGGGGGCAAGGGTGGGAGCTGAGTCATGCTGGCTGGGGCGGCCACAGCACATCTGTACAGAAAGGGTGGGCCGAGGAGAGAAGGAAGAGATGAGGAAGAAGCATATAAAGATAGGCAGGGAGGAGGGAGACCGTCTCATCGAAAGGTGCTGAGATCATCGAGAGGCTCCTCTGTGATTGATAGTATCCTGCTTTCCTTCCTGTAAAGGGTTAGGAGGCTGAGAAGTATCTCCAGTTGGGGTGGGGGGAGGTGGATTGCAGAGGTTAGTACAACACAAGAGAAACCTACTCAAAACATTATTGGTACTGCTGGTACCTTGGGCTGCATTGCACTGCAGTGCAGGGAGCTCACAGCAACTTCTGCCTTAGGAGAGAGAGGGAGATGCTGAATTGGTCTGTAGAGGTGGCACAAACTATGCCAAAAATTACTGCTTTGCGAAGGAATTGCAGCTAGAACTGGAAGTAGAGCTGTAAGGAGATTTTAGAAGGAACTTCCTGATGAATTTACAATTAACCACAGAGGAGTTTAGGAAAAATAACCAAGACCCAAACCAAATGAAGTTCTCCGATCAGAATAATTGTAATTTGTATACTTCTGTTGGAAGTTGTTTTCCTCCAGGTTCTCTATGGAAAAGAGACCCGTTTTAACTATGCTGTGTGTCCTCCTGAATTACTGAAGTTTTACAATGGATATTCTTTTCACAGATTGAGGTCCCTGTGGGAATGAAACTGTTTCGTGCAATATTCATAGTTTTCCCTGTAATTAAGCATTTCTTCTGCATTTTCATAGTGAACAAGACACCATGGTAAACTGGAGACCCTGTTCCTCCCCTCTCACCTAGCCATTTTCTGAAATTTTACTGAATGATAACATGCATTAAATCTTACTGGTTTGGTGCTTATTCTGTTTTTTTAAATCTGTTTCTATAATATGAGAGTGAGAATTCCAAAGAAATGCACAATTCATTAAAATATAGTCACAGGAAGTTCCAAGGGGACTTTTATTTATATTTGGAGGAAAGCTTTGCATAGGCCAAATATTGACAAAACGACAGTCTGTCAATTAAAATTATTAACACATGTTGAGCCTCCAAATATCTTCAAGTGATACTCAAAGAAGAAGAAGGAACAATCGGTTAATGTCTGTATTTCTGAAGCTGTATTCCTACTGTTTGTTCAATAAAGATGACCCTGAATATCAATGGTACAGACTAGATATAGACTTTCTCTGATGGCAACTTGATGTAATATCACATGTCATTGCATTCCAGAAAAATAGATTTGTATTTGGCCAAATGAGATCAAAAGGTGTTTTCTGATTATATGTTTGAGAAATCTAATTGATTTCTAATAATAGTAAAGCAAAGGTATTAGGTTTTTTCTTCAGTTCTGAGCAACATGCAAGAAAGATGTTTGCAACAAAGGAAAATCACATAAAGTGTTCAGTTATGTTTCCAAAACATGGTGGTACCTCAGATGACAATGTGAACCCTATAATCGAGTTTGTATGTGTCTGAATGTATAAGCTTGTATAAGTTGCTTGCAGTAATGGTGGATTTCAAAATAATTTTTTTAATGATGTGTTCCAAAGCACAGAGGACAAATGTTTATCCACAGTGGTCCTGATCATGCCGTTAAAATCAGTGTGAATTGTGTTCTATATTTCAGTGGGAACCAGAATGAATCCAGCTATGTAATTATCTAGGGTTTTTTGTATGAAAATAGTATTAATGAAGGTATTTCACATTCTCAGTCATATAAAAGTTGTTTCAGCATCACAGGCAGATCACTTGGGCTGTATGTTGCTGTGAATCTTTGCAACCCATATGCATCACAGGATGCATATCAATGCATGTTTAAACAAAAGCTCATCAATTAGATTAAATGTGTTTGCAAACCTGTGATAGGGAACCCACAGCTGCTGCCACCGCCTTTGTATTATGTAGTGCATAACATTTTCCTATTAAAACAGAATGGAGTCCTTTTTTTAACAATTCAGAGGACTGAATTTAGAGCTTGTCTTCTTTTAAGTGTTTGTAAGAAGTAAAATGAAAAAAATAATTGAAAGTATGCTCAAAATATTGACAGTGGGAAGAAAAGATAGTTAAATTTTTCTCTTAAATTATCAGCTTCAGTTTTGAATTAAATGTGATATATTCTCTAGTAACTATGTTACAAAACATGGTGGGCCTTTCTTCCATAAAACACTGGTTGATGCTTCACAGGCTTTTAATTTATCTTTGATTTTGTGTATTACTGCATGGTTCTTCTAGAGACATTCTTAACGTGCAGAGTACCTATTCTCCTATAAATATGTGATATGTTAGGTTTGGTTTCAAATTAACATTTTTATGTCAGTGAGAGATTATTAAATGTGCATTAAATATAATCAAATGCAAATTTCTTCAGCGTGATTATTATTGAAGCTGTTGTCCTCTTATTAAAAAAGCAAACACAGGGGTAAAGCAATGCCGAGCACATCTTTTCCTTCTCTGTGGTTCAAACTCTCAGTCACTTTCCCACCTAGAGAGGCTAATAAAAGTTTAAATGTTGCAGACACAACAGTGAAATTACTTAAGGTATAATACAGCATAATACAATTAAGATATCATATCATAACATCCTTTCATTTTTAAGACCAAATTCTTACCTCTGTCTGCATTTCCGCTGACCGGCTGCTGACAGTAAAGACTTGCCATGCATCGACAAACACATCAGAGACTTTCATGATTAGGTGGGCATTCCATCCAAATATTTCTAATTGAACTAAAAATGCACCATATTGAAAATAGAAACGACAACTACCACATAATGTAGCTGTTTCGGCACACAAGGCATATAGCTTTATATTGATATGAGACTTACGAAAAATATGGTGTTGCTGCAGCTTCATGTTTCCTTGCCAGCAGCAAAATTTTTTTTAAGATAAAGCAGCATCCCTGTAGCTGTCTCTCTCCTTCTCAGTGGGTTATTTTTATGGTCATGTCTGTGTGGGTCTAGTTACATGCTTTGTCCTAGGATGGTAGTCTGTGTCTTGCAAGCACATCCAGATTTTTGACTGAAAATCCATGTTACAGTGAATAGAGTTGGTAGCAGCATTAAAGAATCCTGCAGGATTTTTTCCCCTTTAATGATCATGAGTTTTTGTATAGGAAAAAGCTTCATGAAATACATCATGAAAACTAATTCTTTAGAAATACAGGTAACCACGGAACTGAGAGGTGACTCGGCTCATAGCATCTCATAAGGCCTCTGGATCTCTAAGTGGCACCATTTCCATGTCATATAGAGCTGGAGGATAAACTTCCTTTTTGTGAGAGTAACAGTACTAATCCCAAGAAGCTGGTTTTCAAACTGGATTCCACACTCCTCCCCTGCCCCAGCCATGACAGGTTTTGCTTTTATCTGGGAATCCCAGCCATTGCCACAGCCTTACAAATGAAGCGGTCCTCTGAACTGCTCCTAAGACTGAGAAATAAGTGATTCCTTGGAGCAGCACTTCCAGCTGGAAGTCACTGCTCTCTAACATGTAGCTTTTTGGTTTTTTCTCTTTTATCTGTGTGGATTCTTGAAATCCTGCCTCTTGGACAGCTAATGGTTATGTATGTCTTATATCCTTGCTGCCTACAAAAATGGGACAAAATACACAATTATTTTTATTAAAAAGGAACACAGACCAAAGCACCTTCAAAGCACCAAACATTAAAGGTAAGATCAACAGTGTGTTTTTCCATTTCCTGATCATGTTGAAAGCTCTCTGCAGTGCACTTGTGATATCTTTCTTGTACTGATATGAAGGCACCAGGTACTATTTGACGTTTTTCTTTTTAAGTCTCAAGCCAACAAAGTAAATTACTTGGTATAGACTATGGAAGATCCTATAGTGATGGCTTGTTAGTGCTTTTTGAGGGGATTTATCAATCTGTGAATGACTGGGGTGCTTTATCATAAGTCATACAAGACTGGTCCTGAAAGGAAAGGGAAGACGAAGTGTTACCATGGTCTCCTATAAGTTTAGAAAATGCATATTCTTGACTCTACAGAGCAAACTTCTCAGTTTTTACTGAGCTGCATTTGAGCTCTTTTTAATCAACAAGTTAAAAGATAATTCTAAATGCAGCAGGTGAAGTTACCAAATGCTAACATTTCACATGTCTTGGCCTCATACTTTCCATATTGGCATGTAGCTGTGCAATTGACAGTGGCTTTTTCTTTTGGACGGTATTCTTCTTGATGTCTAGACATCACCTCTCATGAGCAGGACTCACTGCCTCACTTTATGTATAGCTGCTGCACAGACTGCACTGCCACTGGATTCACTTATCCTTTTAACATTCTTGTGGGAGTCTCTGCTATGGAGACACCCTTTCCCTCAGCATGCCATCTCATCACTTGCTGCAGTATACTGTAGACATAAAGATGTTTAAAATAGCTAGTTTCTGTTGTAGCCTAGTACACTAGTATGATGCTCTGAAAAAACCACAGGCATGCTTGAGGCTATCCTACAGTGTGAACCATGATGCTGATAGACTGCCCTCCATTCAAAGCTAACTAGTTTAAAACTTGTAAGAAAGTTTCTGCACAACACTGCTGCAATGCAAAGGAATAATGGAATAATGTGTATTTGAAGGGACTCCTTGGAGTCATTTCATCCAGTCCTCTTCTAAAAGCATGGCCAACTTTTACAGTTAGATTGGGCTGCTCAGGGTCTAGCCCAGTCAAAGTCTGAATATCTCCAGGGATGGGACCCCCAAAGCTTCTCTGTACAACCATTCCAATGCCTCACTGGCCTCATCATGAAGAATTTCTTCCTTATAACGAGGTCTTGGTAAGGGGGACAAAATTGGGCATACTAATCTAGATGTAGCTTCACAAGCAGAGGGGAGTAATTACTGCAGGTAAAACTCTTACTTATGCATGCCAGGTTGTGGTTATCTTTCATTACCATGGGGTACACTGTGGTAAATAACAGCATAAGTTAGAATGGCATCTCTTTGCCATAATGCTGGCATTGGTACAGAGGTCCTGATTTTTCTTGTAGAAAACATTTCCCATTATCTCTTAGAAAGATGTTACTGTGCATGATTTTTGAAGCATGGTAATCCATGAAAAATATTTTAAGACATGACTACCTATAAACAGCATGAAGATAAGTGTCCCACTGAGCTATCAAGTATTATGTAGGTGCTCAAGTGTCATTTAACAAAGATGTCCTCCACAGGTGGCTTCACCTCAGTTGTGAGAGGAGAGACACCACAGATTATTACAGATCTAGATACATACATATATTGACTAGTTTAGGTCCCAGTACAACCCACTGTAATTCAAATGAGGTCAACGGAATTGCAGTCAATAGGAATTTGGCTCAGAATATGTCAATCTAGAGGTTTTGTTGGAGAAAAAGGGCTATATAAGTCATTGATCTTTTTTCTCTGATAATTATCTTCTCTCTGATCTTAAATAGTCTTAACTACACTGATAAGTAAATTAGCATTTGACCAGAAAATGTGTATCCTTCTAAGTTTCCACATATCTGGACATATCTAAAACTTGTATGTAAATGGAACCTACATGGTTAGCCTTGGCAGATAATCACGTTAATTAGCATGGAAAAATTCAAATGGATGTGTCTGTCAGTACAATAAATAAAAAAATCACTTCTATGTGGATGTATACCTACCTTACAAAACCTTATAAAGGTTATAAAGGCATACCTTCAGCTTTAAAGAGAAAAACCCTATATTTTGTGTATGTACCTTTTAATGCTTTTGTAGTTGTTTATTACGTCTAAAAAGACTAAAGTTGAAAACAACCAAAGGAAAAATTACTTTTAAAGGTATTAAAAGCCTTTTCCCGTATATTTTATGCATTGCACACTATTTTGTATATAGCTGCTCTCACAGATTTCCCCCACGTATCTTGTAACTGAGAAGGGTTGTGCACTGGCATGGACCTGAAGTAAAAATAGGTGAGAGGAGAGCATGAAAAAGCAGTGTTACATATATTGTGGTAGTAATGTCACAAAAACTGGCAGGAAAATCAGTGGTATATCTGCAGCCACTTTCAAATGCTTTTTAAAAAAGAATGTTATTCTAGTTGATGGCATCCCTTTAGTTCCATTTGTCATCATGGTCTAATCTAGCCTCATTAGGATTTATGAAGTGTTGCTCCTATCACTTGCGTAACTTGACTATTTACATGTTAAATTCAGAACAAAGCTTTTCCTTATAGCATAACCTCTATATGGAGTGAGTAGTCAGAAGAATAAATGTTTTGTAGTATTACAGTTTTTAAATGTTAGTGTACACAGTGTGAATGAGTAATGTTATTTGGTTTTATAAATTTGTGTCTGTACTTACCGTGTAAAGAACAGAAACATCTCAAACCAAATCACACTCTGACTTAAAAAAATATACAACTCCTGTAAGTGTATGACATTCAGATTTCTAAATGAGTTTAGGTCACTATATTTGCCTTTTGAGGGGATAGTACCTGTGGGCAACAGCAAGTGTAAGCTTAAAGTGCATTCTTTGGTGTTCTAAAACTATCAAACTGATGCCTAAGTTTAATGTATTTCATAGGGCTTTCCAAGTTGGGTAGGCCAGTATTGATGCAGCAAAGATTCAGACCACTTACTGGGAAAACTGGAAAAGTGTTATATGTTCATCTTTGATAATTTCTTTGGTCCACTTAGCTGGAGTACTAATTCCTTGACAGTCCTCTTCTTGCCTTCAAATGAAGTCCTGAAAGGAGGAAAAGAAACAACTTGGACATGGCGAACTAAGAATGCACTTCCTAGAAAACACAAAAAGGTGATGTGTTAGATACCATATACAAATATGTAGCAGTTGTCTGCTAAAATGAATTCAATTTTGTTTAGTTTTTGTTTCTTCAAATAAAATTCCATGTTCAGTTCTCATCTGAACTTGGGGGAGTCCAAGCACTTATAAATTGTAACGCTCTTAAAACTTTTGCTTAGTATGTGGTGTTAAGGATCGGAGCATCTTCTACTCCATAGAGGCACTCCTTAAACTTTGAATAGCTAAACAGAAATATTTAGGCCCATATTTATAATCATAGATATCATCGCCTGACTTTCAGAGACCCTGAAAATTCTCTCACTAGAAGACACATTTCAGTTGAATGCAGTAGATACCTGTATTTAAAAAAATAAATATCAGGCCTAGTTCACCTTGAACAACCAAACAGTAGAAAACTCCCAGAAATTAAAAGATAATGCCATCAGGGTGGTTCTGTGCATTTGTTCAGAAAAACTACAAGGCAGGGGAAAAAAAATGCTAGCCAATTTTCCAAACACATTTTAGCAAATGGATGTTTAGAGAATGGAGGTCAATTGGCTAAAACAAGTTCATGTCAAAGACCACAATTTATTAGGTCCTATATGGATCAGAGCAAAACTTGTTCCTACCTTAAGAACCTTAATAGCTAAAATAAAAATAAACAAAACATAAACTTCTCATATGGTGTTTGCTGGAGTATGGCTTGACTCTCCACTGTCTGTCCATGACCATGTCTGTCCATGGAGAAGGTAGCCGTCCAAGATGTGGCACTACTCATTAGTAGTCAAGAAGCAACCCTAATGCTTTGGTACTGGACACCTTACCTCCTCAAGACAAGTGCTGCTTGTTTTGGACTAGCTTCTTTTGTAGAAATATAGACACTTGCAATTCTCCTTCAGTTCACATTTGTTCAGTGGTTAAAACAATGAGCTTTTAATTCTGCCATAAAACAGCATTATGGGTTTGATTATGAAACTGGAACAACCAATAAAAGTAAAGCATTAAATACAGAATTTCTTTGAGATATCTTCTGACTGAAGTGATTAAGGACCAGCTCAAGAGTAACTCATTCAAGGTGTTTTCCTCTAATGTATCAAAGCTATTGCTTGGCTTATCAATCACTTCAGAAAATATTATTGTGAAAATTCAGGAAATGTTTCTCAAATCCCTGTCTGGAATTGAAATTCATAAAACCTTTGAGTAATGGTTATTTCCTATATCTGACTCACCCTCTTACCTAGGAAGATGACTGAATTGCCTCCTGTGTGATAATCGCTCTCCCACATAGAATGACAAACTTTCAATGACTTCATAATAACTTTAAAATTTTAAGTATCATCTTCCTTTTTAATTTTAAAGCTTCAGTTTCATGGCAGAAAAATACCAAAAGTCACAGAATTAATTTCAGTTCCTTTTTTTTTTTTCCCCCCAGTATTTAGTGAATGTTTATCATTCATGTGGTCTTGGAGCACAATACAGAAGATTCCTTGCTATGACCAGCTGTACAAAATGATTAAGTAGAACAGCACCCTGCCGTGTAGCATCCCACTTGGTGTTTTAAGGGATGTGTGTTATTCTGGTAGAGATAGGAAGAAAATGTTTGCTAAATGTTCTAGGCTTCCCCAGTGGTCTCTAGTGGTCTATGTGCAGTCTTTCAGAATAGAACAACTACAGTCTCCATCTGGAGAAGAAAGATGCTGACAGTCTAGCAGGGGCACACAATGCATAAGGAGAGGCTGTGGGTTTGCTCAGCTGGGAAGGGAAGGCCAAAGGAACATGAGGGAGATCTAATTGTTTTCCTCCATCAACTAATGAGTCATTAGAAAGAAGAGAGAGTTGGAAAGGGAATGGAAATTTGAACAAGATGGAAGAAATTCTTCACTGTGTGGGTGGTGAAGTACTAGGGTAGGTGCAGAGGAATGCTGCGGCATCTCTGTCCTTGGAGATGCTCAAAACTTGTCTGGACATGGCTATGGGCAGCTTGATCTAATGTTGAGGCTAGTCTAGCCTTCAGCAGGAGACTGAAGTAGAAGACCTCCAGAAGTCCCTTCACACATTCATTATTCTATAATTCTACTGATATGAGGGCCTACAGGTATAAAGACCATGTACTACTGAAAGTTAATAAATCATAGAATTCAGTTTCCCTCTCCTGTGAGCCCTTCTACTCATATCAGAATAATATCTGGTCAAGATCAGAGCCTCTCTTTACAATTGCTTACAAACTCAGAAGATGTGCACCTAGGAATAAAGAATTTACGATCTGAGAGGGGATTTGATTACTAACAGCCAAATACTCTGTCCTGTTAAACTGTGTTCTGTAAAATCTCTCTTGGTTTGCTGGAAATTCTTCTACTGGCACAGACTGAGAAGCAAAATCAATATAATCACCTTGATCAAAAAATTGGTTTATCTGCTAAATTAAGTTACTTGTTCTATTGTTAAGGGGCCAAACTATAGAACTGCTGATCATTTAATTCTCTGTTTATTTATGGAGATGCACTAGCTCATAGTGTCAGCTCATAGCTGGCCATGATTTGATTTTCCAGACACTTTTCTCTTCCTAGGGAACTGTACTTCGGAGTACACAGAGAGG
Source organism: Strix aluco (assembly GCF_031877795.1). Classification (NCBI taxonomy): domain Eukaryota; kingdom Metazoa; phylum Chordata; class Aves; order Strigiformes; family Strigidae; genus Strix; species Strix aluco. The sequence continues at coordinate 16,396,092 of NC_133971.1, read as the reverse complement.
ATTTGAGTAAAAGTTACTGCACTTCATATTTAAATATACTTATTCTAAGGCTGAAATAATCAAGTATGATGAATAAATCTCCACACATAGGATCAGAAAACACGGAGACTGTAGGACTTTTTTTACCAATCTAGGCTGTCTTGTGCTAGTGCTTCCACATGAGATATAAAGTTTATGTGCAGTATTGAAGTTCACATCTGACAGGCATAGTTTATTCTTTCCTTTTCTTGGAAACACATAAGGGTTTTCTGCATGCTGGACTGCCAAGTTTCTCCTGACTTGTAGGGGCACAAGAGCTTTGGCACATTTTCCTTGAAGTTTTCTCATATAGTTTATCTTAAAAATAATACAGTCAGATGCCCTATTTCATTTTCACCAATATTCACTTTTAGTAGCTCTATGGCCAATGTTGTACACAAGCAGACTGTGAGAATTCAAAACACAGAAATGTCATTCCTAAAACACATCTAGTGGAGGTTTTTCTCCCCCCCACATTGCCCTCCTCAGAGGGTGGGGGATTTACAGGAGTGCTTTCTTGTTGTTTCAATACTTAGCTCCTATCCCAGCGGAGGGTAGAGGAATACATTGCTGTTCTTACAAATATTTTTATATATATATATACATATATATACAATGTAAGTTATTGCAATAGGGTTGTTTATATGAATTATTTTACTCAAGGGCCTAAGTTCTTGCAGAATAAGACCACTTGGCTGATAAAGTGGAAATCTTGTGGCAAATAAGCATTGACAGTGTAAGTCCTGACCAGGAGACAGGTAGAAAATGGAACTGAATTACCAATTAAAACTTTTTCAGTCAAATGGTGATGTTTATTAAATATGTAATGTGCTTTTGAGTCCATTTTGTTCCTGGTTATTGGGTTAAAATGTATTTTTTTCCTAGTTGGGAGAATTTGTTTTATATTGTACCTCTTATATATGAAGTAAATGGAAGCCATTATGTATGTCTGTATTTCAATATCTAGGAACTGGAGTGAGCAACAGGTTCCAATACATTGACTTCCTCCACTCCTGTGATTGGGAAAACTAATTTCTGTGAGCAGAAGTATCCTTTCATTGGCTGAACTTTATGCCAGCAATTTTCTTTAAACTATGGCTTTTGTTAAAATATTAAATTCAATTTTATTTAGTATTCTAAAACAGTGGAAGTAATAATTCTGTGATGCCTTTGGTCTTTAATATTCTAGTAATGTGCATTTTTAATTAGCAAGCTATTTTAATTCAATAAAATTTTCTCAGAAATTTATTGTAAATATACTGAAATAACTGGAATAGAGTTGATACAAAAGGAACTGTTGCTGTGCTTCATAAGGGCTATGTAAACATGTAGAGGTTTTTAAAAAGATCCAGGCAAAATACAATTAAAAAAACCTGTTACCTGCTGGTTTAACAGTGCTATAACAGCATAGAATGCAAGCGTCATACACTGTGCGTGTGAACTGTATCAGTGAAAGCTGTGAAGGGGGTGGGAGAGGAAGAGCACATGCAGTGGTCAGAAGAGATATACTGATGCAAATTCCTGTGAAATTTTGGATTAAATTAAAAACTGCCTTTCCTTAATGGGAATGTCCCTTGCTCTAGGGGTGCAAGCACTGAACACTGCATCAGCTATACAATCTGTAAAACTATTTTCAATGAAAGCTGATACACATACATTCAAGAAACTAAGCACTTAATCAATGTGATATATATCCTGAGGCCTCCACAATGTGATGCTTTTAAAAAGCTAATTGTAAGCTATAATTGAGAACTAATTGGCTGATGAGGCAAGAATTTATTTTCTAAAATTGCTTTGCTTATTAAATTTAAACATTTATGACATCTGATTTTTTTTTTTTTTTTTTTTGGCTAGAAAAGGAAAATTACTTTTAGAGCTTGGCTGCTGTGTTTTACTGGGACTTAATTTATTGTTTATTTTGCCTACTTTGGATATATGCCTGTACACACACGAGTGAGTTGTTTGTTCGTATACTTTCTTTAGGTTCCCCCAGACACAGAGCAGGCAAGAGACCTGCTTGGAATGTAACAACAGTTTCCTTCATTAGTCAGCTGGCACTGGTGGCGTGCAGATCATTTTCTGTCCTTAAACCAAAACTATTATCTGATATGAGTCATCCAGGGCCCCTCTTGTGGCTGGGTAGGGGGAATCTTACAGTTTCTTTTGAATAAGAAAAGTGATAATAATAGGCCTATTCTGAAGAGAAAAAAATGGAAATGCTTCTAAATGCCCATTAGTAATATAGAACATTTAAAGTTTGCTGCCCAAGCATGAAGGTAAATGAGAACCCACTGGAGGAGCCTGCCAAATGTGAAGAGTGGTCCTTCAACAGACTGTGAGTGTGTGTAATTGAGGTGCTGGTAAGGGGATGCTCCACCTCATCTATGGCATTAAGGGGATGTTACTGATGTGGCATTGCTTCCCTGGTTCACTAATAGTAGTAATATCTTTAGTTACACAAAACCCACATGTGAACATGGTACCACTGTGCAGGCTTTTGTACTTGATTACCTGCTGAAGAGCCATGATTAGTTTTGTTGGAGAACAGTATCAGTAAAGAGCCAGGGTGCAAAATAGGAATAATGATCAATCGGGTTGAAGACAGAAATTCAAGAGAAATTGCTTCAGAACACAGCCAGACCAGGATGGTACCTCATTGACCTTTGCACTCTCAGAGAGCAAGAATGTTGTTGTAAGTCTAGCAAAGATAAAACTAAGATTGTGAAAAACTGAAGTAATCCTTACCTCTTAGGGAATATATTTTTTTTAGGGATTGAGCCAGTCTGAGGTTAGACTTCAGGAAATTACCAGATAGTTTTTATTTTGTAACATGTATTCTTGACATGCTTTTTGCTTTCCTGACTGTCACATTAAGTGCTCTACATATTGCCAATATTCCATGTTTTAAAAAACGGAGGTAACATGAAAAATTAAGACTTCGGTGTACTCTCTCTGAATGATTTGATTTATCAAATTATATTGAGTTAGGAGAAAATCATTAATATGACTGTGTAGCTCCTACATTCTACAGCCCACATTGCTATAATAATAATAAACAAGTACTTCTTTTAGCAGGAAGACATACAGTAAGCGGCAGGGGTTTTTTCAGTATTAAGCTACTATTACTCAGTTTTCAATCTGTAAAGAATAATTCTGAATTTTTTTCCCATTTTCATTCCAGTTCCTTTTCATGAAAACCCTTTTAGGGTGAATTAAGAAAGGAGAGGAATTCATACATTCAGCCTTAGCAACTGGCAGGGGTAGTAAGCCATCCTCCCTTCAGAACTGTGAGGTTAACAGTTTGTCTCAGTGTGCTCCAAACCTAAGACTCACCAGTTTAAGACTTTTGGCACCACCCCTTCCAGAAAATATCTAATTGCTCCTACTCCCATCTTTATATATGATAGAATAGATCCTGCTTTGATAAAATTTCTAATATGCTATTTGACTGGCAGCACAGGAAATCAAACCCATAGCCCCTGACTGCAGCAGTGTCACAAAAATCCTGTTCTTTCAATCTTCTGTGCTTTCAAGGGTTTCTTTCAATGACAAGTTTCTCCTTGCATATTCACGCATGATATAAAAAATGATGAATTACTATAAATTCATAATCCCAGCCAATGTTAAAAGTTATGCAGAATTTTGAGTTGTTTCTTAGCTGTTTTTAGCATGCACTCCTAGTAAAATGCTGGATAATCACTCCATAAAAGGTGATAACGTGTTCATTCCAAATCCCACTGGCTTCAGAGTGAGTATGTTTATTAATTCTAATCCAGTCCCAAACGTTCATTCTTAATGTTCCTTGCAAATAGCCTCTTCAGACTTGAAGAGTGTTTTGCTGCTTTGTGTGGCAGAACAGAAAAATGAGATCACAGATAGCAGAGGTTTGATGCTAAAACTGGCAGTTCAGCACCTGAAACAGTGTGTGTTCCCATGTCTCATGAGAAAGGAGAACTAAGCCAACTTCTGTCTGTAGACTAGACTTGCTGCATATGCCAAAAGTGAGCTTTCTACTCGCCCTTCCAATAACAGCTACAGTGATTGCTAATGAAAAATATTGCCACATTTTCCAATGTGTGTCTTTCTCTGGCTGTTACTAGTGCTCTTCCAGATCGTAGTTTTCATCACAATAGGCTTCATAGTTTTGGGTATACCATTCTGCATGCATAAAGGAGTTTTCAACCTTTTGGAATTTAGAGATGCCCTCCGATTTTCCAATGGAGGTAAGGAGCCACGTGTAGAGAATTTCAGCCTGCTGGCAGCAGTCTCACTATATGGTTTTAGTGAGCTTTCACAGTGCTAGGATAGGTCTGCAAGTCAGGCACATACCCTCAGCCTCTGTGAGGATGCTGACTGTCCCAACAGATATTGTTTACCCTGATGATCCTCACCTGGACCCCTCACACAAGCACCTTTTGCCTGCTGGTCCTCAGCCTTTGTGAGAGCTGCCAGGGAGCAGCAACCATGATACTGCTCCAGGAGAGAAGAGAAGGGAAGAGCTGAGGTACAGGCAGGGCAGTACCTTTGCTGATGGAGCATGGTCCCCAGGCAGGGTGTACAGAGATGATGAGAGCAACAGCTTTCCATCAACAGTGGTGCTCATCAGACAAGGTGAGGCAGTGTTATGTCCAAGATCAGTCTGGGAAATCCAGTCTGAGATTCAGGAACAGCAGGAGATAGGAGATGGGAACCCTATGGTGTAGTTCAGGCAGAGTTGAGGTGCCAAGATCTGAGCTTCAAGAGAGCTCAGGTCCATGGCAGAGGATGCGAGTGCCTGGCAGAGGCCCCAGGTAAGACTTGGCAGGGTGATTAAGGCACTTAGGGCCCTGACAATCAATTAAAACTCTCTAAAAAAAGAAGGGAAAACAATTTCAAAGAAGGGAACTGCAGGAAGATGTCAACTCCAGTGTTGGGTGTCAAGCATTTTAAGAACCAGTCTAAGAATTAGGTTAAGAATAAGTGGGAAGACTGAGAATCTCAGTAAACTGGAGAATTGTCCATGTCCATAAACAATACACTGAGAAAAAAGGCTGTCATGTGTCATTCTGCTATAAAATAAAATAGAAATTGTTTCATATGGCAGAATTCGTTTCTGAGATATTTCAGCTCACCACACCTTGTTGCTGTGTGAAGTCAAACACATGGAACAGAACATTTTTTTCAGGTTGGCAAGTAGGTTGTTTTCAAAATAAGCTGGAGAATGTTAACTGAAATTGAAAAAAAATGTTCACCAGCTCTTCTACCTTCATTTTAGTGCCTATTCTGTGCTTTCAATGTCAGAGTACTCTTGTTTGTTTAGTTGTGTTATCCACCTCTACATATTCTACCCAAGGGAAGAAAGACACACTGTAGTGCTCAGCTTGCATAATGCACTCTGAGATATGAATAAATCCTATTTTGTCAGAGGTCTAAATTGCAGAATCTGAAAATCTAGGGACTGCTGCATTTTCAGTACAGACTCTGTTCATCAGTGATTTTTGTCTCTTTCTGTGCTCCCTTCTCACCTATGTTATCAAATCTACAAAATAAAGTCTTACGAAGTTTAGTAAACCAGGTAGGGATATAAAATATAAGCTGCTAAAATATTAAATTTGTGATTTAATGGAAGGCATGCCCCTGCAGCTGCTTGGATTTATTTACTTTAGGGCTGAAGTTTTCTTGCATTTGCTGAAATACTGCATGTACTAAGGCACATGTGCACTGTTCAACTTGCAATAACAGTGTGATTCAGGTTAACAAACTGAAGAGACCTAATTAAATGTATTGCAGCAAATACAGTTTGAATATGGTTAAAACCTGAGTTTATGGTTATCTTATCTTTAAGAAGTCTTTGTTTTCCAATGTGAAATAAAATTATGTAAACAATTTGTACAACTATAAGTCAGTGCAGCCTTAAAAAAATGCAATTGGATTTTTAGCAACGGCAGTTATATCTGGGGAGGTTGTAGAACTCGTGATTTCCTTTCTTACCCAGTTGAGGCCTGGAACACAATGAGTCAGCCTTAATTGTGAAAAAAGCAATTTCCATCTGAAACTGTTTAATTTTTCCCCCAGGGAAACGTAAGACTTTATGAGTGTGCAGAATCACTTTTTTTAATGCAGCAGAACTAGTGGTCTATTTGGATGTCATGTTCCATAATCTTTAATAGCTGAGGTATGTCTGAAGCAGAGGGATATGTTATATGTTATTGTGATCACAGGCTTCCAGTAAAAACAGTATCTCTGGCACGGTAAAGAAAACAGTGCTAAGAAAACCCTAAAGGAACAGGATGAAATAGAAAAGATTGGTGTGCATCATATGGAATATACACAGTACAGTTTTTTCCACCAAATAATTTAGAAAGTACCCTGTTCTTTAACAATAACAGAGAAAAGCTAAGGTGGATGTACAACCAAATCACTTTGTTTGCAAGAAGGAACCTGGCAGTCTTGGTTGTACTTGTACAAAAATGTATGAGAAGAACTTAGGTTTGCAGGCTGCTTTTAAAATACAGTAATCTGTTCATTAACCTCCGCCTTTTATATGAGATGCCAAGTTGTTTTAAGACAGATCATCAACTTCCTATTATTTCAGAATGAAGAGAAAGTAAAACTATATAAAGCTTTTAAATTTCATTCCTACTTAAATATGCAGGAATTTTTTTTTGCTATTTATAAATCTATTTCGAAAGCACTGAAAATACATTTTGCCAAGGTACCTGTTATCTGCATATTATCAGACTGTTTTTATTACAGCTCTCTATGAATGTTCTTCCTGTCATTCTTGATTATAGCTGAGTTCCCATATTGATGAATTTCCATGTCACAGACTCTGAAAGTCATTGTTACTTCTTATGTGCAGGTACAGTTCTTATCAACTTTATTATTGCCTTATTCTGTGTTATGATCTGTACCTGGCGTGTACAGCTTTTACTTCTATTTTGACTTTGGGTTTTTTTGAGTTGTTTTCTCTCAGAGGCAGCAAGTTCATGGAAAAACACAAGGAAGAAATTATCTACAATTCAAAGAGCAGTGTGTTGAAATTACCAAATACTAATTTTAAGACCTATATGGATACCTGTCCATCTCAAGCTGGACAAGTGACCTAACTTTTCTGTGCTTCAATTGTCACTACTTCAAAGCAGGAAATAAAAAATTATTAAATACTCTGTCTGTGTGGTTTATCTAAGGTACTTGTCTAAAAGCAACTTCTTGTGGTTTTTAACAGTTATAGTCTAAAGCATTTGTTATATATTTCTTGTACGTCCTAATTCATTTGCTACAAGAAACTTAAAAGTATGCCATCTAGTTTTGTCTTTCAAAACAGAACAAAAATAGCAGGCAAATTCACCAAAGTTCTTCTTTTGTGTTTCAGAATCACTAGAGATCAGACCTTCTGAACTAGAGCAAAATCATAAAATGTCATTTTTATGGCATGTGACAGGGATTTGACAAATACCTTATCTATATTTAATTACTGCTTAGATCTGTCATCTTTGACAAATGCTTCTCCAAGATTAATTTTGTATGAAAACAGAAGACTCTTCCTTTTCTCATATGGGCAAGTTGTTCAACCAGTTTTAGCAAACCATTTAGGCTCTGTGACCTTTGGGTGTGTATATGCCACCTGTTCTCCGGTTTGCTGAGGTGTCCCTTACTCCCTCTCTAGTTTCCCAGACTGGATTCTGAATCTTTCCAGTTACTCTGTGAAAGATATATTTGTACACTGTCATATTCAGCACTTGACACTTAATTTTCATTTATAAAAATGAACTCTTCATTTAATACAGGGCAATTGAATTTTTTAAAAATTTATGTATTAAAATGGTAGAATAATTCAGGTGGGGAAAGACCTCTGGAGGGCATCTAGTCTCAAACCTGGTCTTGTCCAGTTGAGTTTTGAATACCTCCAAGGCTGGGGACCCCAGAGTTCCTCTGTACAGCCATTCCAGCCTCACTGTGAAGAATTTCTTCCGTAGAACTGTCTGGAATTTCCTTTGTTGCAGCTTGCAGCTCTTTCCTCTTTTCTTTTTGATCTTTACCTCTGAAAAAGAGCTTGACCCCACTGTCTTTATAATCCCTCATTAGATGATTGAAGATGGTGATTGGATTCCTCCTTAAGCCTTCTCCTCTGGAGGCTGAGCAAACACAGCTTCCTCTCCTTGTATGTCATGCATCCCAGGCTTCTAACCATCGCAGTGATCCTCTTCCTCTCCAGTTTGTCATTGTCTTTTTTAGACTGTGGTGGTGGTAAGGGGGGCAAAACAGAACATGGTAGTCTAGGTGTGGCTACACAGGTAGAGGGGAAAAAGTCCCTTCAGCCAGTGAGCAGCACTCCTGCTAATGCACCCAGAATGTGACTCATCAGTCATGGTGGAAAGGGTGTTCTGCAGGTCTGTGTTCAGCCTGTTACTCACCTATACCTCAGGTCAATTTCTGCTGACTTAATACAGTGACTTAAATCTAACCTATGCAAATATTGATTCAATTCAGGAAATACATTCCCCATCTTACATCTGCATTTTGGTGTAACCAGCTTAATAAGATATAGCACTAAATATGCCTCTATAATAAAATACTTATCAGAGAATGCTTGGTTTGTTCATTTCCTTCATTGCTTTCTAGCACTAGTGGGATAACAAACTCCAAAGAAATCACTATGTCACTGCAATGTGTTGACCCTGGCTGGATGCCAGGTGGCCACCAAAGTCACTCTATCACTTCCCCTCTTCAGCTGGACAGAGGAGAGAAAATATAAGAAAAGGCTCATGGATGGAGATAAGGACAGGGAGATCACTCACCAATTACCATCATGGGCAAAACAGACGCAACTTGGGGAAATTAATCTAATTTATTACCAGTCAAATCAGAGTAGGGTAATTAGAAATAAAAACTGAATTTTAAAACACCTTCCTCCTACGCCTCCCTTCCTCCCAGGCTCAACTTTACTCATGATTTTTCTCTACCTCCTCCCCCCAAAATGGCACAGGGAGGTAGGGAATGAAGGTTGTGGTCAGTTCATCACACATTGTCTCTGCCGCTCCTTCCTCCTCGGGGGAGGACTCCTCACACTCTTCCCCTGCTCCAGTGTGGGGTCCCTCCCATGGGAGGCAGTCCTCCACAAATTTCTCCAACGTGGGTCCTTCCCATGGGCTACAGTTCTTCACGAACTTCTCCAGTGTGGGTCCCTTTCACGGGATGCAGTCCTTCAGGAACAGACTGATCCAGTGTGGGTTCCCCATGGGGTCACAAGTCCTGCCAGAAAACCTGCTCCAGTGTGGGCTCCTCTCCATGGGTCCACAGGTCCTGCCAGGAGCCTGCTCCAGCGTGGGGTCTCCACAAGGTCACAGCCTCCTTCGGGCACATCCACCTGCTCTGGCATGGGGTCCTCCACGGACTGCAGGTTGAGATCTGCTGCACCATGGACCTCCATGGGCTGCAGGGACACAGCCTGCCTCACCATGGTCTGCACCATGGCCTGCAGGGGAATCTGCTCTGGCGCCTGGAGCACCTCCTCACCCTCTTTCTTCACTGACCTTGGTGTCTGCAGAGCTGTTTCTCTCACATATTCTCACTCCTCTATTCTGGCTGCTGTTCCACAGCAGGTTTTATTTCCCTTTTTACATATGTTATCCCAGAGGTGCTACCACCATCACTGATGGGCTCAGTCTTGGCCAACAACGGGTCCGTCTTGGAACTGGCTGGCATTGGCTCTATTGAACATGGGGGAAGCTTCTGGCATCTTCTCACAGAAACCACCCTGCAGACTCCCACTACCAAAACCTTGCCACACAAACCCAATATAGCCACCAAGCACAAGTGTTTCTTTTTTGATTGAACTTGTGAATTCTTCCCATCCAATGTGAGTTGTTACTAATGATTTGTTTATAGTAAAGCATTTAATTATATATATGCATATGTATACCTAATATATTAATATATATTAATTATATGTGTATATTAACTGATATATACATATCTATACAAATATATGTGATTTTTTTATAGCTACACTCACTGATGTATTTCATGTTTTCCACCCAGGCTCATTTCGTTTTACTATACACCTGGAATTATTTCATTTTTTCCCTTGCTATTTAGGTCAAATTGATGAATGCTTGGTTTCTTCTCAGAATCCCACAGCTGAAGCAGTCCCTCACCAGAAAAGCTTAGTATGTCATTCTTGGTTTTACTATTTATCTATTTTTACAAAATATTTTGGCAAGAATGCTGACTGAATGCCAGTGAGGAAACAGTCTTTCAATCACAGATAACACTGTATATAGCTTGTCACTTTTTTTGCTCAGGAGAAACAATGCAAACATCTTTCACTGAAGGAGGAACAGGTTAACATGAATGCTTGGGATACTCAGAACTATCATCATCCTGATGTCGAGCTGGTGTAACAGAGAAAAAAATTGAAGTAGCAAGTTCAGCTGTTGCCATGCTGAAAATGTAGGAAGATAAAATATTTAGGAAATGAGAACTATGGAATTCTGAAAAAGGATTTTGTTTACCAACTTTTCATATCCTGTTACAAATAACAAAAAGTAACAGGTGTTAAAGATAAAAATAGAATATATGCTTTGAGTGAATAGCAAAATGCCTGGAAGAGAGCATTGATTAAAAAAAAAAGGGTATTTTAACATTGTGCCAAGAAACCACTACCCTCTTACTAAGGTTTATTGGCTGCAACAGCTGATTCCCATGAGGAGGCCAATATAAACCAGCAGCAGAGAAGGAGGGAGTTGGCAGTCCATACTAGCTCAGAACTAAGAAGAGTCTTGGGACTTTAATTCTGCAAGTGCATGGATGATGTGCCCCAGCAGAAAGCCGGAAACACAGAAAGATGATTCTTTTCAGAAAGTTTTTCCCAGTGGGAGCTGAGACTGTGACCCTGTATTTCCTCCTGAAATGTAAAGAATGCTTGCCTGTTTTATTCCAGCAATATTATTCTTCTTGTGAACAGGGAAGAGCTTGTGGGGGAAGTAAAGGTTGGAGGCTGTCTAGGGTGCAGTGACTGTGAGATGATTGAGTTTTCAATCCTTGGAGAAACAAAGAGAGGGGTTAGTAAAACTGACGCCTTAGACTTCCAGAGGGCAAACTTTGACCTGTTCAAAAGACTGATTGACAAAATCCCTTGGGAGGCTGCCCTGAAGGAAATGGGAGTCCAGGAAGGCTGGACATACTTCAAGAGAGAAGTCTTAAAGGCACAGGAACAGGCTGTTCCCGCGTGCCCAAACACAAGTAGGTGGGGAAGGAGACCGGCCTGGCTAAACAGGGACCTTTGGCTGCATCTCAAGAATAAAGGAGAATCTATCGCCTTTGGAAGAGGGGACAGGTCTTTCATGAAGACTATAAAGATGCAGTGAAGTTATGCAGGGAGAACAGTAGGAGAGCCAAAGCGCAGCTAGAGCTCAACTTGGCTACAGCTGCTAAGGATAATAAAAAATGTTTCTATAAATTCATTAACAACAAAAGGAGGATTAGGGAAAATCTCCCTCCTTTATTGGATGCAGAGGGAAACATGGTAACAAAGGATGAGGAAAAGGCTGAGGTGCTCAATGTCTACTTCGCCTCAGTCTTTAGCAGTGGAACTGGCTGTTCCCTGGACACCCAGCCTCATGAGCTGGGAGATGGGGAGGGGAAGCAGAATGAGGTCAGCACGATTAAAGAGGAAGTGGTCAGAGACCTGCTACACCACTTGGATGCACACAAGTCTGGGACCAGATGGGTTACACCCAAGAGTGCTGAAAGAGTTGGCAGATGTGCTCACCAAGCCGCTGTCCATGATTTACCTGAAGTCATGGCTAAGGGGGAGGTCCCATTGGACTGGAGGGTGGCAAATGTGACAGCCATCTATGAGAGAGGCAGAAAGGAGGATCCAGGAAAGTATAGACCTGTCAGTCCGACCTCGCTGCCAGGGAATGTCATGGAGCAGGTGATCTCGGGTGCCATTAAAAGTCATATAATGGACAACCAGGGGATCAGGCCTAGTCAGCATGGGTTTATGAAAGGCAAGTCCTGCCTGACAAACCTGATATCCTTCTATGACAAGATGACCTGACTATTGGATGAGGGAAAAGCTGTGGATATTGTCTACCTGGATTTTCAAAAAGCATTCGACACAGTTCCCCATAGAATTCTCATAGAAAAACTGGCTGGCCATGGCCTGGATGAGCGAACGGTCTGCTGGGTCAAGCACTGGCTGGATGGACAGTCCCAGAGAGTGGTGGTCAATGGAGCTAAATCCAGCTGGCGGCCAGTCACAAGTGGTGTTCCTCAGGGCTCGGTGTTGGGACCATTTCTGTTCAACATCTTTATTGATGATCTTGATAAGGACATAGAGTATATCATCAGTAAGTTCGCAGATGACACCAAGTTAAGCAGGAGTGTCGATCTGCATAAGGATAGGGAGGCTCTACAGAGGGACTTGGATAGGTTGGATCGGTGGACCAACGTCAACGGGATGAGCTTCAACAAGGCCAAATGCCAGGTCCTGCACTTGGGCCACAACAACCCCCTGCATCGCTACAGGCTTGAGGAGGTGTGGCTGGAGAGCTGTCTGGAGGAGAAGGATCTGGGGGTTCTAACTGACAAGCAGCTGAACATGAGCCGGCAGTGTGCCCAGGTGGCCAAGAAAGCCAACGGCATCCTGGCTTGTATTAGAAATAGTGTGACCAGCAGAAGTAGGGAGGTGATAGTCCCCCTGTACTCTGCACTGGTGAGGCCACACCTGGAGTATTGTGTCCAGTTTTGGGCACCTCAATACGAGAGAGATATTGAGGTGCTGGAGCGAGTGCAGAGGAGGGCAGCAAAGCTGGTGAAGGGCCTGAAGAATAAATCCTATGAGGAGCGATTGAAGGAGCTGGGACTGTTTAGTTTGAGGAGGAGAAGGCTGAGGGGAGCCCTCATCACTCTCTACAACTACCTGAAAGGACATCGTAGAGAGGTTGGTGCTGGTGTCTTCTCACAGGTAATTAACATTAGAAAAAGAGGGAATGGCTTTAAACTGCAACAGGGAAGGTTCAGACTGGACATTAGGAAAAAATCTTTCACAGAAAGAGTGGTCAGACAGTGGAATAGGCTGCCCAGGGAGGTGGTGGAGTCACCATCCCTGGATGTGTTTAAGGGTCATTTAGATGAGATGCTGGGGGATATGGTGTAGGGGAGAACTTTCAGAGTAGGGCTGATGGTTGGACTCGATGATCCCAAGGGTCTTTTCCAACCTGAATCATTCTGTGATTCTGCGAAAGGTACTTAATTCCAGCTTGTAATACAGCTTGCCCTACAAGATGTCCTTCAACCTTCCCGTGCTTTTCCTAAGCTCCAGCATTGCTCTGTGGCATCTGTCAGTCTAGTATTTGTATGGCTACTGTTTCATAGTACCTGGGCATTACATATTTGTACAGAGTCATTTCAGAAATGGCTACTTGAGTGGTTGAGGCTTGTCCTGTTGCATGTGCAGGCTTATTCCCTGGAGACTTTCTACAATGTATTATTTCATTATTTTTCTTCCAGGGCAGGACTCCTTGGCTATTGTTCTGAGAACTTCACTTCAGTCTTGGCACTTTTAAAATACATTTTTCTAGGTATCTATCCCCAGTTTTTCTGTCTTCTCCATTGTGAGGGGAATTATTTTTCTGTCTTTTTTTGACCTTGAGCCATTCTTGACAGCTGGTGGGCCTTTACTTTCAGAGGATAGTCTTGTCTGCTTTCTGTGCAGCAGCAAACATGACTATGGCAGATAACAAAAAGAAAGTGCTGGTTAGTGTGGTTTGGGTGGGGTTTTTTCTGATGGGCAGTGTTGAGCAATGAAAACTGCTTTATGTTATTTCATCACTATTGAAATGCAGGATGATTGTTTTCACTGTAATTTTGACAACTGAAAAGTACAAAACATATTGGATGCATGTACCCTGATGAAGAAAGTGAATTTTCAAGAGTAGGTATGAGAAGAGGGATAACTCTCAGCTCCAGTGGGAAATAAAATTTTCTTTTACTATGACAGTCTTAAAAGTGCAGAAATAGGTTTAAAAATGTTTGGTTAAAATGAAAGTTTTGAAAATAATTAAATTTCAGCTTCCCCGAGATTTAAGTAGGCATTGCAGGTAGTGTGGGTACAGTATGCAATCTCATTAACTTTCACTGAAGAGGCTCAGTTTATGTCATCCAGTCTGGCTGAAATTTCTCCTTACTTGATTCTTGTCAATACCTATTGAACAAGTTGGTGCATTTCAGTAACCACCACTAAACATTGATCCTGGAAATGCTCATTTAAGAGGTCCACAGGAAGCATGGAAGGGTGTTCAAAGTGCAAAATTAAAACCACAATATTGGAAGAGCATTCCCATGATCCTGCCTTGCCTTTCATGAGAATGAATTTTTCAGTGTTTGCCATATAAAAACAAGTAGCCAGATAGTGAGCAGACTGATTGTAAAACCAACAAAAGCAAATGAAACCCCAGTATTTGAGAACAAAGTATTTAAGTCCAAAGGCAAAGCAACTAATTAGCATTAGATTTTTAAAAAACCTTATTAGTAAAGTTATTTTCTTTGTATATGCTATTCTCTATTATTAGTTTACTGTGTAAAAGATAACAAGAAATTTCAAACTATATCCTATTTTTTGGTCAATCACCTTTTCCTAGTAAAGTAAGCTTCTGATTAAAAAAAAAGAAAAAAACAAAGGAAAAGCTCACTCCACTATAGAGTCTTTACAATTTTGCTGCTGTAATTTAATTAATAGATAGGACTATTTCAGTTTTGTAACTGTCTAGCCCTACTGTTGAGGGGGGGAACACTTGAGCTGAATCTACTTCTAAAGACTTAGTTGGGTTGCTAAGTATTACAACAAGAGTAGATAGCATCTTCCCTTGCTGCCAGTAATAAAACTGTTTTGTAGGTCAAAAAAAAAGTATGAAAACAGCTTAAATAGAGAGTGTGGACCATAGATGAATCCTCAATCCAGATTGTGACCTTAGGTGGAACTGTGGATCAGAGAGGTTTAGAAGGCTGAGTGTGTTTAATGATGGCCGGCTGAATTAGACATGTTTATGTCACTGTTTAAAAGGATGGTGGTACTCATAAAAATTACCAGCATTGTGGCACCCTCCTTCAGGATATTCTTTTAAAGATAATTAGAGCATAGAAGTAATGCAGGGAAAAGTAATATAGTGCAAGTATAAAATGAAGAATGGCCCACTTTCTAACTTTGCACCTATCATTTTCTACTCTGGCTCCCTTGGTTAAAGGAGAATTCATTCTTATATTATTGAATTTTTATCGCAGATGATTCAGTTAAGATTTCCTGATTTTCACTGGACAGAGTCTTTCATTTTTTTATCTTACATATACATGTGGTTTGATTTCATTGTACCATTAGATTTTGGGGTTTGTACTGCTTTAAGCAGAGCTTTTGCAGATCCTGATTCTGTGCTTATATATCCAACTGTAAGTGAGGAATAATTATGTCTGTGATCAAAAGCACTGTGAGAAAATAATTAGTAAAATTATTTAGTTTTGGTGATACTTTAAGGCCCTAAGAGGCAGTTAAAGATAGTATTTTTTGTTAATGGCTGATGTACACATTAAAAAATGAACACGCTTTCTATCCCTTTTTTTTCTGATAAAGGTTGTCAAATTTCAAGCAAAAACAAGTTAAAAGCAATTCCTCTGGTTTTATTCTAATTAGGTAAATTAGTTAAATAGTTTAAGAGAAGTTAGGCAGGTAGAGCATACAGTGCAAAGAGAGAAACAGTTATCTTTGACGGTTTAATGAGGAAGGAAAGGAATAAAATGGGAAGGGAGACATTGCAGTGTACCGTGAAACTCATCTCTGCTGAGCTCAGGATCTTTGATGAGTACTAGATTAATGAATTCCCAGGTTTATCTTGTGTATGTGTTTTGTGGGTGCACTGAAGATGAGTAGTGAAAAGTGCTGGTATAGGACAAGTGGTGAGAATGCCATCTGAACTGGGAGAGGATTGGGGACTGCCACTGTTGGTGGCACTGCAGCCTTATAGTGATTTACATGGCTTAGGCAACTTCAGCGTGAGATATAAAAGTTGCAGCCTTGGTGTGTGACTTTCTACATGAGAGAAACAAAAGTTGCTTAGACTATAGAAGCTTATCTGTTAATCTGCTAAGGTTACCCAAAAAGGATCCCATTCTCACCAGTTTTGGTGCCAGCTCTTATTTATTACAAATAATACTTCTTATTGAGGTATCTATTCTTTATCAGGACATACTGAAGAAAGTACGACCCTGGAACAATATAAGAACAGCTGTTCTAGAACAGGTCTGTGCATGAAGAGATGGGGAGAAAGTTTGCAGGTATCCCAATAAATTCAAGGATGGGTTGTACCTCTGCATGTGGCTCAGGTCTGTGGTGACTGTAGAATTTTAGTAAAATTCTACAGAATTTTACTAAAGAATAAGAGAATTTTAGTAAATTTGAGAATTTACTAAAGTAAATTACTAAAGTAAATTTACTAAATTACTAAAGTAAATTTACTAAAGTAAATTCTCTTTACTACTTACTTTAGTAAAGTAAGAGAATTTTAGTAAAATTTGAATACCATTGGTTTTTGTCTTGACACAGCAACGCATAATAGATTTCTATTTTTTCTCACCCTTTTTTTTTTAAACTGAGAGGACATGCAAGAAAAAAACATCTTCTGATTGTGAGTTTACATAGTTCAGGTGCTTGTATTTCACCAGGAAATAAAATCATTTGACACATCACAGTAGTATAATTGGAAGTAGCTATGATCTAACACAAGATTATACCCTCAGATGAAGACTAACTTGGAGCAACAGATAAACTCAGAAGAAACAAAACTCTTGTATCCATGCAAAGGACACTGATAATAAAAAATGAATGTACCAAAACAGAAATCAAACCAGAATCAAAATGTTTGGTAAAATATGCATTTAAAAAGGCATCAACATAAATAAGAAATGTTTTTTAGTATTTTCTTTTTCTTTGAAAAGGGCTTACAAATTCAAAAGAAAAGCAGGAAACATGCTATACTAGGTCCCCAAGTGTATCTGAAATGCCATGTTAGGAATTCATGAAGTTCTTGAAAGTATTTGTAAAAGGCTACAGCAGACCCAGTGAATGTTTTTATGCATTGCATGTTCAGTAACAGCTACTAGATACTGTAGTCACAGGTAAGGGTAAGGATCAGATGCCTAATTCAGTACACAATAACTTCTGAGGAGCACCTTGGAAACTGAAAAGCTGTAATTAGAGAAACTGTCTTAGTATAAAAGATTCACCAGGATGACCTACTTAGAAGCATCATCATGTACCTAAAATCAAGCTACAGTTTTCAGTCATAAATATTACATCCTGGCTTTTCTAAGGCTGCATTTCTCCTCCAGTAAATGCTCCAGTTTGCACTGAGTAGTTGCATAGTACCATCACATCTGATTTCTTTGAGACCAGTGTATGAAATTATTCTAGAGGAAGGACTAAAAGATATTTTTCACTATAGGTGAATTTCTCTAGTCATTATAAAAACATCTAGGGCAATATCTTTTAGCTTCTTATGTTGTATTACCTGCACGTCTGTGTGATTATGGGGTTGGTTTTCTTTTATCAGAAGTACCTTATGTCCTAAGTTTATCTAATGCAGTCTGTAACTCTTAATATCCCTCAAAACAGTATCAGTCTTAAAACTGATGTCTGGAATATACTTCTGAGAACAGTGTTTCCAACTGAGTGAGTAAAGGACAGCTCCTCAAAGCACTGCCCTGGACTTCTCTCATGGAGCTCGCAGGGCAGTTCACACTACTTTAGCAAGGGGAATAGAATTTGCTTCAGAAATTTCTAGGCATTTATTCTTTCTCCTGCATTGTACCTTGCTGCCTCCTTAGTTGTACTACTGCAGCTTTTTCTGAGGTTATGCTGGAAAATAGATCATGAAAATGATCATGGTTTAAAATAACCTTTCCCCCAAGCTGGAGGCAGGCAGTGTTTTCTTGAAAGCACTGCTACAGAAATTTTAGCCTGCTTTCTCCCAGAGGTGAGGCTTCTGCAGTCCGGTTGCACCACCCATCAACTTTAGACACATGAGTAATGGTGCAGTTTTGTAATTGATTTCAGCTGTTCTAACTATGGACTGTTGCCAAAGAAGGATCCTGCATTTCCTCCCTCCCTCTGCTTGCACACTGATGCCATTTGTTTCTGCTACCCCTAGTGATCGTGCAGATGTGTGATGAGCAGGTTGCCTTGCTGATACATCTGAAAACTGCCCAGAAAAGAAGGGAATGGTTAGTCTTCGGTCAAATAAGCAAGCTGCTCTTGACTCATTGTGTCTGCATTTGTGATCCTGGAGCTGAATAAAGGAAGAGATGGAAAGGTACAGCAGGGGAACAGGGAGGGTTACTGGGACACAATGACTTGGTGCTTTCACACAGCTAGATTGGTGTGAGCTTGTGCTTGACTAACACACTCTGGGGAGAATTAGCGGATGGTATACAGTTGCTCCAGGCTGCCTCTACTGTCACTATGGACAAGGGAGAGAGGGATGTGTCTCTCTACGATTTAGGTATTGGGAATCTCCAAAGTGTAAAAGTACCACCACTGCCATCCACCCAGCTTCCTGCACTGATTTTTTTAGGATGGGACTATATATTGCTAAGACTTAGTGCAAATGCATTGGCCAGGTTCAGTCAGCTTTGAGAGACTGGTACAGATCTCAGGAATATTAACTCCCTACAAGATTTGTGTAAGTGTAAGGCTGGACAGAGGACAGATATTTCATGGTAACTCATTGATGGAAAAAGCTAATATTTGTAGCCTTGTTTTACACAGTATGGAGTTCAAACGGGGAAGGACATTGCAGACAGAGTCAATATGATGTATGGTGCATGAAATTGCTTGTTTTCTTTCAGAATACAACCTGGTATCCATTGAAAGACTAGAGCATAATAAATTTCATTCTGAAAGCTGGTAGAGATATTAGATTTCTCTTCAGAGTATTTTCCTTGTAACCTAGGATATTTGCATCTCTGAAGAAAATCCAGGTTTGTATATCTGAAGTCCTGAACTGTGATGTTCAGTGCTTAAATGAAGACTGATATGGTACTGTATCAGTGTGAAGAAGCAACTAAGAAGGAGCAAAGTATAAACTTTTCTCTCTCATATTTTGCAGGTTGAATATTACCGTTTCACATATACTCGGGCTTTTTCTACTGATGTCCAACACGCAATAGATACTCTAAAAGGTATTCAGCAGATCCCTCTGCA
Organism: Strix aluco; assembly: GCF_031877795.1. Lineage (NCBI taxonomy): Eukaryota > Metazoa > Chordata > Aves > Strigiformes > Strigidae > Strix > Strix aluco. The sequence continues at coordinate 16,376,837 of NC_133971.1, read as the reverse complement.
ACATAACGGCAGTCCTTCTTTAATACAAGATGGAGGAAACATACAAAGATAGGACTTCATTAGTGAAAGGGGCAAAAGATATTGCCAAAGAGGTGAAGAGACAAGCAGTGAAAAAAGTGAATAAAGCTGTTGACAAAGCTCAGGATGGCTACATACAGAGGTCCTATAACCGATTCCAGGATGAGGAAGATGATGATGATTACTATGTCCAAGGAGGAAATTATGGTGTAGAAGTTAATGATGATGAAGGATCAAGTGAAGCAACTGAAGGGCATGATGAAGATGATGAAATTTATGAAGGGGAGTATCAGGGAATCCCCAACATGGGGCAGGGCAAGGATGGTATGGTGGCCTTAGGTCAGCCTATGCATGATGAATATAAGGATCGTCATGAACTGGAAACAGAGAGGAAAGCTGATGAAGAAGAGCTAGCACAGCAGTATGAACTGATAATACAAGAATGCGGACATGGTCGTTTCCAGTGGGCCCTCTTCTTTGTGTTGGGAATGGCGCTAATGGCTGATGGCGTTGAAGTTTTTGTAGTTGGATTTGTGTTACCCAGTGCTGAAACAGATATGTGTATACCAAATTCTGGATCAGGATGGCTTGGTGAGTAAAGTTCTGCTCTGTCTTTGTGCTATTACAAGTGTTGCTTACACTACGCCTAAATATGTGTCCGTCAACACCAATGCTTATATAAAAATATGTTTGTATTGAATATAAATAAGCAATCCACAAAGTGCATTAACAGCTAATATGGATTTAATGAAGAATATAAATTCATTTTTTAGATAATTGTTTTATTTTTCAATCAGTAAGTATAAATAAATCACTAAAGTGGAAGACTGTAAAGTAAAACTTAAGAGGAGAGGGATACATTTTCTTCTCTAATACAAGAGTAGACATCCAGATGAACTAATTTTAAAAAAACAAAACAAAACAAAAAAAAACCAACCAAACCACAGTCAAGTGTTGGATTTCTGCTGGATTTGTACAGGTGTAATAAAAAGCAGATGATACAACTGTCCAGCAACATTGTCATACTATATGGGAGTCTTCCCAATGGTGAGGTGGAATCCAATCTGGAAAATGCAGGAAATCCAGGGAAAATGCTGTCTAGACTTTTCCCTCTTTTTGTCTTTTACTCCTTTTATCCCAGTGACTGTTCTCTAGCCATCCAAAAAGTATAATGTTTATTTTGAGTCAGGGGTGGGGACAGAAGTCAGGGGGACAAATGACTGAAGATGAGCCTGGGTTATGCTTTTTGTGTCCACGTAGTTGATGGGGATGGGCTGTGTCTCGTCCTGCTGCCTCTTCTCTCCTGCAGTGCAGCAAATAGGCAGGCTGAGCCAGCCTTGTGTGACTTGGTGAGAGCAACAGCACTGCTGGCATGTCCATGCTTGCCCTCGCTGGGCACAGCAGATAAAGCAAGGCTCTCATGAGGCAGGGCTGTGGAGAAAACCGTGTAAACATGGTTCCTCAAGGAAGAGGGGAGGTAGAAGCATGGGGGCTTGGGATATTGCAGAAAATTGAATGTATGTGTGTAGATAAGCAGCTTTGGCCTGAAGGACCCAGGCTATTACAGAAAAGGATGGCTTCTTATAAAATATTTAGGAACCTTGGTCTTCTAGCAGATGTACCATTCATTCCATGCATCTTTACAGCACATGGTTCTGTTGCAACAGTCTCATTTTAACTTAGCTCAATTTCCTGTTTTTATTCCTTTGCTCATTTTCAGTTAGAAGGACCCTAAGATACCAACTGCATCAAAATTAGATTTAGAATTTTAAATAACACTAATTGTGCTATTTAAATAACACAGAAGCTTTCTCGGTAGACCATTAAGCCCATGAGAGATTGGATTTCTGACATACTGATACTAACAGTTTGGCTCTGTATTGGCTCTATTGGCAGTTTCAATAAAGTGGACCATAGTCACTCTCATCTATATCTCTAAGCCTCCCTCTGTGTCAGAGGATCATGAGTGGAAATGGGAGCTGAGTTCTCAGATGGCTGGGTCCTTTGAGGCATTCCTTGCTGTTTGACCATTTGTTGTTAGAAATTAACTACTCTGCCTATTTGTACGTGCAGTGATTAAACTTCTAATAAAAGAAATTAAATAATCTAAGTTTTTATGGTTAAAGAGGCTGCATGCAAATAATCTGTTTGGTACTGCTTGTTTACACAAATTTACAAACATCATGTTTGTCATGCTTGGACTGGTGAGTTTTCAGACCTACTTCTTAGAAAGAAGGTTCATAAACATGTCTATTTATAGCTGTTTTGGAGCTCTGTAAGTAATTCAAAGAGTAGAGAGAAAGAAGAGAAACCAAACAACCCAAAAAGGTATCTCTAGATAAACGTTACTGTGTCAGTGCAGATAATAACACAGAATACATTTTATAAAAGCAGTGTATGCCCAGCTTGCTTTTAATGTGATTTTGTTACTCAGTACTTGGCAGTTGAGGACATCTTTAAACTACTAATCAATTTTTAGAAGACCTCTCTATTGCTGGAACAAAAATATTGGCTCTCAACCCCATTTTTTATTTACTGATAACCCTGTTTTACCACATGCACCCTACCAACAAACTGAATGGTCAAAGTTGTCTTTGTTCTCCAGGATGATATCAATATAAGGGTAGCCACCAAATCTCTCTGCAATAAGTTCAGATGGGGTTAAGGAAGAGAACAAAGTTATGCAACATTAAGAGATAGCTTCATGATGCTTACACGTTCAGTAGCTAACTGATCTGCATATGCAGTTTCTTCCACTTACATTAAACGTTAAACTGGGAAAAGGAACTTTTTATAGTTAAGACATTCTGAACACTTTGGTACTCCTGGCTTCTCTGATCGTCAAGTTATGAGTGTGAAGAACATGGCCATAATGCTCTTTGTTACACCTGCTATATAGAATTGAAATTTCGGGGCAAATACACTATATTTTCTAAAAATAGCATTTCATTCAAACAGTTGCTGTAAGCATCATGGAGGTTTCTGTAACTGGGACTGGGGAGTATTGTCCCCGCAGAAGCGGGTGGCCGTGGGGATACACAGCCACCTGTTAAGGTCTGACCCATGCCAAGAAGAGAGTTGAGGATTTCGCTGTCACTGGACTTCTTATGATGCTGTCTTGAGATATATTGGAATGACTCTGTCAATGTTTAACTAAAATTCAGTATAGAAGCTGTAAAATTCCTCATAGATATGTATGTGGTGTGTATATAAATGGTGCTCACTGACAAAGTTAAGGAAACAACTCTACAAGTCTTAGGTGTGCAAGCAATGTATTCTCATGCCTAAAATACAGAAGTTGTCATGGATATCCCTGTATCTTCCTTTTGTAATATCACTAATTTCACAAAAATTATATTACTTGCCCATTGCTATTAAAAATATAGTGTAGGCTGCAATTCGTCGGTATGCTGATGTACATATTGCTTATAACCAGTGTAGATGTACAGCCTTTGCAGACAGCATAACCTTAATTCCAGTCATACAAAATATATATCATGGCAATGAATGCTTAGTGAAAGCATTTTTATATGATCATAACCAGGCCCTTTACAGCCATGCATTTCAATTATTTTGCTGTTTTGATTTCACATCATAATTACATTCTAACAGGGGTCTTCCAGACAGGCACACTTTTTTTTTCATTATTATAATTCCGTAATCCAGAAAGCTTTAATATTGTTAGAATACTAAAGTCATGGGACCAGTGCTAGGAGTTATAAGGCAGAATTGGTACACATACACAGTATTTATTTTCCAGGCAATTTTCTAGACTGTTAAGAAACACACTAAGAACACCTTAATTTGTCATTGAAAAAGCACTCATTGTCTCAGTTGTAAAAAGATTTTCTGAAATGCCACATTAGTGTAAAATAGTGTCTTGATGTAAGAGTTTTTTCTGATATTATCAGAATTTAATAATCATATTTTGTATAATATTTGTAGGAAAAATATCAGAGATGTTAACTAGGTCTTTTGGGCTGAAGTGGTTTTCAGTCTGGGACAACAGGCACGTGCCTACCACTTCTGCATTGATTGTCAATTTGCATATTAGCTGGTTTAATGCAATGATTCCTATGTCTACTCTGTCTTAAAACCTACTAAATATAACCCATCATAATTCTAATCCAGACAGTCCTTTCTCTTACATGGGAGGAAGTGCTCCCCAGAGATTCAGCAGTTGATGCGAAGTGCTTATAAACTCTGCTAAGAAAACCAGATGATTAGTGAAATTTTTCCCATCATAGTTTTAAAAGTACTGGCTTGTCAGATCTTTGCTACTTAATTGCATTCTGGTTGTGCACTGATCTTTTGCAACAACTTTATATTCAACAAATACCTTCCATGAAAATTATCAATGGCAAATACTAGTCCTTTACCTGGGACAGAACTCAAAGAGTTGCGGTCAATGGCTCAATGTCCAAGTGGAGAGCAATGACGCATGGCATTCCTCAGGGGTTGGTATTGGGAGTGGGGCTGTTTAACATCTTTGTTGGAGACATGGACAGTGGGATTGAGTGCACCCTCAGCAAGTTTGCGGACCACATCAAACTGTGTGGTGCGGTCAACACTCTGGAGGGAAGGAATGCCATCCAGAGGGATCTGGACAACCTTGAGAGGTGGGCCTGTGCAAACCTCATGAAGTTTAACAAGGTCCTAGGCATGGGTCAGGATAATCCCATGCACACATACAGGCTGGGCAAAGAGTGGATTGAGAGCAGCCCTGAGGAGAAGGACTTGGGAGTAGTAGTGGATGAAAAAACGACTATGAGCCAGCAACGCGCACTCACAGCCCAGAAAGCCAACTGTAGCCTGAGCTGCATCAAGAGAAGCATGACCAGCAGGTCGAGGGAGGTGATGCTGCCCCTCTAGTCTGCTCTCGTGAGACCTCACCTGGAGTACTGTGTCCAGCTCTGGGGCCCCCAGCATAAGAACACAGACCTGCTCGAGTGGGTCCAGAGGAGGGCTGTGAAGATGTTCAGGGGGCTGGAGCACCTCGTCTATGAGGACAGGCTAAGACAGTTGGGGTTTTTCAGCCTAGAGAAAAGAAGGCTCTAAGGACACCTTATAGCAGCCTTCCAGTACTCCAAGGGGACCTACAGGAAGGATGGGGTGGGACTCTTTATCAGGGACTGTAGTGATAGGATGAGGGGTAACAGTTTCAAACTGAAATAGGGTAGATTTAGATTAGGTATAAGGAGGAAATTTTTTACTGTGAGGATGGTGAGACACTGGAAGAGGCTGCCCAGAGAAATAGTGGATGCCCCCACCCTGTAAGTGTTCAAGGCCAGGTCGGATGGGGCTTTGAGTGACCTGATCTAGTGGAAGGTGTCCCTGCCCATGGCAGGGAGGTTGGAACTAGATGATCTTTAGGTCCATTCCAACCCAAACCATTCTATGATTCTATGAAATGACTACTGTAGGCTAGGCACTGACCTGCTAGGTAGCAAACAGCTCTGCAGAAGAGGATCTAGGGCTTCTGGTAAGAAATAAGCTGAACATAAGTCAGCAATGCCTTTCAGTAATGAAGGCAAACAACATTCTGGGCTGCATTGGCACAAGTGGCCAGTAAGTAAAGGGAAGTGATTATTTTCGTTTCTCAACACAGTGGGGCCATGTGTGGGATTCTCTGTCCTGTTGTGGAGCCATCTGAAGAGATTAACAAATCAGGGCAATTCCAGTAAAGAACTAGAAAGGTGGTTAGAGGGCTGGAGTACATGGCATATAAAAAGAAACAAAAGGAACTGATCTTGCTTAGCTTGGAAAAAAGAGGTCTAAGAGGGGATCTGTCTGTACTGTTTGGTGATGTAATCGAGGAGGGTTATAGAGAAGGTGGAGTCAAATTTTTCTCAGAGGGTCACAGGAAGTCAGAAGTTGCAACCAGGGTTGATATTGTGGTTGTTACACTTGACTAAACTTCTAAAGGAAAGAGTGTTCTGAGCTAATGGATTGTACGCAGGCTTGCTGGTTTAAACACAGACTAGGGTCTAAATTTGTTTGGGCAAGGTCATATAGCTTCAGTTATTTGTTCTCCCCCTCAGCCTGTATGGTTCTTCCCTGTATCTGGCAGAAATCTGGGACTATGCGACAAAAATGTCAGTGAATAAAGGACTGCAGGACCTGATTCTGACAGGATCATTTTGTAAATAGTCAGGTATCTACATGCCTAGTGGGATTCTCCAATGTGTCTAGACACCTTGCACACATCCTTAGAGACATAAACATATGGACAAATCTGGAATCAAATTGTTATTCTCAGACTGTGGTTTCTCTTTTGCATGTTTGGATAGGTTTCCATCATGTAACTTGTTGCTGAAACAACAAACTTCCCTTTTAGAGAGATTAGTCTTGTTGTGGATGTTTAAACTAAAATGATCTTAAGCAAAATTTTATGTTGAGTTTTCTTTGATGTTCAGTGCTTGTGAAAATCCTTTGTGTTCCCAATTATTAAGTAGCTATAAATTCTCTGTGTAGGCTGGATACCTAGAGACATTGTGATTTGGAGGGAAAGAGGAGCGTTCTTGGGATTGTTAATCTTTTTGGGGGGTTTGATTTAATATAGAAGCTAAAGATTTTGTCTTAGCTAATTAAGAAAACATTTTATCACAAGATTTTTCTTTTGCCAATTGTAAATAAATATATTTTTAGAGTTTGAAAAAAGGCAATGAAAACTAAATGTATTGATCTTAATTACCAATTAAGGTTACTCCTGTTTGTGAATTCATTAAAACAGTTTTTAACCAGCCTCATTTATGCTAGGTTATGTTACACTTGTGGCTGAACTGAAATTCTATCTTCAGGGCCAAGTCCAGAATTCAAAGACTGAAAACTGGAGAAGTATAATACTGAGCAGCTGATTTTCTGGTTTGCATTTCTTGTTAAAATTCAGACATGTAAGACTTTATTTCAAAACAAAATCTACTTCAGGCATTATGGTTTTCTCTTATCTACTCAATTTCAATGATACTTAGATTTGACAGCATGATTTCTCCATATACCATCATGCAGAAGACACAGTTACCCATATATCTGACACTTTACTTATTAAAAGGTCTTAATTTTAATAGATTGTCACAAAACCTTACACAGCAGTGAGTGAAATTCCTTCTGCTGCTGTAAGTAGGCACTGTTCTCTTTTATTGTTAAATATTACTATAGGTCATTAGATACAGGTGACATTTATTGTGTGTTCCTGCATAGTATACAGTAGGAGAAAGTGAGTGTCTTCTGGTTATAGTCCAGTTATTAGCAGGGTACCAGATTTGTGATGACATAATAGACTACAAATGACATAAAGGAAAACAAGGCTCTGCTGCTCTATATTTTACTGTTACGTGCAGCTAGTAAATATGCTCCTATAGAGCTCAAATTTCCAAGGGAAGATCCATATTTTTATTATGGAAACCATGTTGAAGTCCTTTTTTAAAAATTATTTTAGAATAGGGAATTTTAAAATACTATTTTAGAATATCCTCAGGGATAGAGGAAGAGATTCAGAACTAACTTTTTAATGTGGACTCCTGGCCATGATATAAATTTTACTGACGAGAGCATGGATGGAAAAATGCTAGGTACTTATATATGGGTCTGAGAATTGCTGTATTCACAAGAAATTCATCTAGGTTAAGAATACTTGCTGAAACCGTGGCAGACCTTTGAGTGCAAGGAATCTCATTAAAATAACAATGAGACCCTATTGCACATAGAGTTAATAGTGGTAATAAATCTTTAGCAGCGATAGAAAGATTTAGAAATAGAGCTTCAGTCTTTGAAACGTGTGCTAAATATTCTGGAGCAAGGTGAAAACTGGTGTATAGAATTAATGTCTAATTTCTTCAGAAGGAGATGCCAGAAATACAAATGCTGTTCACCTCTGGTACAGTTCAGTTTCCTTGCAATGACATTATTAGAGTACTCCTACTGCAGTGCTTTTTCTGCTTGCCTTCCAAACACAATTATTTGAGGGAGAAAAATTAAGAGACAGATCCTTATCCATTCTCAGCAGCTACATCATGTGTACCAGTGGAGATGGTGGTTATATTTGTTTCTCTTTTCTGAGGGGAAGAAAGGGACGGTGGAGAGACTGTGCAATGTAATTTTTGTCTGTTACGAACGGGACTAAACCCAAGACAGGAACTGGGAGCACAGATTTGACCAATTAATGAAATGCAGTGTATTCAGTCCTCTGCACTGTTTCAGGCTCCCATTATAAGCCAGTATTTAAGGTGGGTCACAGCTGCTCTCCTTTTCTGAGGATGATGTTCCCAAACCACCTTATTTAAGGCAGTGCTAACAGGGAGAACGGTACCACCATGTCAAGCATTTTTCCTCTTTCATTGTGTTCCTGCATGCAGCTTTACTGAGGAATACAGGCTATCAGACACTTTAAACTTACAGGTTTTTTCTTTGCTTTTAAGAGGTTCACCATTTAGCCTGGGTTAAATATAATATTTCCCTGGCTTAATACCCAGTTTCAGTCATGCAGTTTTAACCTGAATAATACACTCAATACAAAACAACGAAATGACTGCATTGCGGTTCGTAGCTCAGATCCTTGGTGTCTGTATGCATGTTCAACACAGGCAAATGCTGTTTTAACCAACTCATCTTTTGAAAGCTATCAAAGTAATGTAATACTTACTACTTTTTTTAGTGAAATGGACCTAACTACACTTGTATATACCTTGGAATAATGTCAGAGATCAATCAGTGTACGCACAGCTAGTAAAATAGTAGGTCACTTTTTGAGTAAGATATTTGTTGCCAGAATATAACATTTCTTCAAGGCTTAAGCTATGCTTGCTTCAGCTGAATTCAGTGAGTACAGTGGATATTGGGAAACCTGCTTTTATTTAAATTATGAAGAACACAGCCTGTAATTGGGATAACATATGTACTTGTGGAGATTGTATGAGTAGCCAGTAAGATACTTGTACATTTAACCACTTGCAGACATGCATTACCACCATGTCATATGTCTGTACCTTTTATTTGCACAAAAAAATAAAGCTAAATAATTATGTACTTGTAGTTATCTTCAAATCTTTGTCTCGGAGGCTATGTCTAAAAGAGTTAAAAATCACTGAGCTGCTTTTTTATGCACTGCATGTTATTTCATGGCTCTACCTATCCCATCACAGATCAGTGATTTTACCATTTATGTCACACAAATTTATAATCTTACAAAAGTGGCCAAAAGAAGGAAATGCCTCCCAAAGGAAAAGCCTGAGGGCCATGGTGATTTCACACATTTAATTTGGCTGTCACCTCCACTTTTACTCCCTCTCTCAACTGCCATGGGATCTCTGGCTGATGATACATCACTTCTTAAATCAATGGAGTTTTTTAATCAAACTGAACATTTTAAATATGATGGTGCACTCTCTTCCAAGTCCCTGTTTGGTTAATTCTGCAATGTAGTTAAGTTATGATCTGCAAGCTTACATTTACAGAAATGCTGATCTTCATTATTTGTGTATTTGTAGCCCTGAATTTTGCATCTTTCATCAACTGTTGAGCTATGAAATGAAAGAGAGGACATATGAGCTTCTCGGCAAGAAGAAAAAATATTTTCACAGAGAAAGTGTTAATGAACTTCATTAAGACATGGAACGAACATAATTTAATGGCTCTTTGTCACAGCTGAGTAAATTTCTTCCTATGCATTTTATCCATGGATTTAATCAATCAAGGATTTTAGAACCTTTCAAAGTTTGACTTACCATTTTATCTTTATGTTTTGAAGAATTGGAGGCAAATTGTATATTGTGATAGGTAAGGTTTGAAATAGCTACTTATTCCAGACCTTTGGCTTGTTTAAGGGAATGTCAGTGCTGAAAAGTATGGAACACAAATTATTTTTTAACTTCATTTGTCTGCATTTTCCTGCAGATGTAATTCTTTCCTTGCAATGGGTACATCTATTCTCACCATACACACCTGGTTCCTTTGTTTGAAGTACCAGTTTGGTATTGTTTCAAATGTGTGGAATATCACTACTTTCATAACTGATGCAGAATCAAAGTCACTATACTATAGAAGTATAAATACTTAAATGAAGGAATACTACTGAGTTACTGCTTGAATAGATATATAAATATGACATATGTAAATTTTTTAAACTATTCATGCAAAAACTTGTTTAAGAACAGCTATACTGGTAGTTAACAGTTTGTCCAGAACACTGTTATCCACTGACATTTATAATAAAGTTTGTTTTTCCATTTATTCTTATCCATTTTTCAACACTTTGTCAGCCCTATGCAAAATGGGAAGGCTTGATAGGAGGGGATGATATAAATGTAGGGGTTTGCAGTTTCACATACTACAATAAACTAACAGGCTGCAGGAGGCTGAGGGGAATTACTTGCAGATTTATTATGTGACTGCAACTGTGGGCAACTTAGGGAAGTTCTGTCCATAATTTTTTTTTCATTGAAGAATCTCAGATTTTACATCCAGGCCAACTCTACTACTCAGATTTCTAGATGGTCTTTTCCCTACTACTAACTGTAGAATGTTGTTCCCTGGCTCTCTTAAACCAATGACCTTTTTATCCAACATGTAGCAGTCTTTGTTCCATCTAGTGGAAACAAAACCAAGAGTTTTTGATGACACGTTACATATGCCAAGTTATTCTAGCTTTTCTTATCAAGTAGGCTTTTCTCAGGATAAACACATGATGGACAAAACATCTTCAAAGACTGACAGAAACCCATTTATCAGGAGACAGATGTTTTTATATGAGTTTGGGAGAGGGATTGTAGAAAGTTGGGAGAGTAATGCAAAGTAGAAAAATTAAGAAAATGATGTAAAGTGACACTGAATTTTCATCCATAGGGTTAAAAAAGGTCTACGTTCTCAAAGATAGGCAAAGGTGGCCCATTTGCAAATATCTTGTCATGTTAGCTGGACTGAAATTATTTGCTGTATACTGGTTAGCTGTGGAGAGCCTCATATGAAGTTGAGAAATTATGGATGAATATAATCCATGTGATGTGTTAATCTATTGTGCCATGTGTTGCTTTTGTCTGGTATTTGTCAAACCTGCTCATTTTCACAGAGCATAAGTATTTTCCTAATCTGCTATAATTCAGGGCAATTTTCAAGGTTGGTTCTGAAGTTGCCACTAGCAAGTCTTGTTAAATGGAGATCATTAATTGATAGATACAGTCATCTAAACAATTTTTCATTTAGACATTATAACAGTGCCTCCTGGCACTATTGTAAATACGTAATTAAAAAGCACCTGCAGGTGTACTGGCACCATGCAGAGGATTATTCTGATCTGTTATTCTTCATTCTGACACTGGATTAGTTGATCTATTTCATTGACTCTAAATGGGAAAGCAGAAAGTAGATGTGGGACTATGAGCAACAGAAGTTTCCTTTTTTCTTGTAGCTGTTGTGTGCTAGGTGAGGTGTACCATGTCTCTTGTCAGGCATTTTAGATGTGTGAGTTTCAGACCCTTATTAATTCTGGTAACCTGTTCCTGATGAGGTTAAGCCTAATTCAATGTCTTTATCTGAAACCAGTGAAAAGTTATTGGTTTTGGTGGGTTATTTGGTTTGTTTTTTTGTTTGGTTTTTTTTAGTATAGTTTGTCTTCCCCCACCCTTTCACTTCATTGGAAAAAAGGTGGTAACAGCCACTGTATGGATGAAGCAAAATTTAAAAAAATTATCTTCTCCCATTTACAAAGAAATAAGTTTACACAGTACGAGAATATAGTCACAGTAAGGAGAGTTAATGTCTGGTTAAACACTGGAGAAATAATCACCTGTTACTTTTAATATTGTACAGATACCTTCAATAGGAGCAGTTTTCTTAATTAGGCCTTAGTTGAGAAATAACAGAATCACAGAATCATTCAGGTTGGAAAAGACCCTTGGGATCATCGAGTCCAACCATCAGCCCTACTCTACAAAGTTCTCCCCTACACCATATCCCCCAAGGTCTCATCTAAATGACCCTTAAACACATCCAGGGATGGTGACTCCACCACCTCCCTGGGCAGCCTATTCCACTGTCTGACCACTCTTTCTGTGAAAAATTTTTTCACTTCCTCTTTAATTGTGCTGACCTCATTCTGCTTCCCCTCCCCACCTCCTGGCTCATGAGGCTGGGTGTCCAGGGAACAGCCAGTTCCACTGCTAAAGACTGAGGCGAAGTAGGCATTGAGCACCTCAACCTTTTCCTCATCCTTTGTTACCATGTTTCCCTCTGCATCCAATAAAGGAGGGAGATTTTCCCTAATCCTCCTTTTGTTGTTAATGAATTATAGAAACATTTTTTATTATCTTTAACAGCTGTAACCAAGTTGAGCTCTAGCTGCGCTTTGGCTCTCCTAATGTTCTCCCTGCATAACTTCACTGCATCTTTATAGTCTTCATGAGAGACGTGCCCCCTCTTCCAAAGGTCATAGATAGATAGTATTCCACGCTCTGATCTGCTGAGTTGAATGCAACTGTTATTGATGTAGGTGTATATACTTTGGGCTTTTTTTTTTTTTAATTCAGCACTAATTAAGTGTTAGTGCTATTCATGGTCTCTGCTCTGAGTCAGATGGACTAGGCAAATAAATTAACATTCAGTCAATAAAACAAGTATCCAGAATTAACAGTTCTGAAATTAAATGAGATGGTTAATGTAGATGACTGTGTGGGCAATTTAAAGCTTTAGTGAAATATATTTTTTTGCTTTGAAATTTAATTAATCTTAGCACATTGCACAGTGCTATGCACTGTTCAATCATATGCAGCATTTATAATCATTCTGATTCTCAGGATTGCCATGGAAGTGCGTTTCAAATTACAAAGTCACAGCAGTTCCTAGCATGACAGGGTCAATTCAGAGATGGGCAGAGAGTGCATTGAATTTATCATCTAAATCTGAGAGCAGAAAAATCCAGAGGAACCTTCGCAGCTGCAGTGGAAGAAAACAGGAATTAGGGGTATTAGGACATCTTAACTAGGTGTGTTTTATCTGAAACTTGTCTGTTAGGATTTTCTCACTAATACCAGAGGGAACTATTGGATCAAAGGAGAAGATAGTGTGAAAATAGTATGTTCAGTGATAGCACCTAGTGAATCTGTCAACAGCTTCACATCACCACCTGGGATTACCTGAGTTTTTGATAAAGTCCGTGCTCTATATATTGCATACTGGTAACTGCTATCTTGCAAAGTATTGTTTATATGGGAAGAAAATTACCACATATTGGCTGGTTCTTACAGCTCCGTGATGCTAAATTTGAATGCTGAGTGATTATTTCTGTTGTGACTATCAAGGAAGCAGTGCTTTGGTCTTTTTCTCTACAATGCATTGTTGATTTAGCTAGCCAAGAAATAGCAGTATGAAATAGCAGTGTGCTGCTGTTTGCTGCAATAATCACTACCAATATTCAGTCTGCAAATTATTATAATGAAGAAAATAGAATAACTCTGATCTAATTTTTATTCTGCGAAATCTGTTATGGAGTAAATAAAATGATGCTAGGATCTGGTAAGAGATGACACATTTTTAAAAGAGTTATTGACAAGATAATATTCTCAAAGCAGAAGTGATGATGACAATGTACTGCAAAGGTACCAGTTTACCATATTCTCTGTTTTAATCCTTTATCAGAAAATATAGCTGTGAAGAAAATTCCCCATCTTAACAAGTAATCTATTACCTGTCACAATTTCTGCAGTTACTGAACTTCTTCTATGCATTTATTAATTTATCTAATTTGGATCTGAGGAAAAGCAGGAGCAGTGACTCCTTTTGTTATTACAGTGTTTCATTTAAAATAGTATCTGAGTACACAGGAAACTCATCTGTTATGACAGAGCATTATTTCATTAGTAAAAACACATGTATCAGCACACCTGCTTGTGTAAATTTTAGGTATATTATAAGGTGAACATCCCTAGAACTGTAAGGAGACTTAACAGGATGCAGACTCTTCTAGCAAGAAAGTATTATGTTTTTTAAAATTAACAGATAATGTAAAGGTCCAGAGCTAAATCACCTTGTTCTGTATTTAATACATAAACCAGAAGTAGCCTCATTAGCCCAATGAGAGGAAACATGGAGGCAAAAATGCCAGGTTTTTCTCCTCTTGGAATTAAAATGAGCCTTACACCACAAACACTTCAGGTTGCAAATCTCACACCTGAGATACAGGAATCAATAGCAGACATGTTAGGTACATAAATTTAATACAAGCATGCGAGCAGAAAACAGAAAGTTAACTAATACCTGAATGAAAGTTGTATAAATGATTGTTATGGGACACTTTGACTTTCACATAGATGGTATTTCTGTTATAGCACTGGAAAAGCTTTGGTCAAACCTTTCCAGCTATGAGTTTTCATCTCTGCAATTTCCCTCAGAGTAGACACACACTGGTGTAGATTCATGATTTGGAAATATATGCAAGTTGTTTTCCTAGAAAAAAATGTTTTGTTTTTTTTTTTATTTCAGGGAGAGGGCAGAACTGTTCTCCCTTTTCCTTTCTTCCCAAGAAAAAAAAATAGTCTTCCTGGCTCACCTTTGACCTTTGTACGAGCACAGCTGGGTGATGAGTTTGGGTAGCCATGTCGTGAGACCATTTTTCACTTCAGTCTCAATGTTAAATATATTGTACATATATATTCATCTAGAATTTTCTTGACCCAAAATTTAGTGTTGTCAAATTTTGTCTTGCATTAGGTGCTTTCTGCTTTCTGAGTATGTCGTAAGTCCCATTCACTTACTTTCAGCTGTCTTCCAACTATCTTAGAGGTTCCATAGTGGGCTTCTGCATGTACTTCCCTTTTTGAGTTCAGTTCTCTGGAGAATTTTCACTTAATCCTTTTGAAAGGGAAAAAAAGTGGTTTGTGGGGGTTTTTTTATTTCCATTTAATATTTTGTACTTTTTCTAGGGTCTATCTTTGTTTTGTACTCATGAGGCTTCTCTTTAAAAGTACACTACTTGGACACCTAACAACAGTTTTCCTTTGATAAATAAAACATCAAATTATGTCTGTTGTACTATTACAAACTTATATTATTTGAGTTCCTTGTGTTGCTGATGATATTTTTTCCTCTGTTATCCTAAAGATCATAAATAGGTTTGCACTTAGAACTGTTAAGTTACTTGCTTTTTCATTTTGCTATCTACACTGGTCAACTGAGTATTATCTTACTTTTACTCAGCTTTGTTTTCATTTCCATTTCCATGACTTTCATGGTTGAGTTCCTCTATTGCAGTTCATGAGTATTGTCTGAGAACAGGATCATTTTTACTGAGAGCTAGATACAGTTCACATGATTTCTATTTATGTGAAGTTTCTGGACTGGTATCAGATTGAGTGTCATCAGATGTTTTGTAGGTATGTTTGAAAGTGGTATAAGGAGTTGCTTGTTTTCTTTTTTCTGTTGATGGAGCACAGGGACTATATTTTTTATTTGACTGATCTGAGCCATGAATTGTATTTTCAGTAGCCTTTAAAATCAGAGAATTTTCCTGAGTTGTTTTCCCATGTAAATACTAGAGAAACAGATTTTTAGAAATTAATAAACATTTTTAAAAACTTGTTTTAGATTGAAACAATATTTTTTCTTTTCTTCCTTCCATGAAAACATTAATGTTTCTCTATGACTCAGCATGTTTCAGAAGAGGAGAGGAAGTTGTCTTTTTTTTCACTGATTTCACTGGGATTCAGTGTGTTCCTTTGTCACAATGAGTATGAATTTATATCTTTCATTAGCTATTATGAAGATAAAATTGTCCTTTTTTACTGACTGTGAAGGATATCCATAATGTCTGGTGCACTAAGCAGCTAAAAAAATATGCAAAAGCTAAATGGTTTGCCATGCGATGACTTGTCACTTTGGAATCATTACTGTTAGAGAAATAAGCATACTGGTTACTCAGCTACAAGTCACATTTGAAGGTCCAAGAATCCCTATAGTGTGATAGACACTGTACAAATGTTTATATTGAGACTGAAGAACTTCAGCATTCATTTTAAAATAGCTTTATACCTTTCATGTATTAAACATATTGCTAAAAATAATTCTAATAATGTAATAGTAAGTAAAGTAAGTAAAACTTGACTGTAAATATATATTAAGCAGAAGAGCTTTAAAACATATGTGTAATTAAGCATCTGCACTAGACAGTATGAAATTGCAGATTGAAGCCTGTCTGCAAGCTGTCCTGAAAGGGAATGCAAGAGTGGATTAGTCTGAAGGGTAGCAATAGAAAAAGAGTCTAATATGCTGTGGCATTTGGGGATTTGCATATATTGCATGTTATTAAGTAAGAGCAATCATTTAACATCTGAAGTTAAGACACAAAATGATTCTGTGGGAAACAGCATTTAGATAAAGGAAATCCATGGCTTGAGAAGCCTTGAACTTGCAAAGACTCATGCAAAATTATAATTTTAGTTAATATGTTGGTTGGCTCATATATTTGTTGGAAAACAGTGCTCATCAACTTTTTCAGATGGCTGAACAATTGATGTTTTACTCCTTTAACCGCTTAGATCTACACCTTAAAAATTTACAATTCCATAAATATAGAGCTTGTTCTGCCACTTCAAGCACTTTAGAGAAAAGAAGAAATAGTTATTATGGAGGAATATTAGTTTGTGGCAGTTCTTTATGTTTGAATATTGGAGTGTTAGTACCTCTGAGGAAGTGAATGGCATAATATAACAAATAAGAACTGAAGATATAATATTCTGACTACACAGATGGTTTTAGACATTGAAAGACAGTGGAGTTCTCCTGCCAGTTGTAGAATTACAGTTTTCTTATATTTGTTGGCTTAATGGAAAAGTGTTTGCTTTAATTACTTGCTATTATAAACAGTTTATTAGACATTATATTTGACTGAAGTTGGTTGCGATTCTTTTCAAAGTCTTTTCTGATCAAAGAAACTAATAACAGATTATAATTAAGTATAGTTCTGAAGGATTATCATCTTTAAACTCTGAATATGCTGTTTATCAGGGTTAAAACAAAGATAACTCTGGGTATTCTTACGCACTATGTTACTTACAGGCATTGGGCTTATTCACTATGAATTGTAACTTTCTAAGCAATAGCATATGGGAAGATCCTAGTACAAGTAAATAAAACACTGATTAAGTACAGTATAAGTCTTATAAAAAGAGTTTTTCTCCTCTTTGAGCTGTCTTATGACCACATTTATAATCTTGTTTTCCAAAATATAAATAATATTTTATTCTTATTTTCAGATTTCTTTTTTAAATGAAAGTACTTTTTCCAGTTGTATGAAATGCATTCCTCAGTCAGACAAATGGCCTAAACAGCACAACAGGAAAAAAACAACTTCAGGCTTGTTTTAGATCTACTTTATATAAGGTGTGTTAAAGCAAAAGATGACTATCAGTGAGTCCCATGGCCTGAGTGTCTCTGTTGCAAGGAAGTCTGACTTTACTTTCATTACTTTATCTTCTCCCAATTAAGTGTATACTTACAGACTGATTTCTCAGAAGGATTTGGCTACCGTTTGGATACCAGTCTATGAATTGCAACAGACAGTGGCAAATAATGAAGTTATGGCAGCACAAGGAGTAAAATACTGTTTAACCGAACCTCAGTGACAGATCATGCATGTATTCTTATCCCATTGCTTAAATTGCCCATAATTAGCTTCTGGATACTGAGGGAGTTCTTGGTTGGCTGCTTTGTAAGGTTAAGCTGTTGCTAGCAACCTGAAAGATGCTGTGTGCACATTCATTTAAAAAAATATCTAGCCATCTGGTAGCCAAAGTGAGTGCATGGTGTAAACCAATTCCAAACTTGGGTCCCCCATCTGAAGAGGATGCAAGCATGTAGTTTGTACACTTGTACAGTGGGGAAAGTCATTGAAGTATGTAGAATTTCTGCTGTAGAAAGAAAATACAGGTTGTTAAAACTAGGTGAAAGAACAATAGAAGAGAATATTCGTTGTGTGAGGTTTTTTCAGCTGCCACTTGGCTCTTCTCAGTGCCTTTCCACCAAATGACAGAGTTTACAGATATCATTAGTAATCTTTATATTTTGGAATAAACTTTTATTTTAAAAAATATGTTTTTAGGATCATGCTGAATGTCAAATCTGTGTGTGCCTTGTGCTGTATAAGCTATCTTCTTCAGAGCCATAAGTGTGCTGTACCAAAAAGAAAAAGAAAAGCAGCCAGTTTTGTGATCAGCAGTAGCTGGTTAAAAAGGGAATATAACCCCCAGTATGACATGCTAGATTAAAATCTATATATGTATATGTACACGCATACAATTATTGTTTAGATGACCACTGTTCAAAGGTAATGAGACAAGAGAGCAAGGTCTGACCAACAACAGGATATTTAATTTTCACATATATAAATTTATGCAATATGTAATATGTGATTTATTAAAGGTGTACAAAAAATTATAGTGTTTTCCTCACAAGAGTTCTGACCAGTGACATAACAAACAAGAGCTACAAAGGTTGGAAAAGAAGGGATGATGAATAAGATGATTAAGACTTAATGATAATCCAATGTCATTGGTTACTTGCATTTATTAAGTTGTTGTTCAGCTGTTTTAACTGTTCATAGTTAGAATTCTCATTTGACATTCATCACTTTTATGGCTTATTGTGAATATTGCTGCAGGGGAGAAAAGTCTTAAGGAATGATTTGAAAGTTGAGAGGAAGGGAACTTCCTTTATGGGCTGCAGGCAGGGTTATGTTCTGTATAAAGAGAGACAGAAAATACGAAAAAGAAGAAAGACAGGAAAATACACTGAAACAGGTATCACTGGTAACTACAGTAGGTTCAGGATGGAAGTGATGCAGATCTTTGGTGGGGGAGAGGGATTGTGGAAGCTCTGCAAGGTAATTAGGAAAAAATTCAAAGTTAATATAATGGGAAAGAATAAGCTAATGGTGCAGCTTAGAGAGCAGCTTATTTATAGCAGTTTATTGATAGGAGAATACTATTTTTAACAGCATCTTTTGAATACTCTTCAGGAGAATTACATTGGTATAAGAGAGGCCAAAGCACAGTACAATGACCAAAGGACTTGTCATCAATAAGAAAGGTTAAAGTTTTTATACTCTCAAGACTTGGAAACATTTTTCTTTCATCGTTCATAGTGTTTTGATATTTCTGTGCAAAACAAGGAAAGTAATTACTTGGTAAAATTAAGATTATTTGCATAAAATATTTCAAAATTATCTATATAAAGAAATATGAAACTATTTGATTCATCTTCTCTGACTATTTCTATATTAGAGTGTTGACTGGTAAAGTTCAACAACCTTTATGTATGAAAGAATGTGAGGAATTTAAGAGTAAAAACTAATCATTTTATTTGCCTTTTTGAAATAAGTCTGCTGGCAATACAGCTATTGAACTATTTTTGCTAAGTTCTTTCAACTCATACTGACAAGCAAGCAGCAGCTCTGCTGGATGGAGTTTCCAAACTGCTTGTGATGAGCAGCAATGGATCTGCCATTCTGTCCTGAGTGACTCATGAAAAAGACAGTCAGTCTAGAAATATCATGTTCTTATTTTATGTTGGCTAAAAGGGCAACTGCAGAAAAGACTGATTTGCTGGTATTGGTCACAATCAATGGCAAAGGGTATTGATAAAACCAGCATACTCAGCTAACCAAGATATAACTCTCTTTCTTGCTAATATACGTTTAACACAATGTGTGTTCTATCAAATGTTTTAAAATGATGTCTCTGAAGGAAGCAGCAGTGGAAACTACTTGTACAAAACATGAGGGGGAACAGGGACATTTTGGGATATATGTGACCCTGCAGATGTTAGCACTTTAGATGTTAACATCTGGAATTCCAAGCATGGAAATACTGATGGGTGACCTCTATGTTAATATGCAGTTATCCACGCCCAAGCATTTAAGTGGTTTTTTTTCAGCTTTCTTTCCTTACAATTACCTTCTGCAGGGCAGAAGTGATTCTTCTGGAGGCCAGAATTTTACACAACAGCAATTAAAGCCCAGCAGAGTTGCTGGGGAACTTGTCCATTCTTGTGGCTGATTGAAAAGAGATGCAGGACAAGGATTGCTAGTATTCCAGCTACTTTATATTTAATTCCTGCTCTGTAGTAGGTGGTAGCAACTGCTAGGTAGACAAAATCCAGTCTGGGAAGTTCAGTAAGAAAGTAGGTGGAGAAGAATTACATATATAAAATAAAATACAAATCTGCTTTGTTCAGTCTAAAGCTTGGGAACTACTTTTCTTCTGACAGTCTGCTCACTGTGATCCACAGAAGGTTTCACTCTGGAAAGGAAATAAGGTACAAATATGCTAAGATGTGAATGTCAAAATGTGTTAAATATTTCAGCTTATCTTTCTGTGGGAAAGCACTCCATGTTGAAAACATCATTAACATTAAAAAAAAAAAAAATAATCACTGCAAAACAATTTTTCCCTATCTCCTTTTAATGCATGTCGCTAAACTGTAATGTATCTGGTCAAAATTCTACAGGGAAAAAAAAATCCAAAACATTCCATTGCTTTTCTGTATACAGGACAGTGCCTTTTTAAATAAAGCGGTACACTGAAATAGGAGAAAAAAAACAGTCAAGCTGGACATCTTTGGTTATGTAGATCTCAGATTGAAAGTGTCTGTTTCATCATCAGCTTCCGTTAGACTTAGCACATCTTACTTCCAGTGATTAATCCCCTACAGGACTGCTTATATTCTCGAAATGTTCAGACAATTTGTTTCTGTAAGGGAAATTATAATTTTTGCAGTATTTAACATGAATGCCATTTATTACTGAGGTGATAGTGTCATTCTTTCTCCCATTCAGTCTTACTTGCCTGCATTTTAATTGTTTTAGCTAGAGGCACTTAATAATTATATTAAGCTTCAGTGTGTCTGGTAACGGATTACAAAGACATAGTAGGAAATCTGTTCTCCCTAGATACATTTGCAAAGCTATGCATGTAATTTCTATTCACTGAGAAAGGATAAATTAATCTCTATACTGTTTGTTTTGTAAATATAGAAGATCAACTCTTTTTGGTGTGGTCAGTTGTGGTCAGTTATGTAGCTCACAAAACATCGTTTTTTTTGTGTATTGCAGGTAGCATAGTGTACCTTGGGATGATGGTGGGGGCATTCTTCTGGGGAGGCTTGGCAGACAAAGTGGGAAGGAGACAGTCACTCCTGATATGCATGTCTGTCAATGGATTCTTTGCCTTCCTTTCATCATTTGTCCAGGGCTATGGCTTCTTCCTCTTCTGTCGCTTGTTTTCTGGATTTGGGTAAGCACCTCTGGTTTGTTCATTTCCACAATTCTGTGTGTTAATAAAACTTTTCTGTTTGTAAAAGCACATTATTTAATGTAGAAATATAGTCTGTGTCAGGGGCAAGAGAATAAGCAAGTAGCTACTACACTCCTAAATAACAACCTGAAGGGGAAGAATAATGATTTTCGGGAAAAGACACAGTCTGCAAATTGTGTGATTGAGTTCTGCTCCTATTTTGCAACAAACATGCTTTGTGACCTTGATCAACTTGCTTAGCTCTTTTATGCCTCAGCTTCTCTTTGTATTGCCTGTTCAGTCTGCACAACAAAACCCTCCTCACAAGTATACTGTAAAATTTCAGTAATATTTCTGAAGTTTCTAATGTCTTTTTGTGCATAATATTGTTTGTAATACCACTGCAGTCAAGATTGTCAAATTTAAAATTGGGCCCTAGAGTGTGCCAAATGTTATTGCTTTCTCCAGAAGAATGGTGTTTGTGGCCCTGTGTTTGCTTTACTTTTCATTTAAATAACTTCTCAGTTGTTGGAAAAGTTTAAGGTATTGTAATGGTCCATGAAATTTATCATTTTAAACTTACATGAGCACAGAATGAGACACACAAGCAAGATACTATGAGAAAACTTCTACCTTTACTGCACCCTTGGATAATCAAGAGCTATGTTCTGCAGAGTGCTTAGTTTAACACTTCTGGTAATTGCTTGATTCAGATCAAAACTCCCAACTACAATTCCATTTCAGGTCACTATCAGTCTTCAAGATGCTGAACAGACAGGAGCTGGTGAGAGCACAGTATGCTGTGTTGTAAAGCCATGCACATGAAGTCCACTGCTTGTATGGTTTCTTGGCTGTAGCCATAGTGTGCTAAAACCTGTTGTGTGATATTTGTGGTTTTAGAAACCCCTTGAAGTTGTCTGAAGTAGTGTGGACCTAGACACCCATACCAAAAAGAAGTTACCATAGCACTGGTAACATAGGGGGATGGAAGGGGAAGGGAGGAGAGGAAGGACATATGAGGAGCCGTCTTGCTAGAAGAATCTCCTTAGTCTGTCATCAAATTGTCAGACATGACTTTAAAAGAGATCAAGAGGAAATGGCAACTGTTCTAATACTTAAAAAAACTTAGAAAAACAAAACAAAAAAAATCCCATCCAGCTTCTTTGCATGTTTTTCGTATCATAGGTCACTATCTGTTCCAGATGCTGTGTTTTGTCTCTCCATAGAGAAACACTGATCATGTTGCATTATGCTTTCATTCTTCCATGATCCTGTCAAAGTCCAAAAGCTTGTATTCCTGCTTAGCCTGCCCAATTCAGGAGGGTAGTACTGCACCCCTGTGCCACAAAAGTTTGTCTTTTGGTAGATATGTTTGTGACACAGTTGGTTTTCCCCCAGATTGTCCCTCTTTGGACATATGGCAAAACATGTATTTGTCATGCCTCATGCCAAACTTGCCTGCAGGGTGTCCTCCTCACCTGTAGCAATACCTTTTCCAGTAACATACAGTGCCTGTAACTTTACTCGTGATAGATGTACGTTCTGGATCAGGAAGCGTGTTCTGTTGTGTACCCAGCTTATGATTAATGGTCATTGAAGGCCCTTCATACCTGTATCTTACACCTCTGTATGGGCCCCTACTGTGTCCAAAGTCCTCTTACCTCATCTTTGAGAGCTGCCTGAACAGATTGGAGATAATTTGTTACTATGTATTACATTTTAAACACCACACCCCTCCCCCCCAAAAACCCAACCAAACAACAACAAAAAAAGCCCCGAGACAGCGTGAGCTGCTGAGTCATTCCTCATAGCAATTACTGCAGAGAAAGATTCATGGCTGGCTCACATTTGCTGTTTTGTTCAAAAAATGGATTTCTCCCCAGAATAACTTCCTTCAGCTGGTAACAGAGTTGCATCGTAAAAGCCAGAGGTTTCTAGAATTGAATCTGTGCTTCATACCCTCAAGATGAGGGAAAGCTCTTTCCTTTTCTGTTCCCACTGCCTGTGATGGTGAAGTTTTTCCATCAGACTTTGCATGGTTGGAACCCTTTATTTTTCATCTCCTCACTTGCTCTCAGAGGATGCTTACTTTTCCCTTAAGAGACATATTCCAGATGGTATTTGTGTCACATTGGCCTTTCCTTTGTCATTTGATCCTATTTTGGATATGATCTTATGTTGAGAGCAGCTGTAACAGACACATCATATGCCAAGCACCAAGAAAGAAGGGAGAGTCTAGGATGTTTCAGCTGCAGAGTCAGCAAAGTAAAATCTTTTCACTTTTAAACAGCTGGGCACAAATATACCTACTGTCATAGCATCTTAAAGATCTCTGTTTCCAGATACTTTGCATCAGCTACTGTGCAGAAAGGCAAACTCTTTTTGGTATCACTTAGTGAAGAACTCTCAGATGTTTGCACCAGCTTTGAAGCTGTATCTTCCTGCAGTATGATAGGAAATTTGCTTAAAGGGCTTGAATTAAATCTTGAACATTTATTGCAATCTTTACTACATCCTAGGCCTTGCTTGAATGAAATAGAAGTTGTGTCAGTTAAATGGGAATAGAAACTCAACTCACTTTCTCTTTATAATGTCATTTCAGAGATCCTGTCTCTGAACAGTAGATGTCAGTTCCTCCTTCGTAATGAAATGCACTGAATATATATCTCTGTTATGAAGGGAAGAGGCTTTGTTCCAGTAACTTCGTGTGAATCAAAGAGCCCAAATATGAAATAGGAATAATTTTAAGCAAAGAACTGAACTATATGTTTTAAAGGCAAAATAGTATTGTTACTCAGATTGGAGAACAGCTTTCTGAAGAGTCAGAGAATTATTTGGACAATTTAATAAAATTAAAAGTCAATAAAATATTAAGAAGTATTCAAAAGATATAAAGTAATTTAGGTGTATAGAGTTTAAACTGGTCTATTATCTTCTAGATAATATATAAATAGGTTAAGAAGCATGAAAAATAGACCCAGTATCTGATAGAAGATTTTATTTATAAAGAATACTATAAAATAGATTTTTCTCAGATTCTCTTGAAGTCAAAATGTGTTTATAGAAGTAAACTGCTCAAGGAAAAAAATCCCTTCAAATAATTTTTTTGCATCTGAAAAACCTAGAAGTAGTAAAAATTTTACATGCAAAGAAGTGATCTGGAATACAAAACAGTATAAATATTAAGATATTGCTGGGTGAAGGACATTGAGTGATATGAAAGTCTGAGAGGTGAACTTAAGCTAGTGAAAAGAATAAAAAGGTTGGACAGTTTGCAAAATCATTTCCTTTTATGGAAAATAATATCATAACTGTGATTCTCCCATTCATTAATCCAAAATCAAAACTCAAAAGGAAATTGAATTCAAAAGCCTGATAAAGGTCTAGGAGGGCTTAAGACATGGTTTCCTACAAAGTAAAAAGACCTAGACAAGAAACTGTGAGCTGTATTCATCATTAGTAATGTGCAAAGATTTATTATCAAAACACACCTTGTTAGATCAGTCTTTGAAATCGTCGAAAGAAGGTTTCTCTAATACCAGAACATGACTCATAACATCACTGTTAACTTGAATGGAACTGTAGCCTATTCAACATTGCCACTGTGAAGTATTATTCTCAGCTAGAGAATTTTATCTAACCTCTGTTACAAAAAAAAAAAAAAAAAAAGAAATTTAATCTAAGCTATTACTTTACCATTTTTGGTGATTTTAGATAATTTTAGATGCAGTGTTTCTAAGTACAATTCAATTTAGAATAAATGCTTAAAAGTGCACTATATATTTGTACTATCCCAGCAAATTTCACTTTTGTTGCTTTGAAATAACCAAATATGATACAATTAGGGAAAAATGTATCATGCTTATCCAGCCCAAATGTTACTTCTATAAGAATCAAAGTTTTAATGTAGTAAAAAGCTAGCTGAAATAAATACCCTGAGATAAACTGCAGTTTAGAAATTCTTCAGACAACCTCATACATTTGCTCCCAGGTGAAACTGATTCTTTTTCATGAGCAAAGTGAAAAATGCTAAATAAATGTGTCCTATTTTACAAGCCAGACAGTATGTCCAGACTGCAAAGATTTCTTTTAATCTGACAAAATTGCCAGTTTCGCCAAATTTCTTCTCCAAATCACAGAAATACTAGGAAATACAGCTTAGACGTGGTTAACTTGTGTGACTAAAAGCTATTAAGAAGCCTTTCTCCTGCTTGTTGCTCCTTGTGAATAAGAGTCTCTCTTGAGATATACTGTCATATAGTGTTTCTTTTCCAGAAGACTTTAGACTATATTTCACTAAATCTGAGACTCACCTTCAGACAGCTTTCTTAACTCTTCCTCAGAAAGTATCTCTAAAGCTACCTGCTTCCTTCCACATTACTGGAATCTATCAAAGAGCGCTGGTGTCCATGTAGTAGCGCTAAACTCATCATTTAGATCTTTTCTCAAATTCTTCACACTCTTGTAAGAAATCAACAGTTAGCAAAAATTCAAAACTGTAGATGAAGTTTCTTGTAACTAGCAATTTTGAGATGATTGCCTGTGCAAATCCACCCATGCTGACTTCTGTCACCACTTTTGTATATTATGTGTAGTGGCAAGAAACTTAGTGTTGTGTATCCCCCTTCTCTTAACGGCCAAGATAGGAAGGATGTGCAAGCAGTCCATATGCATAACAACTGTAAAAATGTTCCAGCAGAGATATGGACCATGTGGGCACAGCACAAGATGATTGGCCTACACAAGCAGTTGCCTTCAGGAACTTCAGCTCTATACCAACAGGCTGCTTTTTATAATTGTGTGTCATCAGCATTTAATATCATGTTGGATTTATCTTTTACCTCCTCATACCCGCTTGCTTCACTTCTTTCTCATGAAACACCTTGTGTCCTCTCACCCTCAAAAGGTTGTAATCCTGCCACTTCTAATTCCTCTCCAGCTCCCAGATGTCTCCCACCCATGGCTATCAGTGTTCTTACACTGCGAGCTAATGAATAGCTCTGCAGGTGACTGGCTTCAAAGCTGATAACATATGCCAAAAGGATAGATACGCTTCTCAGTCAAGCCAAGGAAGCAGTTGGGAAGGTCTGAACTTTACAAATAGCTTTCATCCAGCCCTCACAGCTTCAGCTGTGGGTAGAGGTTGCCTAATGTAAACCTGGGATAGCTGGAAGAGAGGTGGTCTTTCCTAAGACTGTTAGGAGAAGAGAACAGTAGTCTTATGAGGAAAGGAAGATTATACAAAAGGGAGAGAGAACCTACATGACAGAAAATAATCAAAAGTATAGAATCATAGAATTCTTTATGTTGGAAATGACCTTTAAGATCATCAAGTCTTTCATGGTTTAGGCCCAGCTGGCAACTAAGCACCACATGGCTGCTCGCTCACTCCTCCCCTGCCCTGGTGGGATAAACTTATAAAGGTAAAAACTTGTGGTTGACACAAGGACAATTTAATAGGACAACACAAGGAGAGAAATAATGCTAATACTAATAAAAGAGTATACAGAGTGAGTGATGCACATTGCAGTTGTTCACTACCCAGAACTTGATGCCAAATCCATTCCCGAGCCGCGATACTTCCTGCTGCTCTGGCCAGCTCCCCCCATTTATATACTGAGCATGACTTCATATGGTATCAGATATCCACTTCGCTATTTTGGGTCAGATGTCCTGGCAGTGTCCCCCACCCCAGCTTCTTGTGAAAATTAACTCAAACACAGGGCAGACTCCAACCATTAACCTACCACTGCCAAGTCCATTACTAAGCCATGTCCCCTAAGCACCACATCTACAAGTCTATTAAATACCTCCAGGGATGGTGACTCAACCATTTCCCTGGGCACCCTGTTCCAGTGCTTCACAACCTTTTCAGTGAAGAAATTTTTCCTATATATCCAATATAAATCTCCCCTGGCACAACTTGAGGCTGTTTCATCTCATCCTATCACTGGTTACTTGGAAGAAGAGGCTGACACCCACCTTGGTACAACTTCCTTTCAGATAGACGTGGAGTAGAACCTCCCCTGAGCCTCCTTTTCTCCAGACTAAACAACCCCAGTTCCTTCAGCCACTCCTCATAAGACTTGTGCTCTAGACCCTTCACCAGCTTCGTTGCTCCTCTTTGCACATGCTCCAGCACCCCGGTGTCTCTCCTGTAGTGAGGGGCCCAAAAATGAACACAGTATTCAAGGTGCGGTCTTACTTGCGCTGAGTAGAGAGGGACGATCACTTCTCTAGTCCTGCTGGCGACACTTTTTCTGATACAAACCAGGATGCTACTGGCCTTCTTGGCCACCTGGGTGCACTGCTGTCATATTCAGCTGGCTGTTGAACAATGCTCCCTCACTCCTTTTCTGTCAAGCAGCTTTCCAGCCATTCTTCCCCAAGCCTGTAGCATTGCGTGGGGTAGTTGTGCCCCAACTGCAGGACCCAGCACTCAGTCTTGTTGAACTTCATACAATTGGCCTCAGCCCATTTATCCAGCCTGTCCAGATCCCTCTGTAGAGCCCTTCCTACCCTCAAGCAGATAAACACTCCCACCCAACTTGGTGTTGTCTTCAAACTTACTAAGGGTGCACTCAATCCCCTCATCCAGATCACTGATACAGATATTAAACAAAACTGGCCCCAATACTGAGCCCAGGGGAACACCACTTGTGACCAGCCACCAACTGGATTTAACTCCATTCACCACAACTCTTTGGGCCCGGCCATCCAGCCAGTTTTTTACCCAGCAAAGCGTGTGCCCATCCAAGCCACAAGCAGCCAGTTTCGCCAGGAGAATGCTGTGGGAAATGGTGTCAAAGGCCTTACTAAAATCAAGGTAGACAACATCCACAGCCTTTCCCTCATCCAGTAAGCGGGACACCTTGTCACAGAAGACCAAGTTAGTCAGGCAGAACCTGCCTTTCAGAAGCCCATTCAGACTGGGCCTGTTCACCTGGTTGTCCTGTATGTGCCGCATGATGACACTCAGGATGATCTGCTCCGTAACCTTCCCTGGCACCAAGGTCAGACTGACAGGCCTGCAGTTCCCCAGATCCTCATTCCAGCCCTTCTTGTAGATAGATGCCACATTTGCTAACCTCCAGTCAACTGGGATCTCCCTGCTTAGCCAGGACTGCTGATAAATGATGGAAAGTGACTTGATGAGCACTTCCTCAAGCTCCATCAATACCCTTGGGTGGTTCCCATCTGGCCCCATAGACCTGTGTATGTCTAAGTGGTGTAGCAGGTCGCTAAGCATTTCCCCTTGGATTATGGATTCTGCTCCCCTTCCCTGTCTTCCAGCACAGGGTGTTGGGTGCCCCGAGAAAAACTGGTCTTACTATTAAAGACTGAGGCAAAGAAGGTATTAAGTACCTCACAGCCTTTTCCTCATCCTTTGTCACTATGTTTGGCCCCGTATCCAAAAAAGGATGGAGATTCTCCTTAGCCCTCCTTTTGATGCTAGTGGATTTATAGAAACATTTTTTATTGTCTTTTACACAGTAGCCAGATAAAGTTCTTGTTGGACTTTGGCCCTTCTAATTTTCTGCCTGCATAACCTTACAACATCCCCGTAGTCCTCCTGAGTTGCCTGCCACTTCTTCCTAATGTCATAAACTCTCTTTTCTCTCCTGAGTTCAGTTCTCTGTTCAACTAGGCCAGTCTTATTCCCCACTGTCTCATCTTTCAGTACATGGGGATGTCCCGTTCCTGTGCCTTTAAGACTTCCTTCCTGAAGAATGTCCAGATTTCCGGGACTACTTTCTCCTTCAGGACTGCTTCCCAAGGGACACTGTCAACCAAGCTCCTAAACAGGCCAAAGTCTGCCCTCTGGAAGTCCAAGTTAACACTTCTGCTGAGCCCCCTCCTGACTTCTCTGAGAATCAAAAACTCTATCATTTTGTAATCACTGTGCCCAAGATGGCCTGCAACTGTCACATGACCCATGAGTCCTTCTCTGTTCACGAACAGGTCCAGTGGGTTGCCTTCCCTAGTTGGTTCCCTCACCACCTGTGTCAGGAAGTTATCTTCCACACATTTCAGGAATCTCCTGGGCTGTTTCCTGTCTGCTGTATTGTATTTCCAGCAGACATCTGGTAAGTTGAAGTCTCCCATGAGAACAAGGGCTAGCAATTGTGAGACTTCTCTCAGCTGCTTATAGAATATTTTGTCTGTCTCTTCATCTTGGTTGGGTGGTCCATAACAGACTCCCACCATATCTGCCTTTCCAGTATAACTTGAAAAGAGCAATGAAAAAGAAGAAGGAGAAGGAGAAGGAGAAGGAGAAGGAGAAGGAGAAGGAGAAGGAGAAGGAGAAGGAGAAGGAGAAGGAGAAGGAGAAGAAAATCTGCAAAAGAAAGTGTTCATAAACAATGATTTTGTGATTACCGATACTGGCAGATCTGAAAGCAATTTATCTGACATATCTAGCTGAGCAAATACTGCAGGTAAATTCTTTGCAGTTATTTGCTTGAATGTGACATCAAATTTTACTTGATGTTTTTAAATAATGTTGGGTAAATTCAGGGAATGAATTATTTACTCATTGTCAGCTTCCATCAGAACTGACAGTAGAGTTTCATAAATCATCACATGAATCTTTATCAGAAGGAGTTTCTTACTACAGGCCATGGGTGTACCTGAAAGACAACTTCTCTAATACACATAGTCCAAAGAGTCACTTGTGTTTAAACATGGGCAGAATGATCAGCAAACTTAGTCTATAGTGTGCTGCAGTTTTGTAGGGCTTTATCCCGCAGTTCTCAGGGAGAACTGGTCAATCTGGCTGCTCATTCTTAGATACTTTGCCAGTCAAATGGCAGTTCAGAAAGGAGAACAACAGAGATGCTTTTTAATGAGACTTGTGTTAGTGGGGGGTAGAGAGGTGTTAATAAGAAGAGGGAAGAGTAGGGGCAATCTGACAGAAGGACAAAGAGTGGTGGGCTGTTTCCATATCTCAGGACTGTAACACTGAATCTGTGTTTTGAGCTCCATTACTTCTTAACAAATTGCAAATAACAAGGTGACAACTTGCAAATGCCATTTCACACAGACCTATCTTCATTTTTAGTCTGGATATTGTCCAAGTTTGAAAGGGAAGAAGACAAGGTATTTCAGAAGAACACCATCCTGTCTTGTGCATTTAGTATCTCTATTCCTTGTATGCTTTTGCATTTCGAGCCCCTATGGCTAGGGAATTTTCAAATAAACAAAGACTTCTATCCAAAGCCAGAGGTTCCTGAATGCCTCCCGGAAGTGTTTTCATCCCAGCTGTCACACTGTGTAGTTGCCAAAATCTGTTGTGACAGATCACAGATCTGAAGGTAGATTAGCAGACATATATCATCTTTGTTTGTGACAAAGAAAATGCAAATGTACCTTAGCTTATTGTTTGTTTCACTGAATCCTACTCTCCCAGGGTGCATCACTTAAATCTCCTTTTGATTTCCCCCTCCCCCTAATTTCACAGAACAAACATGAACAGAGAGTGTACAGAAATGACATTACAAAAGCAGAGCTTTCAGTTTGGGTGATTTTCTGGGGTCAGAAATTGAACGTTCTTTTGCTGAAGAGTGGGATTAGATCAGCTGCTTATTTCTGTATTGTCATTTCCCCCTAAATAACTGTTGTTCTTTTTAATCTAATTTTTTTTAAAATTGCATCAAAATGTTAGATAAGAAGCCACCCTTCTTTGTGAACAAATAGAAGAAACAGTACAACTCTTTTTTTTAACAGAACTGAGAAAATAAAACCCACCACCCAAAACATATACCATATGCATGCCAAGTGTAAGTTGAACTATGTAGGGGATGGCTTTCACTAGAGATTAAAGGCAGCTGCAGTGGTGGACTCTGTGTGTGTGAGTCTGAATATGAGCAAAAGAAGTAGCCAGAACCTAAATATGTAGCTAGAAAGATATTAAGAACATAATCCTGAAGAAAACAAAGCAGTAAGAATAGAATAAGAATTTGGGGGCAGAATTTGTACATTCTCTACAACCAAGATGGCATCAAATGACATGTTCAGTCATTAATTTTTTCCTCCAAACAGATGTAACCCATAAGGCTCTAAAACTGGCTCATTTTTTACATCAAAAAGTTTAATGATATGCTAATTAGTTGGTATTTCCTTCCAATTGAATTACATGTTTCTGAGAAAAATACCAAAAAATCATACATTCTGCTCTTGCCCTGCCTAATTCTGGTGGGGTTTATTACAAAAGATGAAAAAAACCTGAAAAAGATCATGACTGGTATTTGTCATTCTTTTGACTAACATTTATACCATTATCTCTACATATGGAGCAATTTGTGCAATAAGAAAAGGCTCCTGGTGTTTATTAAGTGCTGTTCTTGCCTACATTCCTACATATTTATTAAAAAAGACAAGGTTGAAAGAATGCATCCTATTGTTTTAAGTGAAGAGACTGATTGTTATAGGGTGAGAGTTTATTTTATGCTCTTGAGCCAAGCTCAACAAAGTTTTGCCTCCCACTGGTGTTAGAGTGTGCCTCATTACAGAAACTGTTATTCTGGAGGCAGTTATCACTCATGATCATCAATCCAGAGGTTTAGACCAGTGGTATTTTAATATCAAAAAAAATGTTCAGACTCTACACAATTTTCCAGTGGAGGTATAAAAACCCTGTATAGTTAATTTGTACATACTCACAGTATATCTGCACCCTGTAGATAGTCTTAGTGACCCTTTAGGAAGTAATGCATGGATTCCCCTCCATGATCTGTAGACAAGAATTTTTTGTCCACTGCTTTGTCTATGACGACTGAAAAAATAACATACATGAATAACAGATAAGATGTAAAAACTCAATTTTGCTTGAATCATTTGTATTTAAGAACATTAAAATCCTTCCCATCTTTTAGATTAAACATTCTTCTCAAGTCAGCATGATTTTCACAGGCTTGTCATCTGAACATGCAGACATGTGAAAAGAAGAATGTAGTTTTGCATATCAAATTATTTTCTACAAATGAGGATGAGCATATAATTTATAAACACAATAAGAACAAACAGCTCACTGTATCAAACCAATTAATTGCTAGAAGCAGACTTAATACTGTATCCTATGGGAAAATAGTGTTTGCATTTCCCATAAAACAAAAGATGACGTCTTCCTACTTTAAAATCAGTGGCAACTCTGCCTTTGATTTTATTTGGAATTCCTTCCTGTGCATGCCACCATCCATTCCACACAATGTTGGCAGGATACCAAAGAGGCAGTCTGCTTTTAAACTTGTAATAGAAAAATGTTGAGGATCAAATTCTGTTCCTTCCATGTAAATATGAAAGGGCTCAACTGGAGCTCAACTGAATTATTAAGGGCTTACATGAGTGTCAGTGAAGATGGGATCTAGCCTAGGATTTTTTTGATTATAAGAAGTGCTTTCTTCCTTGCAGCTGATGGATGATATGGTGGGTTTTTTTTAATATGAACATTTGATTAATTCACAATATGCAATAGCTGCTGAAGAAAGATCCTCACAAGAGAGTGATGGAAGAAGCCAGAGTTGCTGTGATCTTCTCTTGCCTAAGCCTTTGAGAGGTAGTTTATGCTTCTGCTAACAATGTTCAGTATACCAGATACCACATTAGTTCTATAATAACAAATGGCTGCAGTTACAAAACACACATTAAAATTCCTGCAAGAGTCAGACAGAAGTTTCTTTGCTCCTTAAAAATGTTTACTAGGTCCATACAGTTTTTAAGGAGATTCCTCATTGTTGTTTGGTGTGATAACAGCTGTCGCTCTTCCTGCCCTCTCATTCTGCTGTCACTTGCTCTGCATTTGGGAGCAAGTTTTACAGAGTGGAGGCATGGCTACTGCCACCCTGAGATTGCCCAACATAAGAGCAAAAGAACAGTCTTCTGCAGCAGGATGCTTCATCTTCATCTCCCTCCTCTCTCCTCCAATTCAGCTGTTGATTAATGTCTCTAAGATTTTCATAATAGTCTTTTAGTCATTGTAATAGCTTTGTGACGTAGGAAGAGCTTTTTAGGTACCAGCATCCTAAAAGCTTCTAGCAGTATCACTCCACACTTACATGAGGCCAGAAGGAAGACTTTAACCAGCTGAGAAATAAGTTTTCCATTCACACTTTTAAGGTGAGATGCGCACAACACACTTTCCTACACAGTTGCTATGAAACAGAGACCTACAACTCTAAATAGCAGCTGTTGTCTGTATGATGAAAATACGTCCTTTATTTCTCCTTTAGACAGTAGACAAGTTATTTTCACTATTTAATCAGTATGAACATAGTAGTTGGATTTTTAATCTTTCTTAGCCTGTTGGTGTACTCACTGGAAATATCAACTTAATCACATTGGATGAAACATAAAAACTGGAGTTTTTTAAAGCTGATTCATATTTTTTTTTCTGTTTAATTGCATATCCTAAATAAACAGTTTGTTTTGCTGGCTCCAAAATTCCTCTTCATGTCTAAAAGGTCTATTTCTTAGAAAAGTTGCCCTATTAAATTATTTGGTACAGACAATGCTTTTTCCGTAGCCTTGGAGGACCTTTAGGACATAGCATATGAGTCAACCCACATGGATCAGTTTTAAATGCTAAAGCAGCATCAAACACCCATTCTTCATGGTACAGTTGGTTCATGCTGACAGGTAGGAGATGCCTTTTTTGCTGCTTTTGGTCAGGATCTCTGTACATTTTATGACATTATGATAGAGTGTGTTATTTCCACTTGAAGCATCCACCCATTTCCTAACCCATCATTCCACAAACACTTGTATGACCTACAGATGCATGACTTACTCCACCCATTGGAAACTCTCCACAAACCCCACTTCATCAGAATTCCAGCCTAGGATATTTAAGGGAGATTTCAGTAAGATTATATGTTGAGTCTTGAATTTCATAAGCATAAGAACTGCATTTGCCTGAAATGAACCCTTTACAGAGAATGTTTTCAAGCATTTTGCAATAGGAGAACTATTAAAGTGTTAAATGTGTTTTATTATTAATTGTGCTATATAGCACAGATGGTTTCAGGCTATATTTACTACCATAGTAACTGCATTATAAAATAAAGACAAGATTCTGTACTTCATGACAAAACATAAAATGAAGAAAATTGTAGATTTAGAAAAACATGTTGGTTAATAGACTAGGAAAAAAGCCAAATGTATATTTACTTACCACTCTGTGTGCTTTTCTTAATGAGCAAAAGGAATCAGAAGAATAAGCACTGACTTATCAAAAACTATTTTCTTTAGGTAGGGTGTTATTGCATGAATGAGACTGTCCTACATCCCATGACCAATCTATTACTTTAGGTGGTCTTGAAAGTGGACACCTATAGCTCCTCATCAGCACTTTCCAGCTTAGGTAGGAAAGAGAAAGACCTTGTTTCTAGTTCTGCTAGTGATTTTTCAACATTAGAAAAAGAATTCTAATTAGATCCATGAGTACTGTATTTGAGCAATACTATGGGAGTGCAATTCAAAGCTGTGTCTGAGCCCTGGACGTTAAGAAACCATAGCTGTAATCTACTTATACTTTGGGAACTGGAGAACCCCGAGTCCATAGCACCACTGAGGGAGCAGTGCTTCCCCATCACAGCAAAATGATCTGTGATTCCACCCTTGACCATGCCCCTTTCACCATTCCTCACCCAGGGCTTCAAGGAGAACCTTCGAGGACAATGTCTCCCCTTGCTCGTGACAGGGCAGTTCACTAGTGAAGGCTTTTAGTGTTTTCACCCAAGAGAAGAAATGAGTTACAGCCCTCGCTAGCTGTATATCTAACAACAATTCATGGAGGTATAAACCTTTGCAGAACTGGCAGAGAGTATAAGAGCTAGCAGGCTCAACTATGGGAAACATTCATTGTAAAACTGAGAGTTGACCACCAGGATTTCATGAAGACCTGTCTAGAAGGAAGTGACAAAACAGCAGACCCCTAAACAAGTATAACAGCTCAATCCAGTATTTCATCCCTGTACCTGAAGACATATTAAAATAAGCTGTATTGCTATGGCACTGAATTTTCTTAGGAGTGAAATACCATTTCTGTATTCATGTTTTCCTATTTAATATCTGTTTTAATCTGTTTCAAGCTTCCTTCTTTTTGATCCCAGCTTGACAGGTCCAAGATGACTGCATAAATATGCATTTATCTTTAAAATTCAGTTAAAAATTCAAACCATACAAGATACTGCTTTAAAGTATGTAATCTGGTATGTGACGATACCTCTTCAAGCTTCACAGGTATTTTCTTCGTCAGGAAAAATAAAATTCACAAGGACTTGTTCTGTTGTGGAACATTTGACAGCTTGCATTGGTAGTGAAGAGGTAAAGACAGTAAAGGATAATCAGGAAGCTGTGCTGAAAATGGTACATAATTTCAGTTACTCTGATTTTTGTAAAACCAACTTGAACTCTTTTTTTTGTCCAGAAAACCTTCAGACAGTGTTTATTTACCATGTCAAAAACTGAATATTGTATGAATGCATAGGCTTTTCATTAAAAACTTAAGTAAAAAAGCAGCATGGACTTAGCAAATCACGGAGTGCAACTGAAGAGAACATCTTTTTAAATATGCATGAATAGAATGTATTAGTAACATAGTTGGCATTTAGTCAGTTCTTGACTACCTAAAGCATGGGACGTAAGACTTAGAGAAGTATCTATTATTCTTTGGGAAAATGTCTAATATTTGTAGTTAATGTATTTTGACATTTGTCAGTAGACTGCTATGATTTTAGGATTTTTGTGGTGGTGAAAGTCAACACTTTGTGCTGGTTTCTGTTCTGGTGGCCGACACATTGACAATCCCCTTGAAACACTGAACGCAGTGAATTGTACACAGAGTTTTCAAGGAAATATTTGACAAAAATTGTGTCTGAACTGGTGAAAGATGCCTCAAGAGTTCCCCAATGCATGGTGCAATTTGAGAAAAAACACTCTTGCCAGAAGAACTGCTTGTAGTTTGGGTTTTCAATGACTGCAGCTATGGGTTTGTTCAGACTTCAACTAGCTGTTACTCTCTTGCTTAATCCACGATCTGTATCTCCTTTTAGGATTGGTGGAGCTGTGCCAACAGTTTTCTCCTATTTTTCGGAAGTGCTTGCTCGGGAGAAACGAGGTGAACACCTGAGTTGGCTCTGTATGTTTTGGATGATTGGTGGCATCTATGCTTCTGCAATGGCTTGGGCAATAATTCCTCATTATGGTAAGAAAAACACCTCCTTTTGATTTGTAGCTCTTCTAGTATAACAGTAAAGCTCTTGAAGTGAAGTTTAAACAGAGGACTTCATGTCTGTTCTCAAAATACTGACCCTGCTGTTAAGAAAAAAATGTATTCCTTTTGGTTTAAATAATGAGAATAGCTTGTACCCTAAATAACAATATTAAAAGGCACAAAAATTAGCTAATACCCATATTTAGTCAGATTCTTTAAATTACTGAAAACCTAGACATATGAAATTATAATTAGTGTTATTGTTGAATCTGGAGAAAATAGGTGATGTGGAGACTTGCATCAGAGAATATAAATTTTAAATTTCTGGATGACAAAAGTGTGCTAGATTGGTTTGTTTTATACAGAGATGTCAATTACACATTCTTGAGAAAGAAGAGCAAGGGCTATCTTGTTTGCAGTCTTAGTTCTGAATATTTCATTCTTATAAATCTTTTTAGTAGTGTAGAGATAGAGAAATTGAACAGTGTGCACTGTTCATGCTGCAGAGGTGAATGAGGGCAGATAAGACAGAAGGCTTGCAATGGCTGAAGTTATATACACATGCAATATAAGCCACTCTGTGAAAGAGCTCTTTACTGCCCTGACGTGGTTAAACATTATTTGGATGAACAGATTAAATTCTTAGTCTCTTGGGTTTGCCTTTCAGAAGAGTTAAATTCTCACAGATCTCCAGGATTGCTGAGACTGCTCAAGGGTTCTTAAAAATCAGTCTCTTCAAGCACTTCTCCCTGGCACTCCTTCAGACAAGTAAAGTTGCATTGTGAGTTAGCTGGCAGCCAAAGCAACTTTCTTTAGCCAAGCAATGAAGTTTATTGCAGTTGGATTGTGAAAGAGAGGACAACTTCATAAGGTTTTCCCAAAGTGATTGAAACATTTAACAAGTGGTAATGCCCAGAAACAAGTTATAATCATGCAGACTAATTAAATATCTGGACTGTTGCATTAAAATTAATTTTATAGTCCAGTACACACAACCTGAATCTATGTCTTCAACCTTGCCTTTGGCTTTGAATTGTTGGAATCAAAGAGAGTAATTTTTGCTGACAAAGCACAATGTGGATAATTTTTTTTTTTTCCCAGTGAGTAAATTACTCTTCATGCCAAGTACTTTTTGCTTTCCTATGGATTTTTTTCTTTATCTTTCAGTGGAAAATTCAAACATTATGACAGACTGATTTACATAGGTTGTCTAATTTCACTGTAGATTTTATAAATCAATATCTCAATGAATACTAATACACTTCCTTATACCAAAGCAGTGACACTAGAGGGAAAAATTTTCTTCTTTCTTTAGCACTGGAACAATATCCACAACAAAAAGCCGTGCTGCACTGATTTTTTTTTGTGTCCTCCTGCAAAAGTATTTATTAAATTACTTAAGACAAAAGAATATAAAACCCAATTTTTAAATACAGTATTCTTCAGTGTTAGCCATATAAATCACTTTCCTTGCAGCGTATTAAGAAAAGTTGAAAAAGCTAAAAGGAAGGAAAAAATCAAGCTATCAAAAAAAACCCCAAACAATCCTTTCTCACAGGAAAAGAAGTGGGTTTACACATCATTTTGGCAAAATTAAACAGAATATATTTATGGGTTTTGATGAGGTCTTAAAATTGTCTTCACTTCAAAACAGAATTTTTCATTACATTGTGAAGTTTAAAACCTGTGTCTTAGTTCCTAGTACAAACGTGGAATCACCCCAGGTCAGGACCAAGGACAAACTGCTTTGTTGTCACAATACTGTGCCGAGCTCTCAGACATTGCGAAGGTCTCCCAGGGCAAACCCAGTTCCGGCACTCAGGAGACTGTGGTCTCATATTGCTGTACCCTCCTGAAAAAACTCCAGGTCAGGCAAATACGAGAGCAGATCTCTGCACTATTTGTATCACGTGCATTCACGAAGAGGCTCTTGTAGTGGTATTTTCTCTTTTACAATTTCTGCATGGTTTCCATGGAATTATTTTGCCAGAATCAAGCAAAGATACAGATTTTTCTCCAAATCACTTCCAGTGCTTCTCATAATTCACATCTCCACTGACTAGAAAGTAAAATTTTATAAACAAAGGAACCCAACCACTTATAAGCCTCATTTATATAGTGCATAGGGATTTCTGAGCTCTCCGCTTCTCACATAAGGAGTAAATAGAGTTGATTTTTCCCAGCTGAACTCAGAAGTTACTCAACGGCAGTGAATGAAGTTGCATCTATTGAAAAGCAATAAGCTGCCATTGAGCATAGTGGAATTATTCTTAAATTAATAGAAAAATACCAAGCCAACAGAATAGAATAATTTCATAGATTTTTTTTCCTCACTCTTTTGTAAATGTATTCCTTTCATTTGTACTGCCTCTTACATAAGCCACTTTAAAAAGTCCTAGATTCACAGCCAGTATATATTATCTAGACCAAGGCAGCCAGTGAAACTATCTGTACAAGTTTACCAGTTGAACATTTAGCTCTATCTTTCTGTGAGAAAACAAAGATTGCATTCTTTATATGTAACAGTTTATCTCCATTTCTGTTGAGCAGCATAGGAGTGTCTGAAACCTGAGTAATGCTTTGAAACACAAAATAAAGAGAAGCTAAGAGTTGCCTTGGTATGAGCATGTTGTTAAGAGAGGAATCATCCTGATGTAGTGTTGCAGTGACCACATACAGAAAGGCTAATATAATCTGGAAGACAAGCATCCCTGTCTCAGGGCTTCTTAAATGCTGTAGCTGTTGGCTTTGGTTTAAAATTTGAAAATGTGTATAGATTTGTTCAGGGTCTCCAAAAGAGGAGGTCATGGAGAAGCTATTGGAAGAAACATCTGCAGAGAAATGCTTCTAATTGCTGCCAATTAACAAAGTCCCAGATAACGCTGCTACAAAAATATTGCTTTATGCACTACTTAGATCAGGCTGGATAGGAAGAAAAATCACCATTTTATAAAAAATTGTGCAAGCGCAACTTTAAATTTAGCATCATGTTTGAAGGTAGATTAGTTCAAAGACTGTCAAATGCATCAAATGTGTATTACAATATTCTTTAAAATGTTAATTTCTAAATTTATGAAAAATCTTAAGACTGAGAAATTACATTTCAGTTTAAAATCCAGATAGTGATATATTACAGTCTTGTTATACCAAGTTTATGTGTTCATCTGAGGATAGGAATCAAAAAGAATTATACAAGTTATTCCAGGCATTTTACTCCTTTAATTAAAAACAACAAAAGAAAGTTATAAAATTATCAGTTCTGAAAAAATACCTGTTGTCTGCCATACACATATATTATTTTATAAAAAGGAAAAGTTGAGTTTTGTTGCACCATATCTCCAAACAAAAATTCAGGGGAAGCTGGATAAGGATTTCAGTGTATTTAACATATTAGTTTTGATATTCCACATAGTTTTATGTTTTGCATAGGATGTATATAAGTCTTTTCTGGCTTCATAAACTACAGAAAAACCTTCCAAAATTTGAAACATTCCCTAGAGTATTTTGCTTAGTGACAAACAAATATTGTCCTCACTGATTTTTAAATCTTATTCCTGAACAAGAAGGGGAACACATGGCCAAAAAGAAATTAGATTGCAAGGCAGAGAACAGGATGGTGCAGGTGTCCAGGCTGCTACAGCATGAGCTGCACTTGAAATCTGAAGCTTTCCTC
Source organism: Strix aluco (assembly GCF_031877795.1). Lineage (NCBI taxonomy): Eukaryota > Metazoa > Chordata > Aves > Strigiformes > Strigidae > Strix > Strix aluco. Next base: position 16,336,663 of record NC_133971.1, on the reverse strand, counting down.
ACACTCTAACCCCTACTTCTGGTACTTACAAGGGGAGAGAGGAGACAGCCATGTCAAATGGCTTTAGTGAACAATTAGAATTTTACTAAAGAAAACCATTTTTTTCTGAATATTTAATTTTTTTTTTTTTTAAAAAAAGAGAATAACTTTTTTACAGTAACACAGAACTTAAAAATGCAGACATAGAAGTGTCCAAACGATGGACTCATACTTGACTTGCAAAACATTGCATTTAAAAGATTAATGGTAACTTCTCTTTTTAAAATGTTTAATTGTGTTTCCTACTGGAAATTTTGTATTCTTTTCCTGGTTTGTAAAATATATTTGCTCCTACATTACTCTGAAGATCTTTGCCTTTTACTTTTCTTCTGCCAATATCCTTGAGTAAGTTTAAATGGCAGAAACTGGGATTTAGTTTAGATAGGAAAGAAGTTAAGTTTTAAATACAGATGTAATAAAATACTAAGAAAAACTACCAAATGTGGTTAAAGAATCTCCATCACTGGAGGGTTTTAAGGGCACACCAAACCACAGCTTGTCCTCAATACCTCAATAGGACCACACTGATTTTACCAAACCTACTACTGGAGACGTATTGCCCGTTCCTAATTCTACCTCCCATAAGGAGATCAGTCTTTTCATAGACACAAAAGTCCATAAATTACTTCTATTTCTAACCAAGTGTAATTGTGATTAGAATGGACCGATCTGTTTTTCTTTTGAGTAAGTGATTTGCAAAGTGGCCTGAAAAACATTTCTCCATTTGTAGCAGAGGATTGCTGAGGTGAAGCAGATCAATTTGCTTGAAGAAATTAACTTTACTGCCAGTCAAAAAGATCTTTTATCACATTTTTCTAGGTGGCTTGAGGGTAGTTTCTGCAGTATTTCCTACTGTCATGTTTGCTTTGTTCTTGTGTCATCCAGTTGGAGATTAAAATGGTAAACATATCTTCAAAACTGCAATAAAATCCTCTTTTGTATGAAACAATTGTGAACTATACTGTAGTAAAATAGGCAAGGAGCTAAGCAGAGTTGCATGCAGCAGCTACGTAGATGAGGAGATGGAGAGCTACTGGCTCACAGTGCAGCTCAGATCATGTACAGCACCAGGCAGTGTTAATGGAGTAGTTAGTCTCTCAGCCTGCAGCAGACTAAACTGAGAACACGATGGACTGAAACTATTCAGTGGCAATGAATTCAGAAAAACTTTTAACTCCTATGCCAATGCTATGTATTATCAGTGGGCCTATAGGGCATGGTGAGTACTTAGTCAGCAATAAAAGCAGAAGGATCTTAGAAGCCATTCATCTTCCAGTACTTCTGATGAGCAGAACTGTATGCTTCTGAATGGTGGGAGCTGCAAGTGTGGACGTACAGAGACTTCATTCTAGCCTGCTGGTCTCCTCTCATTGTAAAGAGACAAGAGTTTATTGCATTAGCAAAGTGCAGTCAAAAGTTTACACTCTTTTGTGGTGATGGTTATTCCGAGATGAATGCTGTGAAACAATTGTTCCCCAGTACATAAATGTTACATAGTGTATGTTTATACAATATAAGGAAAAAGTGGAGTTTTTTCTGTCTGTCAGCATTTATTTTTGTAGAAATTAAAAGGTTAATGAATGACTTTGTTACTAAGATGAAGTATTAGAAGCCAGATTTTTTGCTAGCAGATTGTATAGGCTACATTTTTTTCAACAGTGACCCATGAACTTGGTTATCTCAAGGTCTAGTTCAGGATTTACCTGGATGAGTATAGAAATCTTGACTATTTTGAAAAATTGGGATTTTTTCCTTAATAATGGCATTTTCTTAACTTCATTATTACTTGTCTGTAAAAAAACCCGGTATTAATTACTTTGTTGAGAATGCACAGATTAATATCTGTGAAGTGTCTTTAGAAACAATTTGTCTGCTCAAATCTATAAGCTTCAAAGTGTCAAAGTTGGTGGTGCTGTAAATAAGTGGCTATTACTTTTACAGATACCACATTTCAAATATTTCTTGCAGCAGTTCTGAATTCTGAAATGTGTGTGGAGGTGGGTCTGAGCATCAGAGGAACAGTTTGATTTCACTCATGGCTATTACATCAGCTGCTCCCAGCATTCCTCAGCAGCGAGGTGCCCAGCAGCTTATAAATGTATTATAAATCATGGTTTCATCTTAGGGAAAGGATCACCAAGTTCCTTCTTCCACCCTTCCTTTGCTGTAATCCCCAGAGGGGAATTTGACTATCTCTGATGCAGTGCAGTCATGCAATCAAAAGACCAGGATATACTTACATGATTTATAATAAAAAAGCCGCACTTGACTGATTTCATACTGCTGCATCAGTGTGGTAACTGCTCCCAAAACAACCAGAGAAAGAAATTATACTCAGTAGTAATATCTACAGAGATGATTTACTGCAGTTCCTTGTACGTCAACACCTTAATGTGAGTTGGAAATAGGAAAAACAGTTATGTGATTACTATCCCCCCCACACCCCCCCCCGACAATCCAGGAGGAGATAGTCAGTGACCTACTGCATCACATAGACATACACAAGTCTATGGGACCAGACGGGATACACCCGAGGGTGCTGAAGGAGCTGGCTGGGGTGCTTGCCAAACTGCTTTCCATCATTTACCAGCAGTCCTGGCTGACCGGGGAGGTCCCGACAGATTGGAAATCGGCCAATGTGACGCCCATATATATGAAGGGTTGGAAGGATGATCTGGGAAATTACAGGCCTGTCAGCTTCATTTCTGTGCCCAGGAAAGCTGATGGAGCAGCTCATCCTGAGTGCCGTCACACAACACATGCGGGACAAGCAGATGATCAGGCCCAGTCAGCATGGGTTTATGAAAGGCAGGTGCTGCTTGACAAACCTGATCTCCTTCTACGAAAGGGCGACCTGCTTATTGGATGAGGGAAAGGCTGTGGGTGTTGTCTACCTTGACTTTGACACCGTTTCCCACAGCATTCTCCTGGTGAAACTGGCTGCTCATGGCTTGGATGGGCACACACTTCGCTGGGTAAAAAACTGGCTGGATGGCCGGGCCCAAAGAGTTGTGGTGAATGGAGTTAAATCCAGTTGGCGGCTGGTCACGAGTGGTGTCCCCCAGGGCTCGGTTTTGGGGCCACTCTTGTTTAACATCTTTATTGATGATCTAGATGAGGGGATTGAGTGCACCCTCAGTAAGTTTGCAGACGACACCAAGTTGGGTGGGAGTGTTGATCTGCTCGAGGGTAGGGAGGCTCTGCAGAGAGACCTGGACAGGCTGGAGCGATGGGCTGAGGCCAACTGTAGGAGTTTCAATAAGGCCAAATGCCGGGTGCTGCACTTGGGCCACAACAACCCCCAGCAGCGCTACAGGCTTGGGGAGGAGTGGCTGGAGAGCTGCCAGTCAGAGAGGGACCTGGGGGTGTTGACTGACAGCCGGCTGAACATGAGCCAGCAGTGTGCCCCGGTGGCCAGGAAGGCCAATGGCATCCTGGCTTGCATCAGAAATAGCGTGTCCAGCAGGGACAGGGAAGGGATCTTACCCCTGTACTCGGCACTGGTGAGGCCGCAACTCAATTACTGTGTTCAGTTTTGGGCCCCTCACTACAAAAAGGACATTGAATGACTCGAGCATGTCCAGAGAAGGGCAACGAAGCTGGTGCAGGGTCTGGAGCACATGTCGTATGAGGAGCGGCTGAGGGAACTGGGGTTGTTTACTCTGGAGAAGAGGAGGCTGAGGGGAGGCCTCATCGCCCTCTACAACTACCTGAAAGGAGGTTGCAGAGAACTGGGGATGAGTCTCTTTAACCAAGTAACAAGCGATAGGACAAGAGGTAATGGCCTCAAGTTGCACCAGGGAAGGTTTAGACTGGATATTAGGAAGCATTTCTTTACAGAACGGGTTGTTAGGCATTGGAATGGGCTGCCCAGGGAGGTGGTGGAGTCCCCATCCCTGGAGGTGTTTAAGAGTTGGGTTGACATAGCGCTGAGGGATATGGTGTAGTTGAGAACTGTCAATGTTTGGTTAATGGTTGGACTGGATGATCTTCAAGGTCTTTTCTAACCTAGATGATTCTGTGATTGTATTTGGCTTCCTTGAAGTTGAAACATCCTGAAATAGAATGCCATGGCAATAGGATGCCATCAGTGACTTTGATATGCAAGAGATGCATCAGTGATGCCTACTTTAATATTGCAGAAGGCATATAAGAGAAAAGAATGATTAGCTGCAAAGGGAAAAAGAATAAACCGCTTACTGATGATAAGACAAATAGTAGTAGGCTGAAATTTCTGTAAAGGGGAGGTATTATAGGTAATGAAAAAGACTTTCTAATGGTGTGTTAGTTAAGCATCTGAATAAAACTGCTATGGAAGTAGTGAAATCTCAGTCACTGTAAGTCCTTAAGAACATATTTTGAGAATATTGTAGGGGCCGTCATTGATTCTGATTTGAAGCATGTGGATGCACTGGATGCCTCCTCAAGGTCCCATCAACTCCTACTCTCAGGGAACTATTAAACAGATACTGTTGCTCCAGAGGGTGCTGGGATAGGCCATAAAAGAGCAAATGAAGAAAACAAAGACAAAAGGAGGGGAGAACTTCCGAAATTTTTTTGAGGTGGGGGAGGGGGAAGAAAAAGGAGTGGCATTGGACATACCCATGACATGTAGGAAAATGCCTGTCTATCAGACTATTCTAGCTGGTAGCTACAAAAGGAAGACAGAAGGCTTCTCTGCTGAACAACCCTGCACTGATAGAAAGAGAAATGAAAAAGTCGATCCTTCTCTAATCTTGAAAATTCTGGACTCTAAATTTAAAAAACATTAATTTTCTTCCTTTTCTCAAACCTTTCCCCCTTTTCATGGTGGTTCAGAACAAATCCAAGCCATGGCAGCAATTGTTTTGGAAAAGGCTGAGTCCAAGCTTCCATTTTCTATTGCACAGTAGTTTCTGTTCTCTTCAGAAGATCTCTGAATTTTATTAGTCATCCAGAACAAAGAAAGATGTCAAAGAAGATGGCCTGGAAAAGTGCTGCATGTGTCTTTTCTCAGTTGTAAAAAGCCCATGAAAGCACTAACAAATCTGCAGAAATTTAAATCAATATTTTTAATTTTTTTTAAACTTGCAGGAAACATTTGATCCAAATTATAAAACCAAGAGCAGCTCTTCAATTTTATCTTCTCCATTCAATTGCCATCCTGATATGTTTTCTGTATGCAGAATCCATGAATCTATGGATACCTTAACCAATTAAAAATACTCTTTGAGATTTAAAAGAAGTTCAAGCTTTGTTAACGTTGAATATGCATTGTTATGAGACTGTGTCATGCTGAACAAATGGAATAGATCAGACATAAAGACATCTACTCCATAATGCAACATCTCTTGATCTGTTTTGCATTCCACTAAGAGGCAAAATGATCCCAAATGTGCTATGCTTCCCCACATACATAGTGCACTTCCATTAATCTGGTATTTTACAGATTGAAGCTATATATATACTTTTAAAATCCGAGTTCATTAAAGTGGGTACGAGGCAGTTTTAATGTTAACTTATCAACTCCTACTTGTGAATTGTTCTTCATTTGAAATAATCCTGTGAAATTAGACTATACTGAATGTGTGTACTTCAAAGGACAACAGAACACAGCAGAGTTTGGAACAGCTGCTTATGCAAATTCAGCTAAAAAAGCAAAACAAATCACTTTGTTTATCAGTTCAGTATTGTCTATGCCCTAATGCAGGGTTTGATATGGTCATTTAAATGTTTACATTTGCAAGCTTTGGAAGCTTAAGTAGCTTTTAGCACATCTACTTAATGAGCACTAAAGATGCTCATTAGAAAGGTTCTAATATAACCTTCTCCTGGTCTCTTTAGGTTGACTGTGAAAGAGAAAATTTGTTTATTGGGAGGTTCAGTAAAAAACTAGCAAATTGTTTTGTGAGCAGAGAAGTTATCAGGCCCACTTTCCTAGGAATTTCTGTCAATGTCCCTGTGATTCTGGCTAACCCCTTTCTCTCCTCTCTTCCTCTTTATCATTTACACAGCACCACGACAGTACTTTTAAGTTTCTCCTTGCGTTTTCCAGATACCTTTTTGCTATAGTCTCTACAGTTGCCCTTTCTTGTCCCCATAATTGTGCAATAAGAAACACTCAGCTTCCCATGCCCTTGCCATGCTCCCTGCTGCATTACAGCCCTGCTCCAGCCTAGCTGCTGTCAGGGAGGAGGCAACATGTTTTGGCTTGGGTTGGACCCATGCCAGAGCCAAAGGATGGAGCGTCCAAGATGTGGTCCCAGCCCCCAGGCTGGCTGCAGCATCCCTGAGGGGCCACTGACTTCTCCTGCCTTTTTTCTCTGTACTCTGATGGGGTCTCTACCCTCTGCCTGGGCAGTGCATTTCTCAACACTTTGGGAAATGTGATTATCTTTGAGACTATTTCTTCCTGTCAGATTTGATTGAAGTAGGTCAATGACTTTAAACGATGTTGGTGGAGGAACTGACAGACAGGTGAACAGTGATGTTGTCATAAACATCACTGTCTAATGCCATAAACATAGTTTTCCACAGAAACCATAGTAATAGACAATCATTCTTATGGCAATAAAACAATGGCAACTCCTCAACCTCAGTTTTAATGAAAACTCAGTTTCACACTATGAATTGGCCTTGAGTATAAAGTATGAAAAATTATATCCAAGTTAATGAAGCTGCCTTAGAAGTCTGGCCAGTGGCCATTAGAAATGTCTGCAGTGTCAGGCATAACCATTGCTTTTCACTTCCAGAAATAAATAAGATGTTAATACAATGAGATTTCTTTTGTTCACATTTTCAATGTTAAAAAGACAAAAAAGCTTTTGGTTTTGTGATTGGTCTATAACAAATGAAAAATTAAAGTGATTTGTATAGACAGGCAAATAAGAGGTCACTGGTCTTAGTATGTGATTATTCAGATACATAATGTATTAATTTCTCTGGAATACAGTGCAACAGTATAAATTTGTTGACCATACTTCCATGTTGTTTGTCTGGCTTATAAAACTGTCTGCTCTGTAGGAGTTAGTGATTGTCCTTTCAGTAACAGTTTCTTTTCACTTCCATAACATATTCTGTCTATGGATTGGATATACAACTGGAATATCATTTTTCACTTTGCAGTGCAGTTACCTTTAAAATAAAATTAATAATCAATTGCAGAATGGCATTGGATTTCTTTTTCAAGGAGTTTGTTTATACTTTTCCTCAAAGAAGAATATTAAATGTTACTTTTGAAAATCATGTCTACTTTAGTGAAAGTAATTCCATCAAGGTATACTCAGTAATCTATGCATATCTGAGTATCTGAATACATCATCTGACTATATTTTTTCTGCTCATATTTGTAGGGGAGGGACCTGTACAAATATACAGAAAAAACCTAATGTACCTCCCCTATAGTATTTGTGTGCTTAATATACCCAACACCGCTGTATTTTTACATTTGCCAAAGATTCCAGCAGAAAACAGTATAAAATGAAAACAGAGAAACAGAGAGATTTAGTAGTAGTGAGGGCTCTGGGCTGAGATTTCAGTTCCTGGTCTCCTCAGCTTTGATGCTGGCTGAGGTGAGGAGATGCTGCTTTCTACCACGCTCTGTTCCTCTCTTGCTGTTGAGTCTGTATTATCTTGTTTCCTTTCTAGTACAGGGACTATTTTTTCTGGAGCACTGAGAGTTTTGTCTCCCCTCCTAGTTGTTTCTTGAAGGGAGCATTGCCATATGATAAAAAAGTGAGGAATCATAGCTCATAGCCTTGATCAAAGAGATCAAGGTAAGGCTTTTAAATTCTTTTATTTTCCCATAGGAATCCTATGCATTTGAATCTTATATAAGCATCTGATTCTTTCAAGATATCTGGATATTCTAGACTCTGTAAGGAAGTCATGAACCTTTATAAAAGGAAAAATATAATATAATGCTCTGTTTATTTAATATGTTGTATTTTCCTTGTTCCCTTTGATAATTACATTTCAAACACTGTGACTGCCTCTCCATAGGCAAAATCCACCCCTCCCCCACCACCCCTTGGATAGCTCTTGTAGCTTATAACTGAGGATCATTAGTACTTGATTTGTGAGTACAAATAATATGTGTGTTCGAAGTGTTTTACCAAAGTTTGAATTCAAGACTTCTGACCCATGGTTCACGGTATGTACAGAAAAGCTCCACGTATTCAACAGACCAGGTTTGTTTAACTGACTGCTGTTAGATTAGAAGATAATTCTTAGAATGCACATCTGGTCTAATTATTAGATCACATAAACTGCCTCTTTAGTCTATCTGTCTCTCTCTTAGTGACAGGATATTGCTTCCTTTTGTTTGAAATAAAAATATAATAAGAGGTAAATTAAATAGCAAAAAAGGAAATGAGACTTAAATCAAAGCACTGAAATGCTCATTAAAAAAAGATTTTTCTTGCAACAGCTTTCAGACAAATAAAATATAATAAAGTTAAATTTTGAAATAGTTTCTTGAATTGCATAGATGTTCTGTTATTACACTGCAGCAGCATGCAAAGGTAAAACACATATCACTGGTAAAAGACACATCCTCTCTGTATTCTTCAGAAAATGTTCCAGCATTTCCATGATTGTTTTATTTGTAAGTTAGGCTAGAGAAGAAGGCCCCATTTTTCTTTTCATAAACTGCAGTGTTTTATTATGTCTTTTTCTGATTGTCTTTTTTTGATTAATTGCTTCTCTTTTCTTCTTCAGTGTGAGCCTATAATTTAAATATTCTTGGTCCAGATACACATAAATCACTGGAAGTCTCAGACCAGGACAGGAACACTTACATTTTCAATTAGCTTCCACTTTTAACAGCTGAGGTTAATAGTGTCTACAACAACTTGTCATGCCGAAAGCAGTGCAATTTTTGAGCTCAGAGTTATGGGGAGGCCATGGAGGGCACCAAACAAAAATATGTAGCTATCATTGTATTTGTGTTTTGCGTATTGGTAGGACAACAATATAATGAGATTTTGTTGCAGACAAGTGGTTTTTTTCAGAATTGGTTCATAATGACTACTGCACAGGGCACTTGGCAATTTTACATTGTCTTCTTATAAAAGTGGATTTTGTCTGCTGTTGATGATTTACTCTGATTGTACTCTTTGGCACTGTCCAAGCAGATGTTTTGAACTTTGGACACAAACCATTTTTCAATTCTTAATTATATATATATGGTATGAAGTATAAAGTATAAATTATAAAGTATAAAATAAAGTAGTGGAAAGCACTAAGTAAATGTAGGAGACCAGAGGTAAAAATCTTAACAAGAAATCAAAAGTAAGGGTCATACAAACAAAATTTGAATCATGTTTTAGTGACATTTGATTGCACAGTCTCAATGTTGACACTGACCATGATATTTTTAAGCTCTGAAAACAGCATCTTTTAACATGTGCTCTCCCCTACTGTTTTTTGACATTAGTTGCATCTGCTTGATTCATCATCTCTGGAAAGCATGACATGGACTTTTCTTCTTAGACTGACAAGCCTGTAAGTTATGATGTTGACAAAGTTGTGGCCAGCAGATTTTACCTCTGTTTTGCAGATAGTGAAGTGCCTTCACCGAGCAGCTGCACAGAGCGAGACCCAAGCGAGGACTTTGCAGAACTGTATGAGTACATAAATCTCTGGGGCCAGTGACTCAGTCAGCCAAACAGTCAGATCAATTATGTGCCACAGTGCTTGTAATGAGATTTTTGATGCTATCAGATAAATATTAACCCTTGGTGGCCTCTTTCAGGTTGTTTTTTTTTTATACATGAGTAATTAAAACATCGTCTTTCCAGTTCCTCAGTCTCCGTTCCGCTTTGGACTATAATGTAAAGTCAGTGTAATTACTGAATAGATCTTGCTCGTATTGGAATTAAATTTAAATTTTTATGCTCACTTTTTATCTGGTTATTAAGCTAAGAAAATTCTTAGACCATTCTTTGATTCACTATTCTTTCCAGATGCTGCCAGCTACTGCTGTGGTTTTCAATAGTGAAGATTTCATAAGATGCTTCTAGGCTATATGCCCATAAAAATAATTAAGACAAATAAATCTTTCATTCATAGGCCTTAGTTAGCCAAGTAGGACTCTACACATCCATTTGAAAAATGTCTAGTGGTCATTAAATTCAGGAAGGTCGCAAACCACTGACCTATTGCATCCTAGCACTACTTTTGATATTTTCTGACTCCATGGTATTACAAGGGCAGTGGGAAGATTGCAAATGTATGTATAAAAGAATCTTACACCCAAGCACTTACAGCAAGTGTTGGTTTCCACAGGACTGAGGAGGGTGCCATATAAGCCCTAATACCTCTACTAACAAGTAGATATAGACCTATATCAGATCTCTAACTGAAAGGAGAAAATTTTCCAAATCCAATTTAGATGGAGAAATGTGACAAAAGCAGCCATGTATAAGGAAATGAAACATTTGAGCTTTTGATTACAAATCACAGCTCTTTTCACATTTTGCATCTGAACCCTGGACAAAATTTGATCAGTGTCCATCTACATTAATTTCTAGCAGTCTTGGAAGCTTTCTCTGAATAAGGCTCATGAGTGCACATAAAGGAAGTGCAGAACATTCTAGCCTGGAATATGCATATTTACTTACTTAATAATTTCAATTGCAACGTGGTGTTTCTCATTTTAAATTTCAGAAATACACAACTAACATAAATTTTAAGAGAGCTTTTGCACTGATTTGTATTTTATAAAGTGAGAAGTAGAGAGGAAGAAAGCTATTTTGAGGACACACAAGTTTTAGAAACACTGATTTAAGATCTAAGCAGAAAATCACAGATTTGCCCTGGAAAATTTTCAAAATCTATGCTCATTATCCAGGGACTGTAATGAGTCAGGATATACCCACTTCCCAAGGCGTATAATGATATTTGCATTCAGAATGAAGCCACATAGTAGTTATTCAGGCTTGATTCTTGGTAATAAGTGTCTGAAGTCTGACAAAATGATTCAGGATGGAATCAAAACTTAATGGTGACCAAAGTCAAGACATTGCAATTCTGTGTTGAAGTGTTTTGAGATTTGATATGTTTCCAGCCCTATAGGATAATTGCATTGTGTTTGTATTCAGAATTGCTAAGGTGAAAAATTGGATCCTGCATGGTGGTGGCCAGATGGAGACATTTACATCAGCATGACACCTTAGCAAAGTACATTTCTATTCTTTCTTCCTATTTTGAGAATGTAAAATTCTAAGTGGCCAAAGTTAAACAAACAGAAGTAGAGGACTGTAAGTTTGTCACCACTCCTCAGCAGTGACATCCTTTGTTCCTTTCCTGTAAGTGAAACACTTTGCTTTTAGCCCTTCTTTTCATGCAGCATCATATCCATGGGTGCAACAAATAGTTTAAATCAGAGGATCAATCTAGGAAAGGCTCACAGAACTCACAGCACATCAGCTGAGCACCTCTCCAGGGCCAAGCAGGTATTGCAGAACAACTCATTCTCTTAGGAATGAGGTGCAGGTCTATCAAGAAACCATGTAGAGGATTTTGTACAAATTTGATGTTTATCCTTTCCCTCTCCCCTTATGGGGTAATGATTCTGCATTTCATGTCAATGTATTTCTTTATGGATTTGGACAGTACAGTCTTCTCCCAAACTCTGTATATTTTGGCTCTGATTTTTCTCTTATTTTCATGCCTCTCCAGTGTTACTGAGATCTTTGAGCACTGTTAAGAGTTAACCTGTGTAAGTATTACTGCTCCTGTTTTGTAGATAAGGATGCAGCATATAAATACACAGAAAAGCACAATAAAACACTGTAGATTGCCTGTAATTCACCATGTAATTGGATGATGTTAGGGAGAGTGGTGGCTAAAGTGAATAAACAAATGTATACTTCCGTGTTAGATAAATAAGAGGGAGAGAAATCTTCATGTCCTGACGGTTGGTTTGCTGTCAGCTGACTTTACAGCTGCTGTTCAAACCCAAGAGTTTCCTGCAAAGTGCACTTTCCTAAGATCTTTTCTGTTTCTCTTTTTAACATGCTTTTTGTATATATGGGTAATCATTAAAGTTTATTTGTTTCAGTGCTGCTTTACATGAGTAAAAGGTAATTTTTCCAGCTCTGTGAAGTGCACAGAAATCTTCTTGTTATCATACCTTTCTCAGTCATATAGTAAATGCAGAAGAGGCAAAACCAATTCTGAAAGTGCCATAAGCTGCCTCTTGTGAAAGCTCTTCTACTCTTTTGCCCCTGTTTGTTTTAACTATTGCATCTTTGGAATAGTCCACTGAAGGGGAGAATATGGGGTTACTATGTAGAAAATTTATAATGATCAATTTATTTTGCAAGTCCTTTCTCTCTGGTTCTGTATAACTTCTCTTCTGCCCTGTAAAACTTCATAAAATTTGAACTGCTAATGAGTTATTTTGCCTTATTCATGACTTTGTTTTATTTAGTTGGCCCAGTATCCTTCCCAGTAAAGAAAATCAAAGTGCAAGAATAGCTTTCTTTGTTGAAGTCAAGATACAGACATGCCATTCTCATTAGGCTCAGTACTGACAACAGTCTACTTCAACTTCCTACACATATTCATGTTTGTCTAGCTAGGAAGGCAAGTAAGACCACTGATTAAACATCCTTTGCCACCTCTATCATCTGCCAAGATTAGACAGATGATGTGACCAGACTGCTGGGTATCTGCAGTTCTTTTATTAGGAATTGCTGCTTTAATTCTCTTATATGATTGCATCTGTTCATCTCTTCTGCCATTTTAAGGATTAACTTCTTGCCTGTATTGGCTACTGTGAGTCACAGCATCTTGACACAGCCATACTTTAGGGCCAACTGAAAGTCAGATTTCAGACAGACCATTGCAATCCATGCACACAATGACTTACAAGCTTCCCTTGTCTTTTTTTTTTTCCCCTCCTGGTGTTGCTAGGTATTCTGATTTGAAACTATTTTTTATGTTTTTTCTATCAGGCCTGTCACAGACACATTAGTATTTCCATAACAATGAAACAGACCTAACAGATCAGTATTCTGTATAGAGTATATGTAAGGTTTTGTGAAAGGCTGACATATTACTAAACCTCAAATTTTGGGCATGTATCATACCACATCATTGTCTGAAGTATGAAGATATACAATCCTCCTCCTCAATGAAAAGTAAAACTGGACAGTACTACAGCAAGTATTAGAAAGATTTTAAAAGTGGACTGATGTCACTCTTCAAAGGTACTACAGCTAGACACCTCACCCAGACTACAGTGCTATGCACTGGATAGAGGAGTTGTGTCTGACAGTATTAGAGAGCAAATTATTTTCTATGCAAGGTCAGCCCTGCTTGCAGCTGTTCTGGGACTTGTCTGAATGGTAGATAATGCTACCGGAGTGATCAGAGACCTGATAATCTCAGGTCTTCAAGTGAAGATCAGTGCCAGCACAGGGAATTGATGAGTGTCAGTGGTTGACAACCCTCTCCTCTGCAGGAGAGGAACTGTGTCTTTAGAAAATGCCTTGTTCCTTTTAATCACAAGTGTCAGCAGACCAAGTCTGAGTTTAGTGTGTTTGTAAAATATATCTGTTTAACACTATTACTTTCTTCTTTGATTGATCCTGATGACTCTCAGGGACTAATAGCATCAGCTAGAAAACCAGGCACATGCTGGTGAGAGTTAGTCTTCTACAGGCACCTTTGTTAAGGTACCTCCATCATGGCCTGACACACTTCAGCTATTTTATTTGCAGATTCCTTCTGCCGAAATTACCAGCAGCTGACCTGCTGAGCCAGTGGGTTTGCAGAGTGTCTAACTATCTATATAGGCTAATAATATCACTGCCTTTCCCATGTGATATTAATAATGTAATCACAGGAAAGGCAAGCATTCGACTTTGTGTTACTGGAATTTCACATTAATACAATTACAGAGTAATTTTGAAAACATTATTTCTGCGTTTGTTAGAAACCATGTATTTCACTTGGTATTGTAAAGATGTCTAACTGAGCTTCCTTAGCTATATAACTTACCTGAACTATTTTTTTTTCTGTTTCAGTGATGTTTTACCATTATTCTAAATGAGTACCACTAAAATATATAAACTCAAATGCTAGATGTCACTCACAGTTAAACTTGGTAATGCTAGGACATTACGTGCAATACTAATAATGTAAAATATTTCCAGTCCTCCTTATAATTCTGACTTAACTTAGATTTGGGAATTACTCAACAAAACAACAGCATTTAATAGTAGCAGTCTTTCTGCAGAAATGTTTTAAATTTATTTGCATTAAGTGTGGTAATAGTGCCACCACGTGGTAATTTGGAACAATCACATATCTTAGGTATGGAAATTTTTCAAATATCAAACATTAAAAGTTGAGGTTAGAAAGCTGAGTTCTGACCAAAGATTGTGTGGTAAAGAGAAATATGAAAAATTATGAGATCATAGAGAGGATTCTGTAGAAGAATCTGTCGAATCTATGAATTCCTATAAATTCTTTGTCAATCATTCTCACCCCTAATTTTAGGGTTATTCTTGCATCTAATCCCCCCTTTGATCTACCAAAAGACAGAATTTTATGCAAACTTGGCTTTTGACAATTTATGACACTGCCATGAATTCCTCTGATTCCTACTGAATAACAAAAATTGTTCTCAAGAATGGTCAGTCTTTAGCTAACCATGCAGTAAATTCCCTGTATTTGGTTAGGCTTTCTTTGTCCACATTAGTTTCTTAGAAAGGTGTTTCACAACTTTATTCCCTTGTCAGCCAATACAGCACCTGTAAACACTCATATTTTTCATTGCCCACATTGCACTTTAGTGTAACCCTTACTGATTTGTAGAGAGCTATCATGTGCCCTTTCAGCCCTCATTTTGGAAAGTTAAGCAAATCATCCCCTCTAGTAACCTAGCCACTGTAAAAGATGATCTTTGTCCTTGAAGATACACAATGTTTATCAGGTAATATACATTTATAAAATTCATCATAATCTGGACAGGTTTACCTCTATATTTATTCAGAAAATCTATGACAGAAATGCTCATTTTTCCCCTTTGGAGCAAGAACTGGTTTATAATATCCTTTTAATTTATTAATATTATGGAGCAGATAAAATGCTATGTTGGGAGGGAAGATTTTGTTGACACTGAATTAAACATACAAATTGGTGATTAGATCTAGATTAGCATCTTGTAAATTTTGGTTTTGCTCTGCTGTGTGCTGCTGTGTTTCTGTAATCAGTAATTGCCGTGTCTGTGATTCACTTGGCCTTTTCCAGCAGTCAGTAAAGTGGAAGGGTGGTACAGAGCACAAAGGTTGCTGCAGCAGCTTCACATTCAGTCATTCAGTTATGTTGCTCTACAGCACATGATTCCCAAGATGCATTTGGGCCGAGTGTTTTGCAAATCAGAAAACATTGGGACTTGCCACCATTTTCAAGATTAATGACTCTCAAATACAGCATAGCCAGGGAGCAAGGGTGAAGTTTAGCTCTAGGTTGCTGTGCAGTGCTCTAAACGCAACCATGTGGAGCTGCTCTGTCTTTGCTATTGTGTCATAAATCAGGTAGGGAGAAGCAAATTGAGTTACAGCCAAGAACACACTTCCATTTGGTTTCAAGACTTAACATACAATAGGAATGAAAGCCACTTTGTGAGCTAAATTCAGGGCTACTCTAATGGCTCCATTTTCCAGATTAGCTCATGACCTAGGAAAATTGGATGTGTTAAACATAGGAATAAATCTAAACTGCTCTGCATTCAAAATACATCCATTTGTTTTGCTGATCTAGTGCTGGTGCTGGAATAGACAGGAGAGCAGTCTCAAGAAAGTTGTGTTGCAGCTAGCTTTTTTCCTACCAATTGCTTCTTATAATCCTGACATTCACTATTATCATTAATTCAGCAGAAATGTTAAATCACAGCATAAATTGCAGCAGCTAATACAATACATAGAGGAAAAGATGGAAGAAGAACAAAAAAATCCGTAATTAACATTTCACTTGACATGCCTCTCAGATATTTAGAGGAGTAAAATAGTTCTTTTGTACTCTGTCAGGGTGACAAGAAGATGAACGTTGCACTCACTGCTTTTGACTGATGAGTGGTGCACTCATTGCTTTTAATTAAGTGTGGTATGGTTCACTTACATTAATAAATGACACCTTAAAATAAATTATCACCAGTGTTTTCCAGGAATGGCTACAGAGCACAAGGTTTTGCTGTTGTTTTATAACAGGTATAAAGCCGGGTTGATTTCATTTACCGCAGAAGTGCCCTTTGTGCAGCTCAGTCTCATAAAACATAAACCAGAGCAGTGAAAGGCAGATTATCTAAATATAAACTGGGGCAGTTTCTAATGACGACAAGAGCCAGTACCTTGACCATGCTGTTCTGAAAGCTGAAAACCCACGTCCTGTCCCACCTTCCCTGTGGCAGCAGTTGCACGGCTGCCCAGTGAGTCTGATCAGCTCACTGCTCTGACTTCAAATTAACTTAACCGACAGGAAATAATTTTGTTAGTTCTGTATCAGGTGATTTTATGCTATAATTTAAAACGTTATATAATGAAGAATATGATTCTAATGATTACAATACAATGTGTACACAATACTCAAAACACAGGTATGGTTTCTAATTGCCTCATTAACTCACTGGAAACCTTTCCTTCTTTTCCTTCCCATCCCAATTTAGATGTAAATATGCCTTTATTGTTTAAGATTTGAAATTCTGTAAGATCAACACTTGACATTTCCAGAAATCTGTAGAAAGTAAATTTTAATATACTTTTACATCCTTTTTAGTTTGTATTTTTTTAATATTAAATTTTCATTCCAAGTTCTATTTTGGAATAAAATTTAACATTAAACTGCAGTCAGCCTCTTTGAGTTGGAGGGAACTTTGGAGGGGAAACGTATGTTTATCTCAAACCTTACTTAAAAAAAAGTAACGTGACATTCCAAGATCATTGCCAGCACTGCCATTGATTTTACGTCTGTCTTTCTGGGGTAAAGATGGCAGGATTAAGCAAGGCTGTAGAGCAAGCTGATATAATTTCAGAAACATGGAAACTTTGTAGGAGAGCGGAAAAGCCAAGTTCCCAAGTCTGCAAATCAAAATGTTTCACCGAGCTGTTGATAAAGGTCAAAAATAAATCATGGTCTGACTGTATTTTCCATATGGTAACATGTAGGTACTTTAATATGAGAATGGGGTTTTTTTCCAAGAATGTATTTATAATCCATAACATGAGATCTTTAAATTCCAAAATACACTACACATTTCACAGATAAATACCTCCTTTCAAGAACTATTTAACAGACCATTGGTACCATGTTGCACCAGTTGTTTACCAACATCCAGACAGATTTAATTAACCATATCTTTTGTCTAGAAAAATCAGTTAGCAAAGAAATATATGGGCTTAATCTGGCGCCAGCTCTTTCATTAGCCAGGATTCTGTTTTCTTCCAGTAACCTCTTCTGTCCTATATCATTATTCTTATGTTCCACTCATCTTTTAATAAGTTATCCTTGAAAATTTTACTTGGAAATTTCTGCTGTGTTGAAGCTAGACTAAAAGGCCAGGTAGTTACCCAAATAATATTTTTCTTTTTCTTAAGAGAAATTCTTAGGTTTCTTACAATTCTAGCATTTCAACAGTCCAGTCATAACAGACCAAACAATCACATATTCTATTAAAAAGCTGAACTACCAGCCTTGCAGTTTCACATAACAGGTTTTCCAGTATTTCCTTTTGTGTTCTTCTCAGTATATTTTAGCAATGGCTTCTACAGCATGTTATTAGTCAGCACTCAGATGTATCTCAAGATCAATTTTTCAGATAAGGAGAGTTGTTCTCCTGTTCTTTTTTCTTAATCTCTTTATATAATCATAAATTCTCTCTCTATTTCAGTGTTAAGGTTGCTCATCTCACATAGAAGTTTAAATACTGAGTATTCTTTCCTGAACGTCTAGTTACGGGGCAGGGGGGATGAATGTCCGTTTACTTTTAACAGAATTTAAGGAGTTGTATAGTGCTCTGGAACAAGATGGAAACAGAAATTAGGCATTGTAAATGCTTATGTGTTGAACTGTATTATATTAGGAAACTCTTATTTAAGAGTACTGAAATTAACTCTTTGTAGTAAAGGTCAGTAAGGAAGGCTGTAAAATTCTGTAAAATATGTCATCTGAGTGTAGATTTTTAATTTTCCCTTCTTCGAGTATTCATAGAAAACTATTGTTTTGTATATGTATTACTATGTATGGTGATGGTGTCCCTGTTTGGTTCACAAAACTACCTTCGTGAAGATATTGCTAAGAGAGTTGAAAGAGGTTTCTTCATCCCTGAGCAAGGAAATTTCCCAGCCTGCATAATATGGCCAGTTTCCAGCATGACTAGTCACATGCAAGAGGCTGAAATTCATAGTGTAAGATTATTTGTGAAATCATCGATATTTGTGGAAATAGAACAGATCGATCAGACTTTATTTAAATACAGGTATCATTTTGCATCTCCAAGAAGATGCAGAGTCCCACGTGCAGTACTCCTTATTTCTGTACATTTTGTGAATTTCTGCTTTCATAGGATGGAGTTTCAGCATGGGTTCTGCCTACCAGTTCCACAGCTGGCGAGTGTTTGTGATCGTCTGCGCACTGCCCTGTGTCTCTTCTGTGGTAGCCCTCACCTTCATGCCAGAAAGCCCGCGGTTCTTGCTGGAGGTATAACTTTCCAAACGGTTTTTAGATTCCAGTCAAAATTATTTCTGTGTTTACATCTTGACATCTATATAACAGGTATTAAGATTGCTCAGTGACTATAGTGAATATATAATCTGTATGTATGTTTTGTTTAAATGTTTTGATCAAATGTTCAGGTTGGGAAACATGATGAAGCTTGGATGATACTCAAGCAAATTCATGACACAAACATGCGAGCTCGTGGTCAGCCTGAGAAAGTCTTCACAGTGAGTATTGCTTTTAAAACTAATTGCTTAGCATATCAGCAAGCTTGCTGACTGGCAATGTCTGGAGGGCTTAAGCAGTCAATATTAATACTCTGCATGACAAAGCCAATCATTTGGACTCCAAATACCTAAATATAAAAACTGAATTCCTATTAAATTGCTATATATACAGCAGATGTTAAGATATCAGCCTTTGGCCAGCATATTCTTGAATGTATGACCCCACAGTGTGATAATTTTCTCTGGTGTACCAAGATACTTAATGGACTTCATCTGTGTTTTATTTATTAAGTTTACTTCACCCTTAACAATAACAGTAGGCATATGGAAGTCAGAATTCATTGTCTGTTGGGTCTTTAAAGCTTTTGAAATTACTTTTTTCGTCAACTGAAGTATTTTTTTTAAATTCATTTTCACTTCTTTGAAATAATAATTTCAGTTATTTATTTTTTTCAAAATATCTTGAAAGCTCAACTGCATCTGTAGTTTTAAAGATCTAATGATAAAATCATACTCAAAGTATCAATGGATAGTTTCTGTTTAGGGCAGAAATTGGCTATTCAGATGTGGGACTTTTTATTATATTTTCCTTATTTATGAGGAATCTACACAACAATTTTGCCTTCCTGGAAACAGTAGGACCAAACATCAGAAGGCATCTTCTTGCTTTGAAATCCAGTCTGCCTTTCCAGCTTGTGCTGTGCTGTGGGAGTGCTGGCACTCTGCTCCCTCTCAGAGCCATGTGTGGGATGTTTTTCCTCTTCTGAAGGCTTTCTTCTTAATTTAATGCACATATAACTCAATTAAGAAATCCTCTTAAAAGTTCTGCATTTGCAGGCAGTCTTGAGGAATGACCATCTGACTGTATAACTTTATTCCATTAAGACTTGCAGTTTATTGCCTTGGATGTAGTTTCTGTTGCCTTCATTTAATTTTTTCCACAAAGAAGCTCAAGAACTCCTGTATTGAGCCTGAAAGAAGGCTGGTTAGCACATCTATCATGTTAAATCAACATTTATTGATACACCAGTGACCTACCCCTAATCTTATCTAACCTAATATTTTATTTTCTGATTTCATTTATGAGTAAAGGGATTTGCCTAACACCCTACAGCTAGGGTGTAATTTTACAATTGGCTCTTGCTGATCTGAGCTGTTTTCAGACAGAGTATACCACTGCCCAGTCACTCTTTGTTTTTCTTCTGCCAGCATTGATATTCATTGACTGATTGCAGAGTCAGCCATAGCACAGACCTTGTCTCCCTACAGTGTTGGTTTAGGCACAACGAAGAAGAGAGAAATGTGCTGGGACAAAAGATGGGAGGAAAGATCAGCCACAGTCTCACATTAGTTTGACGTAACCGTAATCATGTCCTAAAGCAGCTGTGGAGAAGAAAATAAAGCACATGCTTGTTGTTTCCAGTTCTTGTGATCTAACAAGTCTTTCTCTCTATGGTTGTTAAAATGTGACACTGAACCATGTTGAACTCAGCACTTTATTTATTTATAGCTATTTTTGTTAATTGGTCAGGCATGAATAAGGCATGAATAATTAAAAACCACCACTTTCTTGGGATTTTTGCCAGTTTCTGTTCTGAACATTGTGAAAACTCAATTCCAGATATCAAGGAGTTGAAGCATTAGAAATACTGTGATGTATGTGAAGGTTACACATGTATAGCAGCCCCTATTTTTAGCTTGCATTAATGTTATTAGAAAATGCATCATTGTCTCCTCATTGGTCAATATCAGCACTTCAACTTATAAAACCCAGAAAGCAAAGAACTTATGCATAATTTGTTTTGGACATCC
This sequence comes from Strix aluco, assembly GCF_031877795.1. Lineage (NCBI taxonomy): Eukaryota > Metazoa > Chordata > Aves > Strigiformes > Strigidae > Strix > Strix aluco. Next base: position 16,315,880 of record NC_133971.1, on the reverse strand, counting down.
TTTTAGTCTCTCTTTGTTGTTTTTTTTTTTAATATAAGTTAGTCCTGGATATTGTGACATTTTGTCTCAGTAATTTATTCACATAGCTCTCCTAAACTCCATTGCTTCATCAAGTACCATTCTATGACTTATGCATTACTATTTTCCTCCACTTCATGTCACTAGTTACATCACATGAATTTTGATAGTATGTTTTCTAAATCTACAGCTGATTTAACTTTTTTTCCATTACTGCTATAGTTTTAGTGTTCTTTCCTTTTATATGTTTTCCTAATTATATTGATGTCATTTTTTCCTAGAAGCTTTTTTCACAAGTCATGTTTATTCTTGTTATTCATATTATTGAGGATTTTATTTTCAAACCTTTAGAACAGAGAAGTCATCATCTGATGAACAGTTGGTTTTAGAGTCAGAAACTCTAAAATGGACATATTCTAGTTACTGACTGTGGAGTTGGTGGCTCTTAATGCTTTTGAATATCTCTCCTGAGAGCAGTGACGCTAACAGAGATGATAGTAAGTTGATAGTATCTTCTATTATGGGACTAGCCAAGTTAAACGTTTATATACATGCTTAATTACCTTCCTGGACCCTTAAAATAGACATTCATTAAATATTTAAGTAAAAAAAAACCTCTGTATCCTTAAAACTAAAATTCTCTCCACTCTTTCATTGCTTGCCATGTATTAATTAATCTTTTTTCTGCAAACACTTTCCTTTGCAGCATGTGTTGATTTTGTAAAATTTAAAACATTGCATATTTCTAGCCATTGTTTTTAAACAGAAGTTCCATTTTCATTAAAATAAGTATTCTTTATTGTTTTTTCTTTCATTCTTCATATACTGACAGCTGAATTTGCATGGTCCAGATGGACCATTGTCCTGATTAAATAGGACTTTTCTTATGTTAAAGAACCATCAAGGCCAGGGGCTTTTTGTCTCCAGTCACATATAGTGGTCCTAAGATATATATGTTTCCCCCAACCTCCAGAGCTCCAAACAAGTCAGGTGGCCCAGGCGGTGAAAAGGCTGCCCCTGAGCCTACAAGAGTGGTACTGGTTTATACAGCATGACTCAAAAGGCATGCCTTCAGTGCTCAGACGTGTGGCATGTGAGGATGTCTGTATGTACAAGGTCTTAAATAATCTTGGAGGACTCAACTCAGTCTTTTGTATAGCATGTTTCATAAAAGCAGTTTAAGAAAAGCTTAAAATCAATGGAATGATGCAGACAGAATTATTGTTATTGAAAGAGGCATGACAAGAACAGTACAGGCTTTTGATAGAGTCATGGTTTGGCAAGACAGTGAGCTGCAGTATTTCAGAAATGATGGTGGTTATATCTAAAACCGCTTAGTGGGCTTTTGTTTGTTCTTGTTCACTGGATGAGGCTGCTGGTGCATCCTAAACAGTATATGTCTGTAAAAGCAGTGGACTGAAAACTAGAGCTTTACCATCAATACCGCTATCCCCTGATGTCCTGTAATCCACTATGATACATCTGTGGGTGGTGGTGTCCTCATTCCATTAAGAAGAAACACAAGCTATTGCTACCTTCAGAAATTGCAGCCAAACATCGAACACACAGTCTCTTGCTCTCTCCGTCCTTATATGTCAGTCCCTTTCCCCATTTTATTTATTTTCTTTCCACTCTCTATTTGCCTTCTTTTAAAATAAACTGTGGATGAATACACTGCCTTTTGTGATATTGCTATGAAGCTGGGACCAGAGTGTAAACCAAAACCAAAACCATACAATGGTATAAATTTTTCAGGTCTTCTGTCTGGAAAGACCATATAACATGTTCTTGTTCTGCTACACAGGAGAGTGCAAGTGAAAATTAGCATTTCAGGCAACATCACATTCTCTGTCACTGGTAATTCGGTATTTTTCCCTGATGTCTGTTTATCTCATTTCACTTTAGATGAAGTAGATAATTGCTCATAACAGCAATAACGTGCGTAGTTCCAGATCGTTTCACCTAACTTTTTCTCTCTTAATTAAAAAGGATAGTTAAAGTCAACATCCAAAAAACAAAGAGATTCCTTGTCCAATACTACAGGAAATAAGAACAAAGGAAGAAAATGTTTTTCAACTATTAACTCTTGACATTTCAAATACTTCTATTATCATTACTGTGTCTTTAATCAATAGACTTTCAACAATGTTGTGATAGCAAGTCAGAAACCAGTTGATAGCAAACTTTGGTCATGTTGTTGTTTGTCATGTTTGTCATGTCATGTTTGTCATGTTTGGTCATGTTAAATGCACAGTTTGACCAAACATGACAAAACATGTTTGGTCAAACTGTGCATTTAAATAATGTTTTATCCTCTGTGGCATTAGGGGTTTGTACAGCAACACCCTAGCAGAACCTGACAGTAACAGTTTCAGTCAGAGGAAATGGATTTCCTGCATGTGTTGAAAGGAGAGCTTTTCCAAAACAGTTACATCCATAACCAAATTTGGCATTATAGTGCACTAGTATTCCTTTATATTTCTTAAGCACTTCTAGTTTAGACACAGGTTTAATATCTGCTCAGTTTTAATTTATGGGATTTATTAAACCTTTCAATATGCCTTGACAGGCAGTTAATGATTCAAGAAAATTCAAATATTTGCTGGTCTGTTTTTATTTCTAGGTTAACAGAATCAAAACTCCAAAGCAGATAGATGAACTCATAGAAATAGAGAGCGATACAGGAACTTGGTACAGGAGGTGTTTTGTTAGAATTCGCACGGAGCTATATGGTGTAAGTGGCAACATCTCTGTTCATTCTGTAATTGTCTTTCTACTAGCCTTCAGAAATGGTATGGATTGATTGAGCTCATGCTGATGATAGCTGTAATGCTACATTTTCCATGTAACTGGGAGATTTGAGAACCATAGTAAGGTTCTGGTTTCCTGACCCAGAAGACGAGCAGGTGAATCACAGAGGTTGGTCCCAACTTCTGCAGAGGAAAATGGTGCATTGGTCTTCACACAAGTGATGGGTACATAGCCATATTCCCAAGCACCACAATATAATACGTACTGGGAATGCGTATCAATATATACCTATGGAAAGAGGTGACACGTGATGAGATGAAAAATTATCAGCAGGAACTTGAGGTGGCCACATTACTTAAAAGTGATAAAGTCATGAATAAACTGTGTAAACAAATGTCAATAAAACCTTTATAAGGCATCGTAGCTGCATATTTTTAGGCATGTCACATGTTTTACCAGAAAACTACATTAGAGTTATTTCAGAGAGTTTAATACAAGCCCACTGGGACTGTGCTCTGTATCCTTGTTTACTTTTTTGCAAAAACAAAATTATGAAGTATCTTTGAACCTTGTAATGAAAATCAAGAAAAGTCTCATGAATTTAAAAAAAAAAAAAAAAAAGACAAAAATAACTTTTCACATCTGTTAAATAGCTGGCATCTTAAAGCTCTCCAGACCTATGATGAAGTGTATTAAACCAAGGTTTGTCACAAAAATGCTTTGCTTGGAAGAATGGTATTTTCCCTATGAAAAAAAAGAATCCAGAAAGTGTCTGCTTTTATAGTTATTTGCCAAAAAATGGAGTAGTTAAAGATTGAAATGTTATGATTTGGCCTTGTTACTAAACCAGATTTAAAGGAGTTGCAGCTTGGTTATCTCACATCCTCGTTATCTCACTGGACTAGCCCCTGGGTCAGAGCACCTTCCTTGTTCCATCTTGTATGCTGAAAACTCCTAGAACAGACCGCCTCTTCTCTTCGAAGGGAGGAGATTATCTTGAGATGAGAAAGAGAAAGAAGGGAACACCATTCTCAGTCATCTCTGCTGACCTGGGGGTAGTCCCAGCTTTTCCTCATGTAGTTAAAGTACCAATTTCTAGCTGTGGTAGGTTATGATAGATGTAACTCTCAGTTGAGTCCCTGTTGAATTAGTCTAAACTACACTTTAAGAGCAGTGTAATACTGGGAAGTGAGATCTCTTTCTGACAAGATCTCTGGTTTATTTGAGATAGTAAAATGAAGCTGCCTAGAGATTAGGAAAGTTTGAGGTGATCATAGCAGGGGTGAATTAACAGACACAGTCCACACTGGTGTATAAAAAATTTGAGCCAGCAAAGGGTGCGCTCGCAGCTGAAAGATAATCATATCCTGGGCTGCATCAAAAGAAGCGTGGCTAGCAGATCGAGGGAGGTGATTCTGCCCCTCTACTCCACTCTCATGAGACCCTACCTGGAGTACTGTGTCCAGCTTTGGAGTCCTCAACACAAGAAAGGCATGGACCTGTTGGAGTGGGTCCAGAGAAGGGCCACAAAAATGATCAAGGGGCTGGAGCACCTCTTCTCTGAGGAAAGGCTGAGAGAGTTGAGGTTGTTCAGCCTGGAGAAGAGAAGGCTCCAGGTAGACCATATTGTGGCCCATCAATACTTAAAGGAGTCTCATAAGAAAGATGAGGACAGACATTTTAATAGCGTCTACAGCGATAAGACAAGGGGTAATGGTTTTAAACTAAAAGACGATAGATTCAGTCTAGATATAAGGAAGAAATTTTTTACAATAATGGTGATGAAACACTGGAACAAGTTACCCAGAGAGGTGGTAGATGCCCCCTCTCTGGAAACATTCAAAGCCATGTTGGATGGGGCTCTGAGCAACCTGATCTAGTGGAAGATGTCCCTTCCCGTCACAGGGGGATTGGACTAGATGATCTTTAAAAGTTCCTTCCGATCCAAACCATTCTATGTTTCTATGAAAAGAAGACGGAAAGTCACACAACACATACAACCTGGCTATAGTTGGAGATTAACATACCTGTATGAGAAGTACAGCTATGACCAGTATCAAAGAGCTGATCTTCTCTCTCTGATGCCCTGAGGCAGCAAGAAAATCAGAACGAAAAATCTATCTTTTAACAAAATTGTTCAAAATATTATTTAAAATAAATGTATTTCCTAATGATTTACAGATTTGGTTGACGTTTATGAGATGCTTCAACTACCCGGTGAAGGATAATACAATCAAACTTACAGCTGTATGGTTCACCCTGTCTTTTGGGTAAGAGTAGTTGAGATCTTAAACTGTTTTTGATAGACTTGACAGACAGAAGAATCATCTGCATGCATCTTTCTGTCGCTATGATTATCCTTTTTATTCAGGAAGGTTTTATTCAGCATCTTTCCACAAAATGTTATATTTATTGGTTAGTCTGTTCTTGGTTGCAAGTCTGACTCATCAAGAATATCTCCTTCAGAAAACTGGCATCTTCTGGTGTCAGCATCGTTCAGTATTTTTATTTTATGGAGGATTTTATTATGATGGAGCAACTGCTCCATCACGTAAGCAGACAAGGGAGATTTTCAAACAAGTGAGACTGATGACTGAGCCTTTTCTGTTTTTCACAGCTACTACGGCTTATCTGTCTGGTTTCCTGATGTCATTAAGCATCTGCAGTCAGACGAGTATGCGTCCCGAGTGAAACATTTCCGCAATGAAGAGGTTTCACATTTTGTCTTCAACTTCACACTGGAAAATCAGATTCACAGCAATGGAGAATACATCAATGACAGGTTTAGAGATTTCCTAATATCCTGACTTGGATGGAATAAACAAATGCGTGTTTTAAAACATGTCCTAATAATCTAATATGTTTCTCCATTAGCTAATGATACATGGATTTGTTGCTTTTTAATGGGAATTTATTTCTGTTCTTGATTTCTTATGACTCATGGAGAATGGGGAGAAGTGGACCTGTACATGCCCTGGCAGTTCCTGTGTGAGGATCCCCCATGCAAACCCAGCTTCCTTTTCATCCTGAAAAACAGAGCAAAAAGCCTAAGTTAACCACACTTCCTTTCACAGTGGGATTCAAAGGTTTTCAGACCCAACACATGCGGTATATATTGTAGGGGTCTGGGGAAGGACGTACTTTTATCTTTGTTTCTGGTTCTTTTCTTATATTGATAAAAGACACTTCTGTGAAAATGCTGAACATTGAGTGGTTAGGATCTTATAACAGAAAAATAAAACTTGAATGTTACTGTAAATCAATAAAAAGTATGATCAGCTCTGAAATGGGAGACAACACGTTTGCAATGCCTTTTGTGCTTTTTAACTGAATCCAAACATATTAAGGCTCTATCCGGACTTTACAGATAACTAGATAACTTAGGGGTAAATTAAACACAGCTGTTCTAGGTATCTGGTTTGTCTTAAGAAACACGCAAAACAACCATGTGAATGGTCTGGAAGTCATGGTGCTAAGTAGTTATTATTTCCATAGGAAAATCTATATCTAAGTAAATAAAATTAATGATTTTTGTAATATGGGGGGGTGTAATTATTTCTGTAAGAACTTGAGTTTTGATGCAGTTAAAAGTCTGTGCACTGCAGACAAAAAATAGCAGTTATTTAATTTTTAAGCTAGCCATAGCTTCCAAGTTCCACTCCTTTTCAGAAGGTAAATGTTCTCCTAAAAACAAAGAACCACCTACTGTCAGTAGCTGATAGCACTCTCAACTGAGGTCTTATCAATTTGAACTGAAAATTCTTGTAAAACACTAAATCTAGCATTAATCTACTCTAAAACATGAAATGATTCTTTCAAATGTACAAATTTAACAGCTGAGATTTGCAAAATATTTTCCATAGAAGTATGAATTAATTTGATATTCTTCCTCCACAAACGTTTCAATACTCCACTTACTCTCAATCTCAGTGTTTTCTTCATGTTCTTTCTTAACTAGAAGATCCATCAATACTTGACTTTTTACTTCATTACATTTCTGTTGGGTTTTAACTCAATCATCACACCACCAATTTTAATATAGTCATAACATATTTCCTGTCCAAAAGCAAAAAGTGCATCAGAAGAATGTAGGACACGTAGTCTGTCATTTCTGTTCCAAGTGACTAATCTAATTGCTAAATTTTCTTTGTTCTTCTCTGGAATTAGGCTACATTTTAAAATGGAAAGTGCTATGTGAAAAATGATAATGAGTTGACACTGAATGCCAGCCTGATTTTAATCAGAGTCTGTCACAAATGAGAAATGATATAGTAACTAAAACTAATGGGCTGAAAACACCATTCTTCTGACCAGTACACAAATAGAATTCATTAGCTAATAAGTCTTTTCCTGTGACAAACACAATTAGCTTCTGCTCTCTTTTCTCATAAAGACGTGATTCCAACAACTTTATTGGCAAGAAAGTTTAATTCCTACTATTTTCTAGGTAGCATATTTTGCATGTTCCTGTTCCTATTCCTACTATTTGTCTTGTAATACGAAGAATACTTAGCTAATTGCACCAGGTTTAATTAGAGCAGCCAGGTCTGAGGTTGGAGGGATTTGCCACTTTAACAATTCTTACTGCCGTATAATAATTAAAGCACTGCTTTTCAAACTGTTGCCACTTTGGGTGAAGTCTGCCAGCAAAACTGCCCTTTTTTAATTACAACTTTTTTCACACCTCCATGTAAAATAAATGATGATGTTTTTCTACATCTGTCTTTTTTTTTGTTAGCATAATGATGTTATTTGGTAGAATTATACTAAAAAGGCTTACAGCATTGTTTTAGTCTAGTAACATAGAGGTAAAATGTTACTGCTGGTAATACACTTTGTCACTGACTTTTTCTATGAATGACTTGATTGACAGTCATGATCAAAGACCTAGGAGTTAAATGAGAGTCAGTAGGATGGAGGATGTTCAGAAATAAGAAAAGCTACTGACAATTTGTTTATACCTGTTTTATGTCCACAGTAATTACAATTACATCCACAGACACAGAAGCAACAAGCACATACTTCCAGTTAGATAACTAGCTGTATAACTAGCAATGTAACTGTTGTGTTCATGACAAACCATTTTGCAAAACCATTTTTTAACACTTGGAACAGTATGTTTTGCATTTGAGCCTGACACAGTGCCTAGTGTGTTCATCTGGAGAAATAAAGATTCTCTAAAAAACTCTCTCCAGCTTGTTGGTACTATCAGGTGCTTGTTTGTTCCAAGAGACTTGAGTTTCTGGAGCATGATCTCCCATTTCTGACTGTAATGTCAAATTACAAGTAATAGTGATTTTACAAGGCTACTTGTATTTTACAAGGCAATTTTACAATGTCATGGCATTGTTTTTTGTTGATGAGTAAGGACAAGTAATAACAAAAATATTATCAAATAAATTGTATTACCAGCTGTGGGTATGTGGAGCTATTTATCTTATTAATATTTTTTTTGAATGATAGTATTTGAGAATCAGCTAATCATTAATTATGTTTCCAGAATGCCTTTAAGAAAACATCGTTACCAGGGTTGAGATTTTTTTAGACGTGTATAGCTGCATCAGCTTGACTTGTTGCTCTTTCTAACCTATGAAGGAAGACTGACAGAAATTATTTGTATTGGGCAGGTTTATTATGATGAAGTTTAAATCAGTAACCTTTGAAGATTCACTTTTTAAGAACTGTGTGTTTGAAGACATTACTTCACTGAACACATACTTCAGGAACTGTACTTTCATGAATACCACCTTCTATAACACAGGTATTATGAGAAAAAAACCCCGATCATCCATTGTTCAGCTGCATGTCCTCATCTTATGTTTATAATTTCTGGATTTCTAATAAGGCATACAAGAAGTTCTCTTGTAGGGTATAAAAAGCTATAAAAAGCAACAGAACTCTGTAATGTTATAACAGAAAAGTTAAAGGATCACACCCACACTAGAGATACTGCAGATCTAATATTGACTCAGATAATAAATATCTCTTTGCTTTTAACCATCTCTAAAGACATTCAATCTGGAGAGGAGAAAATATATTACTGCTTTACCGGTAGCTTTAACTAGAGTAATTTTATTTAGTCTAAATAGGACTGGTGGATTGCACTTGCTGTGGCATGGGAATCTGAGTTCAGGATTCAAACTACCTAATCTATAATTATTTCTACTCTCTTAAGTATTGTGACAAAAAGGTGAATGTGTATTTTCATATGTTTAAACAGAAGACTGGGTTTTTTCAGTTTAATAAAATATAACTGAAAGTAGAACATGGCCAACTAAGCTTGTTGGAAAGATGGAGCACTTCTTACTGCTTTCCCATAACTCCAGCAATCATAATAGCAATAGAATTAGGTTTCAGAGAAAGCAATGCCCAGCTTTCTTTGCGTGGAAGGAAGGTATTCTTGATTCAGCGTTATAAGGCTGACAGAAGGAACAGAAAGAAAGTAGAAATGTAGGAAGAGATCTCTGAAATGGTATTGGAATAAGAATGGCCTGAACAGTTGCATGTAGTAACTCATGCATGTTTGAGCTGAAGATGATGAGACCTTCTCAGAAATTAAAATTAGTGAAATCTGAATTGTGTAGGAATGGTTCACTTTAAAAGAAGTCAGACGAAACTGGCCATGATGGCAGTCTCATCTGAAAGGCTGTCTGGTGTGGAACTAGAAGCTCTGATACTGAGCAAGACCAAGTGATAGAAACTTGCAGATACCCAGTGCTTTTTATGCAAGACTGGCTGGTGCTGAAAGACCTTAACCAAGTACAGTCCAAGCAGAGCTGAAATACAGTAATATAATTTGCCTAATTTCAGGCCTTAGTTACTCTTTTTCATGAACATATTTTTCTATTGAAATAAAAAGGTATCAAAATTAACAGCAATAACTAGTCCCATTTTATGAAGCAGTGAAAACTCCAAGCTGTCATTAAATTTGCCTAAACTTGAAATGCTTTTAATCAAAAGCTGCACATGGAGTTGGCTGTTAGCTGAAATGTTGCTTTTTCTTCTTTCCACAGATCTTGAGCAATATAAATTTGTTGACAGCGAATTGATAAATTGCACATTTTTCCACATCAGGACAGGATGCCAGATTTCTTTTGATGATGACTACAGTGCCTACTGGATTTACTTTGTTAATTTCCTGGGAACTTTGGCAGTGTTACCAGGGAATATTGTGTCCGCTCTCCTGATGGATAGAATTGGACGGTTAACGATGCTAGGTAGGGGCTTCATTTTGAAACAGGGAACACCATCAAAACCTAAAGCTCTCCTGATAAAATAACATGCTCTCTTTTTAAAGAATTTGGTTCAGAGAGATGTAAAACATTTCTTCTGCAGATACTTCATTTATGCCGCATTGTAAGTGCCATTTTAAAAAGCCACCAGTTTAGAAACTCTAGGAACAAAGTGTTCTGTAACTAGTTCTGCTATGCCACATTATCAGTCATTGCTCTTCCATGCTGATATTACAAGACCGTTATTTAGTCATTTGGGATGAGATTTTGGAGAGTGCTGACCATTGACTTGCTTTGTTTCAACTGAAAGGAAAGCAAGATGTGCACAGGTGACCCTCAGCTAGTGGAGCAACTCCTTGGAAGGGTCAGCTGCTGTCCTTTGCCTGTTACCTGTTTTGCAAAGTAACACGGTGGAAAGATATCTCCTGTGGATTATCTGCAATGACAAATCTATTTTCAATTTATTTAACGAATATGATAGTTCATTGTGTTCATTTTCTAGGAGAATATCTCTATATAAATGCAATTCCCACTTAGTGTTTTTGTTGCTACAATATATGAATGAGTTTCATGTATTTGCAGAAGATGATGAACAAGGAAGAATGGGGGATAGTTTTTCCCAGACAGCTTGCTTTGGGAGTTCAGAGAGGGTTCCAGCTTAATATTTTATGATATATACTAATATTTGAGGAGTTATATTTTTTTTTTCCTATGACCCCCTTACAGTGTTTGTCTGCTTGACTGATCTTACCAGCAGAGGACATCTCTTTAGTTTTTAACTCAAATATATGGGTCAGTTATTTAACTGCACTGTGTGTATAGAAACATTACACAAAATAAATAAAAATCATTCTTTAAATACAGCTCCACTTCATGTTTGTTTCACCTGTCACATACCTAGGTGGTTCCATGGTTCTCTCTGGCATCAGCTGTTTTTTCCTGTGGTTTGGGACCAGTGAATCCATGATGATAGGTATGCTGTGCCTCTACAACGGCCTCACCATCTCAGCATGGAACTCTCTAGATGTCATTACTGTGGAGCTGTATCCTACAGACAGAAGGTATGTGCAGATACAGCTCCCCTAACCTCACTGACACTATTTGTACGAGCAGAAATGGGAAATAGAAATGGTTATGTATGAGCTTTACAGAGGTAGTGATGTTCTGAGTGGGCCAAACAAACAGTTTGTCTTACGACAGCAAGGGGAAAAAAGAGATTTTTTGAGTTGTTTGGTATGTATTTTGCATCAAATAGCACCTAATCATGAAAATACCACAAATGTAGTTTCATATGAAAGAAGGTCTAACTGTTACTGTCATGTAAAGCACAGCTAATGAGCAGTATTTCTGAAAACAGTAATGGAATATTTCTGGGTTTCCCCTAGTGCAACTATCTATGAAGGCAGTAGGTGGTCCAAAACAGCAATATAGCTGCATTTGTCAGTTGGCTGTGAAATGGTGGGGATGATAATAAAAATCACTATCTGGACCTGAACAGCATCTTCTGAAAGAAATTGTGGCTTGAACCATGCTGAGCTGTTAATTACTTTGCTACAAATTTGTATGCAGGGTCACTAGAAGTATATATACTCAGCCTTGAGTGGATACAAAAATGTCTTGGGCAATGCTCCTGACTCTTCAGGGCTCCTGCAAAAAAGCTCAGGACAATTTTCATGTCCTGCAAGTATTGATGCTAGATGACATGGGTTTGGATTTTTTTTCAGATACGGGTACATTTTAATGCCGATCTTATGTCAGTTAGTGAACTGAAGGAAGAACAGTTGAGTCATAAAGTGTTCTATGTCAAGTGTAAAAATGTAGAAGCTGCATTTTCTTGAATAGACTGGGATGTTTCTCCCCAGGGACAGTGTGTCCTTTCTCTGTCACAATAATATCATTATGTCCTGACTAGAAGTTTCAAAGATGGTGAAAGATATTTCCAGTTTATAAATGCATGATGCCTTGCTGACAAATCTAAGTTTTTGGACAGAGGGGCAACTGGCTTTAGTATTGTCCATCATGAGAGAAAAGCTGTAGACTGACTTCTCTGTTTTCTTTTCATTGCCATTTTAAAAATATATGCTTCTTCACACAAGAAATTGATGTCCACTGTTGTGGTTGTATCAAATAATCATACTAGGCTACTTTGGAATCCAAAGCACTAAGCTCTAATACTAAGTGCTAGTGTATTTATTACACCTCAGGAAATTGCTCTTCTGGCAAGAATTATTCCATTAACCAAACTCTATGATATAATTCTAATAAATCTCCTTTAGAAATATCTATCTTTTTTGTATTCCTAAATGTAGCAGCCACAAATATTTTCTTAAGAAGTAAAGAAAAATAATTAGAAAATCCATTGATAATGTTAATGAAAACAAAGTTAGTCATCATCACTAGGAATGATAAAAATAATGTAACTGATATCTATTCTAAGGCTTCTATATTTGTAGCTAATAGTTGTTTTTCATAGTTTCTGCTAGCTTTGAGATTATAGCAAATTCTTCCCTATTTTTATTTTTTAAAAAGCTTATGTGTGCAGTAATAGCTATCTGGTATTTCACTTCAGAAATGTACTTGCAGCTGAGTTGTTGGGGTTTCTATCTGCTCAGATAGAAAACTTGTCACTTTGTATTATTCGTATAAAAAGGCTCATAGGCCAAATCTACCTGTACCAGGAAAGATGTTGATATACATTGTAGATGAGATTTTTTCCAAAAATTTCCGAAAGTGTTGGAATCATCACTGCCAGTTTTTGCCAGCAGGGTTATAAGGACATGACCAATTCTAGAAGTCACTTGCAAGACATGGTTTTTTTTAGACTGGGGCAAAGCTTCATGTTTCATAGAACTATTTGAAAATTAATAACTGCAGTGACTCAAATAACTTGCTTCCCAGAAATTTTTCTCTGCTATTTTTTTATCCAGACCAGCTACAGTTTACAGCCACCATTGCCCACCTCTGATGGTCCTGTCTTTCCTTGTAAGACTTCTTTGATCTCCACAACTTGCCAGAGTTTGCTGGGAATTTCCAGCTTCTGCCAGTAGCTGTAGGGCTGAACAGTCTTTCCAGGCATATATGGTACATGAAGCTGCCTGATCTGGTTTTGGATAAGAAGTCCTTCATACTTAAGATGATGCCCTCTTTCACTACTAAGCTGCATCCAGAGTGAATCTGGTCCTGAAGCTGGCTTCCAGTTTCCCCTCAAAAGGCAATCTAGGCACAGCAACTTTGCTCATTCTGTCAGTATTTTAGTATTCAAATATATACTCAGTGAAATGACCACAAACCAGCAGCAAAGTGCAGCTGTAGGTTGGACTGAAAGTGTGTGGAAGGAGGCCAGTTCACACTACCATACACAAGAGACTAGGCTGGGTAGCCTCTCCTTTTCCTCCTGCACAACTCGTCTTGGAGACCAGCCAGTTGCCAAACCACTGGGGCTTTTCCAGTGTTGTGCAGCATAATACAAAAGGTGTTTCATAAATTGTACTCGAGGTTATTTGGGGATCATATTGGCTTTTTGCCAGGTAGGGGTGTGGCAAACAATTTGGAAATATGCAGCATATATGATACACAGCACACATTTCAGTTTCCTGTTCATCAGCTGCCCACAGGGCAGAGTTAAGGTTGCTTCAAAATCTTAAGAGATTTGGATTCTGTATGCATTTACACTCATCTACATATTTATGTTTTCATTTACTAATGCCTGGATTTCTGGTAATTAAGTAGTTTGTCCTATATTCTTGGTGAGTACTTTCAGATTTTATGCCATTTTAGCATAGCTTTTGCCTGTATGTTCTTTATAAAATCTCAGCTGATTTGCACAACTGCTAAAATAAGAGATGTTAGAGGCTGTATAGATTTCAAACGCTTCTCAGGTAGATGAAGTTGTGTTAAAAGGTGAGGATATGTTACTAATGCTAGTCATAGGCAGGTTTCTGTCTTCCAGACAACACATGGTGGTAAGAATCATTTGATAACGTTAATTATTTTTTTTTTTACTTTTCAATACACAGATTTTAAAGGATACTCATCATGACTAGCTATAACCTAGCTGATTTCCAATAAGCAAGTAAATTAACCCAGCTCCACAATGTAGAGAACTTGTATTAACTTATCTTTTGTCTCATCTTTTCTCTTGTCTTTTGCCTTATCTTCTTAATGGCCTGTGCTATTCTGGACTAGTCAACGGGTTCTGAAAAGTCTTTGGTTGGTCATGACCCTCTTGAAGGCCAAACCAAACTCTTCTATAGCCTTGGAAACTCTTCTCTAAAGGAGAGTTATTAAATGTCTTGCCAACATTTTTCAGTGCTCCTAGAGTGCTTTTCCATATACTGCTTTGAAAGGAGGTGATGTAGAAATTGAGGCACAGAGGAAAAAGATATTGTTAAGAACAACTTCAATATTGTCCATCAGAAAAGGAAAACTATAGTCTGGCATGTGTGGTATCAACAATCCCAATCACTGAGCATTCTGAGAAGAGGGAATGGGCTGAAAGCATAACTTCCACTGCAGCTGTAAGTGCTCAGCACTTCAGCAACACAAACCTGAAGGTGCTAAACTGACAACCCAGAAAATGTGAAATGCATACTTACTGACTGCTTAGTTAGCTTTAAGCAACTCGTTCACATCATATATGAATTCTGTGGCAGGGATAGGGATTGTATCTTTTCTCCTGACAGCACTCAACTACTTTAACCATGAGACTGCTTTCTCATCTTGCAGTCCCCAGCCTTACTCACAGTGCACCTTACTTCTGCAGCAGATGAGGGAAACCAAGTTTTCTTCACCACATTTATGTTTTACCCTCAAGCTCTCTTTGTTCTATGCACTGGCAGAGTGATGTGGAAGAAAAATATTGTGTGATGAGGTAATTATGGCTTGTGTTGTAATGTGTGTGCCCAAGGGGCTTGCAATAACATTGCAGTTTCCTAGTTCTGCCTCTAATATATATATGAATTGAAGAGAGTTAAAATTCTATGAAGTAGTAACATTTTGGAGATTTTTATGACTTTAAAATGGAATTGTTCTCATAAATGAGAAATATCTTCTTGTGAATTAACTTGGAAAGCATCAACTTTATGAGCCAAGACTCTTGTCAAGGAGTGGATACAACAAATTACCCAAACCTAAACAAAAAGTGGAATAAAAATAGGTCATCTCCCACAGAGTAAATCAAGGTTAGATTGCATCAGATAACGAACAGTTCATCAGTTTTACTACAGCTGCCAGACATCTGGGTTTGAATCTTGGCCAGGAATATTTAGAATTCAAGGTGTGCTATGAAATGAAGTCATCCTGTTTTGCCTTTTTTTAATACCTCTGAAGTAAGTGCATAAGGGTGTGATCATAATGAACAAGTTGCCTATCTTCAGTTCATTATATTTATCTTTTTCTCTTTTCCTGAGCCCTGAGAATCTATCCCCAGAGTAATAAACATTATTCACAGGGTATCTTAAGTCCAAATTTGTATTGTTGTGGCTGTCAAAAAATAAGTTTTATCTTCTTTTGAGTCATAACAGCAGTCATCGACTTACAGCAGAGCTCCTGACAGCTATTTTCTACTGCCATCCTGTGGATGTGGTTCAACTGCATTTTGCTGAAACTTCATGTTAATGTTTTTGAGACATGACATGCTGAACCTATGCAATGCCTTGGGCAGTAGTCCAAGGCAGGAATGCAAATTTCACAGTTTTACTTGCACACTGAGGGCTGTAATTGGTCAGGCTATGATATGGATCTTCGTACTCATTTTTTAAAATGTCTTAAAATGTCTGGACATTAGAAAATTGTCCGTAGCACATTCAAAAACTCAGTTTTAATAGACTTTGCATATCATCGACACCCACAAAAGTGATATTGAGAGTTTTTTGTAACTTTATGGATAGAGTCAGCACTAGCTCTGGCATGAAAGTTATCAAATATCTGTGCTACACATTCAGTAGCATTCCACTGCAGGACAATTAAGTTTTCAGGTACTCTGGCTATCAGCAATGGAAAAGTGGACCTGAAGTATTTTATGTAGGAATATAAGCACCTGGTCTAAGAAGGAGCATATGTGGCAAAAAGGAAACAAGCTCTTTTAATCTAAAGGCTTGGATAATCCCTCTATTTTTAACTGTTTGGACTCTTGCCATTTTTTAGTGGGGCTTCAGTGAAAGGAAGCTAAGCATTTTTCTTTTCACAGCTTTCTCAGCAATTGAAGTAAAATACACTGGGGAAAATTCCTTTCACCTAACATCCAGCTTTCTCTCATACCTGAGAGTTCTATAAGACTTCTGCATTTTTCTCCTTTCAATACTAAAATCTGTAACTTTTTTTTTTTTAAAAAGCAATCCCAAATTGATTCACCAGCATTATTTTACTGATGTGCCTGAAGGATTTAATGACATTCTCTAGCTGGACAAGGGATTCTTGCAACCAAACTCTCTTGACTAGTAATAAGGATTGATCATCAAATCAAAAAGATATTTTTGTGCCAATGGTTCACCCAGAACTGATCAACATAACAGAAATTGGTGTATATAGGCCTTATGCCTTTGGATTTTTTCATTTCATTCATTCATGGCATTGAGATGACACACCATGTATCTTTGATCATTTGCAGACTTTCTGTACACTCTAGCACTTTCCTGAAACACTGTAGCAGAGACTGTCTGAGGGCTTCAAGAGAAGACTGCTCATCTATGTATGTGAATTGCAGCATATTTATTGCCTGGCTATTTTTACTCCCCTGGATTCAGTAGAATTAATTATTAAGGCATGAATTAATACAGATTCTAGCTGATATGAATTATAAACACTGTTCTATGAAAGATGTTTAAAAACCAACAAGTCTGAATTTGCTATTCCTAGAGCTCAACAGTTTGCTTAATGACTTCATTCTGACTATCAGTACACAACAAATTTACATTCAAATACAGTATTAAAACTGAAGGATATGAAGGCAGAAGGTTGAACAGTGACAATGCTTTTCAGATACAGTTCACAACAACATTTTACTTAAGCCTGTAAAATTCTTACTGTTCCTGCCAATAATGTGCACATTTTTGGTGAGAGGACACATCTGAAAACTGCTGAAAGATTAAAAGGCTGAACTGCTAGGTTTTTCATTTTGTATCATCAGGACAGCCAAGGGCAATAAAAATGGGCTTACTTTGTCTTATTCTCTTTGTTCATAATTTGATAACATTATTAGGATTAGACTAATAATGACCCCTTACAATTGAAAAAATTGAATAAGTCCATTTTACAAAGCAGAACTGGTTTTTCAGTGTCAACAAATTACCTTCATTTTGCTCAGATATAAGAGATATTGTATTACAAAATTACTTTAAACCTTAATTAAGGTAATCTTGGGTATATAAACTATAATAGATCTAAAGCACAATGGCAGCCCTGAATGTGCTATCTGTAGAGACCAGCACGTGAAAAGAAATGGCCCAAATTGCTCAGAAAATTATATTCAGACTCCTGTTATAACTAGCTGATATAAGCAAATAGCATCTGTGAAACAGCTTACCTTTATAAGGCAGTATAAAACAACACATTATAAAACATCCCCATATGTTTTGTGCTATTGCCTTTCCAAAGTTTTCCTGCCTCTATCTATACAAATTTGCTTTAGCTAGATCTGTGTATTGTTTGGGGAGTTCTGATATCTCTCTCAATATATGGAGGCAGTTGACGACTAGGTGTCTATATTCTTTACGTGAACACTGTTTTTTCCCTGTTACTGTTATTTGGGGGCAAGTTTGGTTTTACATCAGCACTGGCAGTTGAAGAAATCATATTTACATGTTCAGACACTGATCACAGCCAGTCATCACCATAACATTAGAAATACTTCTTTGTGCGTAAATGAGGTTGAAATTAGAACAGTTCTGATTCTTTTCCTCTCCTTCTTCCCCTGACTTGTTCAGAATAGCTGCAACCTGTTATTATCCTATCACATAAACTCTGTTTTCCAGGCTGGCTGTATTGTCTTTAACCTCTTCCTACCTGTTTGTGATAAAATCTATTTTACCACAGTCTTTCCTCTTCATGCTCCTTCTTCCTACCCGCACTTTCATTGACCCTGGAAGATGTGTCAGTCTGGAGCTCCTTCCCTCTCAGGAGCCTCTCCCTATTCTGGGTCAGCTTCCTCCAGATATTCTGGGCTTTATCTGCCCATGTAGTACAGATGTTTCTGTGGTAGAGATTTGATCTTCTTTCCATAGGCTTTGAAATATTACTCCAGTAGGGTGATTCTTTGCTGCTTCCTTCAGTGCATCTCCCACTCCTCCTTTGGACCAATTTCTCCAGAAGTTGTCCTTAAAATGGGCAAGGTTTAGCTTGCTAATTCCTCCTCTGAGGAATGTATTTGCAAGGAGCTGCTGCAAATGTTTCTCTGTCAGAAAACTTCACAAGCAACACTTCCAAAGTTTCCTCATCTGCTGCTGTCAGCGGTGTGCTCTCTGGCAGCCCTCACTGGTCTGCACTGTCAGACAGCAGAGCATGTCTCTTTCAAGATGGTTATCTCCAGGATGTACATGTTTATCTTTTCTTGGCACTAAGTATTATGTAAAAGTACTGCAGATTTAATCACATTTATTAAAAACAAGCAAGTAAAGGCTTTGAACATTCAGGACGCATATCTGAGTCTCTTTTGCTTGTTTTTTTCAGTTTTTCTGGGTAGTTTCTGCTCTCCTATCAGAATGACCTGTCTCTCCTTCCTTAGATATCACTGATATTTATTGTCATGCAATATCTGGATGGGTGCCATGTTTTACACAAAGAGGATTTATGATTACTTCAGACAAAATAATAATTACTTTGCTAAATCTCAGGTATTTTAAAGATACCAAAACACTGCTGATTGCAAAACATATATCACCAAACTATTATTATTATTATTATTATTATTACCCAGCAAAAAAGACTAACTTGTGTCTTGTCCCGGGGTCAGGAAAGGCATATAATACACAGAACTGGCACTGGAACAGTAAGTATCAACTCTTCTGATTTTACTTCCGTAATGTTTTAGGCAAGAGGGTTGACTTCGGTCTGCAACCATGGACAAATGAGTATTTAACATTAATGGAAAAAAACCTTTTCAAAGGTATATTGATTAGTCTGTTCCATGTCTTATTTCTGTTCTGCAAACATCCTTTTAGCTGATTTAAGAATTTGACAGCAAAAGTACCATTACTTCAAATTAACACATTTCTGAATCTTGTTCAGATTCTGGAATTGATTCTGTGGGTTAACTAGAGTTCTAATTCTTAGACCAAACTAGAGCAATTTAGAACTATACCAGAAGGATCTAGACCTACCTTCATCATTCTTTTGGTGCGGGGTCCCCGAATATGCTAGGACTGGGTAATTCTGAAGCACAGCATGTCAAATACAGTCCAGGAATGGACAGTGCTGAAAACCCTATATCCTGGTCAACTATGCTAGACAGAAGATTCTACCTCTGCCCCAGTATAAGACTTGGATGTATGACTCCAAAGGACCTGACTGATCCACACTATTGAGATTCAGATTTGCAGAAGAGCAGAGAAGATGAGCGAGTGACACTCTGGACTGTGGCCATGTCCATCAGTTGCTTGAGGCAGAGGATCTCTTCCCCCTTGATACCAAGGTTTGCTGTTTTCAAAATCAAAAAATAGTTCCGTGAAGAACATTCAGAAATCATATCCTTGCTCTCAGCTGGGATCAAGTCTACTTACTTCAAGTTTATTGTCTGGGCTGCTCTTTAAGAGCTCCAGAAGAAGTTTCTTCAACTTACTTCCTAGGAATTCAGGTTACATATGAAAACAGGACTTCTTCCTTTCCCTCACATGTACAACAGCTAGGGCTCTTTTTAGTCACTGGGACCATCAGCATGGTCTGCTGTTCAGACTGGGGGCTTTTTCCTTCTAATGGCAGTACTTATTAACAAGAAGGAAACATTCTGGTCCAAAAAGAAGAACATCTATACTCCTGATTCTTCTTATTTTATCCCAGTGAGCAGTGTAAGCTCTACACAGTCCTTCTCTCTTTCATTTCTGAATGATTTGAGAAATGTTAGAGATTCTACTATCATACAGATTTTTTTGTTAGGACACTTTTCATAAGACAAGGTTATTCTTGCAACTATGCATCATAATGTCATGTCAAAACACAATTTACTAAAATGGTGGCAGTTTGGATAATACATCTATGCACAGGCTACCAAACATCTAAAATACTTAATCCAGACTACCAAAATCACACCACTGCAGTGCAGGAGCCCCTCTGAATTGCCTGTGTCATACTTTCTGTTAGCAATCTATTTGCTTTCCATTTTCTCTAAAGTTTCTCAGATACCTCTTCTGCACCAAGCAGGTTTATTTATGCCCTATTCTCTTTACCTCTAAGCAACAAACATTCATTATTACTGGAGGTCTCATTAGCCTTTTGAAAAAGCACTGGTTGAACCTGTATGCCTGCTGTAAAAAATCAATTTCCATTCAGTGCCCCAAGATGATAAATTTTTATTTTAATGACTTCTTTCCCAAATCACCAAGTAGCTCTCAAAAGAGAGCTACTTGACACCTCCTGTCTCCCAATCCAGCATTTTAAGTGTTACTGAATTTTCATTTGCAAGTCCTTTGATCTACTGTAGAGGTGCAAACCTACCTATTCAGTCATTCATTTCGTATTTTGGTCCCTGAGGCAGCAGAAGTAGCTGAGCTTTGATTTCGCATTGTAAAAACGAGCACAGAATCCTTGTTGGCATAAATTCTGTTTAAGATATTGGGGCTATACTGATTTATTCCCACTGAGGACTTGTCTCAAAGATGTTACTATTCCACTCATTTTTTAACTTTCTCTGTTTTCTCTTCTAGGGCAACAGGCTTTGGCTTTTTGAATGCACTATGCAAAGCAGCAGCTGTACTTGGAAACTTAATATTTGGTTCCCTTGTTGGTATCACCAAAGCAATCCCTATTCTCCTTGCTTCTACTGTTCTAGTATGTGGAGGTCTGGTAGGACTTCGGCTTCCTGATACAAGAACCCAGGTGTTGATGTAACTGGAAAAAGCCATTTACTATTTATTTCTTTCTTCGTACAAATGTCAACTCTCCTGATCGATGGTGCAAAGGCTTCAGATTCTCAACTCTTAGTAGAGTGCTCAGATGTCAGAAATCAAACTCAAAAGATACTTTGGAGTGGCAGAGATTTAGAAACCTCTGTATGAAAGTTTTAAATGTCACTTTTATTTGCTTGCATACATTGCTATTCAAAAACCACTTAACTTCAAACTGCAAAGCTACCTCTTAAAACACTTCCGGTGACACGTCCAGGAAGGTAAAACCATACTGATAATTAGATATTTAAAATGCAAGCAGTCATATTGTATAAAAATATGTGATAAATTTGGCCATGACATTGTGAGCTTTTGTAACAATACAGACAGGCTAGTCAATTACTTAGCAGTATTGGTACAGAGAATGTTAATGTATCAGTGCATGTAGCATTAATCAGGAAACACTGCAGACTGCATCAGGATGGAGAAAGCTGACCTTCTGCAGCTGTGCTTAGATGGTAAAAACTTGTTGCCATGTCTCTTTCTTGGGAAACCCTTTTAGGCAGATTCAGTCTAAAGTACATCTTATATTTGCTAAGGAGAAGGCAACAGCTACTGCAAGGGAAATGAAAAGCCCATATGGGTAAGGAGCAAAGAGAATAACACAATAAACCCTTTCACTCTTTAGTGCTGATTCTCCAGAAAAATTTTGTTTTCTTTTCACTTGTGGCATTTGGAATATTTTTGCCATTTTTAAAAAGTTAATTTGTCGTAATCAGGAGTGAATCAACACAAATATTTAAGTTGTTGTAAGTATGAATAACAGAAAAATCAGAACAGTGAACTGTATGAAATGTAAGATGCTTTCGGAAGTTTGTTTAGTATTTATACTTCTAATACATTTTTCTTTGTCACAGAATGGTTATAAAAATATGTGTCCATAGAATGCCACCTAGTAAATATAGTCAGCTCATAAATTCAATACAGAGTATTATGTAATTACAACATCTCAAAAGTTGGGTTTTTTTTAAATAATATATAAAAAAAGAAAAGCAATCATAAAAAGTTCCTTCATTATTTTCACAGTTTATAGACTTCTTTATATAACCATTTTCTCAGCTGACTTTGAATAGTTCTAGAGATATCTCACCATTTAACACTTTCCAATATCTCTCTGAAAGGCCATTAAGAAAGAAGCTAAGGTTGCAGGGAGTTGTAATGTTTTCATTAGACTAAGTGCGATGATGGAGAATAAATGGTAGTAAATATATTCCTTCTAAGTGATATGCTATGGACTGTTCTGGATTACAGTAAAGCATTCCCCACCAGTCCTGCTGCTCTGGAAAAGGCTATGGAATCTCTTTAAAATGTTAGCATTAAAAATTTAATACAAATACATTTATAAAATTAGCAGATCCTTTGATGACAGAAACTGACATTGCTTTCAGTGGAGCTAAGACAACTTGTATCAGCTGATGGACTATCTGCAGTTTCAAGTCTCAAAGAACAAATCTGCTATAAAACATAAGGAAAAATTTATCAGTATTTTTTTAATTATATCTGACAACACTTATTACGTGGTTGAATCATTGCCAAAGAAATTAGGCTGTCAGATAAGGTCATCGTGTAGTAAAATAGACTTTTTTCATTAATTTTTCTTTTGCTCCTACATGTGAACTTAGCTTTGCGTAGTAATATCTATCACTGCATTCTGTGTCAGTCAAGGTCTTAGTCATATTGAAAGAGTCAGTAGAAGTCCATGTAAGATAATTGATCATTCATTACATTAAAGTTCAATGTTTAATTTACTGATTCCAGAGTTAACATTTTGCAGTTACTAACAAATGCCTGTGCTACACATTGTAGCACCAAAATGTTAGCCCAAGATGTGGTTTTCTGCTATTAACAAATGAGAAAAGTAGCTGAATTAAAAAAGCATGAGTGTGGAAAACTAGTGGGCATTTTTTTGATGTTGATAATTTAAATATGATATAGTAAGAAATAAAGTTTAAGAAGTATGTTTATTTTGCAATGTAATCAGTCAAGATATTTGAGATGAAATATTTTATATTTAAATCTGATTTAAACATTTATTTTAAATTTCTAACCTGTGTTAAAAAAAACAGGAGGAAGAATTTTTTTTTGCCAAGTTCCAGGTTAAGAACATAACGCTGGTCTTAGTTTTGCATCTGTGGCTTTTGTCCACTAGTCATAGCTTTAGTATTATTTCAAGGCTGTTTTCTCCAATGAGAATTATATTTGAGCCCTGTTTCTCTGTGCCATTCATTAGTAGCATGTGTCCACCTCCTTGTACCTCCTGCACAACTTATTTTGAAATCTGAAGCCTCTGTACATGTTTGGAGTGAATATCAACAGCAATGGTAAAATATTACATTGTCTTGCTATGCACTGTCTGCTTGAAGTAGTATATTGTGTCCATCTCTGTATGTAATTCTGAAAAACATCCAGATCCATCAATTCATGCCGCCTGATCAGTGTGGAGAAAATGGGCCACAGAAAAATAAGGTCCAGCTTTTGAGGGCTACAGTTCAAGGTTAACACACTAAAATCTCATTACATGTAAAACTATGATGATTTCAATGCTGGTTCTTATCGTATGTCCTGTCTATGTCATAAGTATGCGATTAAATCTGTATGAAGTGGAATACAGCAACAACAGGAATTAGTAAAGATGAACAAAATTCTCAACTACATGGACCTTACAAAGTCCAGAATTAGAGTGAATGTTCCAAGGTAGGAAAAGGAAAAAAAGAATAGTGGGTAGGAAAGGGGAGAAAAAGCAAATGGAAGAGATGAACAAAGAAAAAAATCCACTAACATTTCCAACATATTAAACAAAACTTAAAGCTAGAATTTCCCTAGCCACTGAGATGGTTGGCTCAACAGATTTGAACTAGCGTGCAAGCCAGCATCAAAGCTGTTTGAACAATCAATTGTTTGGGAATGAGTGCAGTAAAGATTTTTCTCATGAAGACAAAAGAAGTTAATGCAATTTCAAGCTATAAATACTTGATTAGATAGGTACAATCCATAGGCTGGAACAGAAATACTTAATCTATGGACATCCGGACACAAATGTTACTTATGTTATAAACTAAAGTGATCTGGCTGGTATTTAGCAAATCTTTCTTTTTTTGCAGCTTCCAAAACTGTCTCAGGTAATAAATATTGGACAGTAGGAATTGCACTTCCTTTCTATGTCTATTCACTTATATCTTACACAAAGAATCACTTAGTGGCCTGGTTAGATTGCTGATGCACACAGAGAGAACCAAGCTTGAAAGCATTTGTGTATCAGAGCTATCAAACGTATATAAAAAACCTGCTTATTTGTTTGTCTTGGTCACTGAACTGACTGACCACTAATTAGAACCTCCTTTAAGTCTTAATTGAAGAAGGATATCAGGCCTAGTGCTCCTCTCCTGTAAAGCTGAAAGACTCATCCCAACGACAGCGATGACAAAAAGTACAATGGCCCCTGAAGACAGAGGAAGACTGACAGCATTTAGAATCATATTAACTGTGACAGTCAATGACTTTAAAATTTGAAAACTGTCCACAAGAGAGACCACATTTTCATTTTTCACAAAGAAATTTTATTTTAATTAGTTTTACTCCTTACAGGTTTTCTGATAGTAGAGCTTGAATTAGCAGACTCATATTTCTTGAAAGCATCTTATTCATTTCGTTTGTACATTTTAACCAGATTGGCGATATTCATGTTAACACCTTGGTTGGAAGCATGTACTACAACAATTGGCATGCATTGCATTGATTGCTGAGTATGGATTCCTAGCAAGGGAACCAGGATTAGGTGCTCATGGTTTCTGGAGTGCTGAAGGGAATTTCTAATGAATTATATGTTGGGAAGCCTTCGTCCTCTGTGCTTGATTTTAGCCAGTGTCCTTCCAGAGGTGTATACTACAAAACTTTGACACAGGTGTAAAAGTGTTAGCCCTCCTTCCTGATGGCTCCCATATTCTACTCTTTGTTCATCATCTTAGAAAACCGGGGCAAAATAAGACTGATAACTCAAGTTCTACTCTCTTTCTCTTCATGCCATTCCATTCATTCCATCTCAAATTGCTTTTCTTACCAAAGGTCCAACCTTAAAGAAAGCTACAATTCATTGCTCATACTCTCACTTGCTTCTGACTTCATAGTAACATTTCATAAGAAGGTTTGCCACATATCTTTTGCAATTTGGCCATCCTTTTTTAAACCAAGATGGAAAGTGAGCTCAGAAGTCCTTCAGACAATCTTACCCTTCTGAGGCAGAGAGACTCCATGTTTCTCTGTATATCCAGAAGGCTGAACTAATACAAGGAGGGGCATCCTCTCAGAATGGCCCTTCTTGGTCTCCTTCTGTTGTGGGTACAGATACAGTTGAATCTTCTAGTCTTCAGCTCCATTTGTAGGAAATATTATTCTCTGTTCTTGTTTTCTTTTTCTACCACTATGGAGTCTTATCTTTGTGTAACTGCTCTTGAGGCACAATTGCTGATTCCAATTCTTAGCAATATAATACAGTCCTCAGTCCCTCATATGGACAGCCACTGCATGCTGGGCTTTAGCTCTCTTCTCTATTGTGAGTTTTAAAACAATCTTCATTAGTCAGAGAAAGATGTTTACATCCAGTCACACCTCTTTACCTAAACAAAATGATATCATGCTAATACAACCTACAAGGCATGTTTCCTGTTCAATAACATGGAAATGCAATTGAAATTTCAATCACAACGTTAAAAAATGAATCCTTGCACTCAGGGGGTCAAAGACACAAGAAATGGGAACAGAAATGCTTCAATTTCTCTGGAGTCTTGAAAGAAAACACATGTTCAGTAATCATATTCCAGAAGAAAACATGTGGGAAAGACTTCTTTGCCTCTGTATTTCCTGCCTTCTTGTTCATTAAACTTACTGTTAAATATTAGGTATTTGCCTGAATTAGAACTTTCCAATGCTACTAGTTCAGGAAACACAGCATGAAAAGACAAACTTTTGCCTGCACTTTGGAGGCAAGACAGGGACCAGGCAGTGATGTGGAATTAGCAGAGACATGTTAGCCAGGAAATCTGGTACTCAGTTCAGAACCTGAATTAAATAGAAGGCACCAATTTATAATGCTACTTGCAGATCTCACTCACCTTCACTTAACCTCATCCAGTCTACAACCAGTCCATATGCTGAAATCAACTTCATTTGCTTTCTTCTAACATTGATAATTTCAACCAAGTGATGCAAAATATTATTGGATCTGTTATTGATATCCACATTCTTTATTTCCGATGCAGTGGCAAATACCCTACTTCTTCCTTCAAAGGAAGAAGGATCCTTCAATATTGAGTCCTATATAGATGTGTAAAAGTATTATATAGAACTTCATCCACATTCAGGACCTTTCTTTGATGCAGTGACTTAACATGTCAGAAGCAAGAAAAAGACAAAATGGGCCTGATTTATTTACTTTTTTTGTTTGATAGTAGGTTGAATTATCTTCAAAGATGATGGCCTGTAATATGTAGCCATGCATTCTAGCCCTTGGAGTACATTCTGTCCAATTAAAAGTGAATAAATCAGTAATTTTTGGCAGTCTCTTCCCACAACATACACACAAGCTACATTTACTAGGACCAAAATACTTAGGAAAAAAATGGGGAAAAATGCAGGTATAATTGCTTTCTGTGATAAACAATCTTCCCTGCTTGACAAATGTCTGAAACATATTGCTTGCTTCTGACCAGTACACAGTCCAATAACCAAAGATTGGAGATTACTTAACAACAAAGGTATTTGTATGAGGATGACCTGACACAAAAGTATTGTCCTTCCACCCAGGGTATGCATCAATATGCATTTTAACGCCACATTACTGAGAAGATTTGTAGAAATCTTGCCCTACTCTGGCCATCCACATTTCTGAGCTGTAGCCAGATACATCAGTCTGGAAGTGAGAGAGAGAAATTGCTGGCAGGCTGGCTTTCATCACTCTCTCCACAGCTAGCCACCTAAGTTCATTTTGCTTGGATCCTAAGGATCTGGTTTTTTTGCTCAGCCTCCTACTTTCTAATTTTGGACATCTACCACCTGACACTCAGTTTTCACCAGTAGTCCTGACCAAGTAAGTTGAATCTACTTGCTGCTATGGACAGCACTCATAACTCATCGCAAGCACAATACTCAGCAAGAGTCCAATGTCTTGTGTGTTCTGGTTTCATCTGTTGTCTAGAGCTAGAGTTTTCACCTAACATTTCTCTCTGATAATACTGCATGTTTTATAAGCTATAAGACATGTCTTCTATCCTCTTAATGTCTGCCTTGTAAATATATGCCTATCCCACACTGGCTATGTGGTAAAAGTAATTTGTGAATCTCATGTAGACCTGTCTTACCCAGTGAAAAGGTGATCCTTCAAAAGAAGAGGTTCAGGAAAAAAAAATAAAATGGAATCAAATTAAATGCAAACTATGAAGAGTAAGATTTCAAAGCCTAGGGTTCAATTACTTTTATTTTTGTCAGCTGTTTTCCTTAAATTCTAGCCTGCAGTTATATAATACTGTATATTGGAAAGAAGTATTCTACAGTTAGAAGGGAATACACATAGAGAAACACTTGTGGGTGAGTATACACACATATATACACACACCCCTCCCTATAACATAGGTAGATGTAAGCCTTACAAACCATATTCTCATATCATTCTTGGGGACATAGTTACCTTCTGCATTTTGCATTATGCTTTGAACACAGATAACAACCTGTTCTGCTCCTTATGCAGAACCCTTTACTTGTTCATGTGCAAAATTGTTAGGATGCCAAGTTTCATCTTAGCTGGCCATTAGGTTTTGATCATTGAAAGGGAACTCCGGAAGTGGTCTGAAAAATGAGCTCTCACTTCACTGTAGCCTTCCCAAATACCACCACACTGTGCCAAACAGCAAAACAGCACATCATGCAAAGGCACTGGTCATGTTCCAGTGACTAGGAGACACAGCACTCTCAGATACATAAAATCCTAAAAGCTGTGAATTTTGACTTATTCAACTAAAAGTCCTTCAAAAAGTTCCATGGGGATCTCAACATGTTAACTTCTGTGTAATGTATGAGAAAATGTCTATGTCTTTCTGTATTGTATGTTTTTCATTGTTTCTGCATACATAGCTGCTGTCACTCTATTAATGTGGCTAAACAACTGTTTGCTACTGTTCTTATCAGCAATCTTTGAACAACCTGAAACAGAGCCATTGCCAGGGTGTCTTTCAATTAATGATTAACTCCCACGAAGATCTTCTACAGTAATTAGTGTTGTATAAAGTAATTGCAGCTATAATTCAAGCAAATACAGTGTGAAAATAGCAGCACATGCACACAGAGCAGTGAGGGTGGAGAGAGCAATTTCAAAAGCTCTGGCAGCTGCTACATTTCTCCTTCCCTCTTCGCAGGATGTTCACTCTTTGCAGTGTGCTTTCTCTGGTGGGGGACATGCATGCATTCTACAAAACTGAGAAAGCAGCAGAAGGAAGAGCATATTCCTTCCACAGGACTTAACCATGTATATTTGCTATAGGAAAGCCAACTCTACACTAAGATCAAAACAAACAAAGAAACAAACCCAAGCAGCTTACGATTCTTTTTTTTTTTCCCCATATGTTCTGTGTCTTCATAAACTGAATACCAGTCTATACCAAACCTTTGGGAGGAAACTATGAAAGGGTAGCAATGCTCTCATGATAGTACTTTTGGGAAGCAGTGGGTCTTTCCAAAAGAGAAGCATACTCACTGAGTGACACTGTAGCATATAGGTTTTAGTACCTTCTATTTGGAAATCTGTTAAAATAGATTAAAACCGATAGTTTAGAAGGAAAAGGAAAATATTAAAATTTAGAGACCAGCTTACAAAGCACAGTCTCCCAACATCTCTTTTGGACAAACCTTACAGCTCTTTGCTGTTTCTTCCTGCCACAGATTCCTTCTGATACAGTGACTGGTATCACTAGTGCTTAACTAGTGAAATTAAAGTTTTTACTGACATTTGCAACAAAAATGAGAGCAGGCATGAAATTAACATTGTAGGGAAGCTAGCTTTAGAGTTTTAAAAAATACACCAATCTGCTACTAACTGTATTTATTGTCTTCCTAGTAGTTTAGGATGCTACAAAGTATTAAATGAAACTAGTATTTTGTGTATAAACTGATCCCTGTTTAAATCAATGAAGCAATTTGCAGGATCGGGATCTTAGCTTTCTCTTTCAAAACTGTTAAATACATGATTGTGTATACTGTCATGCTGGAATTGCTCTTGTGAGAAAAATGTGTTATTTTATCCTTTATTTTTAACATGAATAATTTTAGCCTGGCTTTTTCCTATGAATGTAACGTTTCCCAAACAGTAAAAGGATTTTTAATAGCATTCAGTGCTGGAAGCCTAATAAATCAACTGACAGCTTATTTTAACCATTTTCTACAGAATATTGTATTAAAAATCCCAATTAAAGCTTTCAAAAAAATTGCTGTGTTAGGCTCAGCTTCATAACATTGTGACAACTAAATTGTATCTCAAACTTGGCCTCAAATACATACAACAATGTACTATACATAATCAGATAGGTTTTTTTAAGTGGTCCATTTCCTTTGCAGTGTAATGGCACACAGAAGTCAGGCATCAAGGACAAGGTACTGAAAGTAGACGTCTTTGCCTTCACTGTAAATTATTGTCATTGTCATGTTACCGATTTTCTTAAAAACTTGTCAGCATTTTCTGATGTTGAGCCACAGAAGGAAACGTGTTCTTTCCTAGTTTTTTGTGAGCTGTTTTCTGCTCCCAGGTTCTCCTACTAAACTTCCACTCAAATTGCCAACTGCTCTGAGACAACTGGGACAGTTTTTTCAATTTTTCAATTTTTCAAACTGTCTTTAAAGTACAAAAGTGCAGGTGTGTTAGTGTGCATATGTTGTCAAGGAAATCATAACCATTTCTGACAGTCTCCATTTTTTAATGCGAGGAAACATGTACATATTGTATATACGGTAATGAGCTACTTTGAAGTCAAATTCCCGTTTATTCATGTTTACTTACAGATCGGCTAATCTCCAACAAGATCTTGGCAATGGTCCTGACCTCTCTGTTTCTTTCTTTCTTTGTTTTCTTTACTGCTGTGTATGATCTCCTGTAAAGCAAGTTACAGTCATCACTATTGTATATATGTGTTTGCATGTGTGTGCCTTGATAAATTCTCTCTTTTGGAGTTCTGAATTTTTCATTTCAAGTCCGGCTGGCACAATTGTGAACTCATCTTTCCAGTATGCGCCTCTGTATCAGATTGCCAACTTCCAAAATGTTTGACCAAGTGTGTTGATGAAGTCCCCTGAGGAAAGCTGTCTGTATACTTGTGAAAGGGCATGCTCTGTGTAGGATGACTGTGTACAGTATAAATCTATAAAACGTGGAAGTGTTTATAAATTTATCTGCCAAATATTTATCATCCATGTAACAAATGCAAAGTTATTTAGTGTACATCAGATTAATAAAGGGGCATTTTTTGCTCCACTATATTCAAATAAAGATTTGTTCTCTGCAATGAATACATATCAGGTGTGATGATAGCCAGAACATCATACATCACTACCCACAAAATACTGAAAACAGATGTTTTACCTTAATTAGTTCTTTATAAAGGCTCTCTATCTATCTCATCTTTAGTGCCTGTAACAGAGGTTGAACATGTATTAAAAGAAAACATGGAACAAGTTAGTAAAGTTAAAGAAATGTAAATGACCATAAAAAAAGACAGAGTAAAAGTTGCTATGGTTGCAAGAGACAAAGTTCTTGTTAACCATCTGGGATTCATATTTTTATAGTACATAATTGCACAAAATAGACATCTGCCCTTTCACTACATAACTGCACTGCAGGGGTATGTTATCACCAAAAGAGTCTAATCTAACTCTAAATGAAAAGCCTTTTGCTGCAAGGTATGATGATCCATGCATCCGAAAGGCCAATGGGAATTTATACAATAAACTATGGTTCCATAAGAACTTGGTATTCACCAAAAAAAAAAACCCCAAAAACTGAAGCAGCACTGCAGCATTAGTTCTTCATTGTATTTATGCGCTAAAGGCCTCTGAAAAGCTTCAACAGATCGGATGTGGTAGCTTTAAAATAACGAAAAACTGCTGAGTTATTTATATTCTGCCATCTCCATAACTGGATAGGAAATACATTTCCAAACACAGGTTATTCCAAACAGATGATGGACTAAACAAAATACACAGGCCTCTTCAGCTGTGTCGCTAGTAGGGAAAAGTTAAGCTACATGTGAATTGAAGCATTTTTCAGCTCATGCAAGAACACTGTTTACAAAACCCTACAACCAAGAACATGTATGATTTGCAACTGTCTTTTAGCAACTAGAGTTTTTATATGGTACAGCAAAGAAAAGACTTTCTCTGTTTATTAAGTACAACCAACAGAAGTACTACTCTGTATTTTAGGTCTCCTTAGATGTACACCCTCATCTACCTGCATTGAAGGGAATTGGTAGCACTGCTCTCGTCCTCTAGTGGAGATGAAGCTTTTATGCTTGTCTCCTACTCTCCTTCTGGGAAGAAATAAACCTCTTTTATGCAGAAGATAACAATCCAAAAGGGAGTGTGGGAGAGGATTTACACATATTCTTCACAGCTACCTTTCAGAAACTTCACCCTAATCTCTAGAAAACCTTTGGCAGCAGGGAATCTTGGGTTGGAGCACATAATCCTGCAAAAAGGAAACTTCAGCTTGTAGGACTGCATTTCTCTGAAGAATTTTGCAAGCGTATGTATATAATCCTGGCTGACACAATTACACTAACAAAAAGGTGATGCTTAATTCAGAGCACTCTGTGTGTATGCGTCTATATATTGTGTGAGACAAGACAAGTACATAGAGGCTGTGGATGCAAACGTAAGAGGAGGAGGCATTTTGTGGTAGCCAGCTCTGTGTTACCTGAGATCAAATGTTAAAATAGATCATGTGCATCCTCTACATCCTTTGCTTTCCACTAGGATGCCAACTAGGCTATGATTACTATTTAATCCATTGCAATTGTAAAATTACGCACGTGATATATTAGGCTAATGTGAGATTGGTATCTAACCTGAACCACTTCCCATCCTATTTAGTCATCTCTGGAACTTTTTTATAACACTTTACATTGACAACAGAGAAAAGAAACATTGGCTTAAAGTTCCTTGTAGACTTTCCTGAAAATATTAAGATGAGCTGAAAATCGTACCATTCTATATGTTTTCTTTCACAGTATACAGGTGAATCCACTCTTTCTGCAGATGCATTTCACATCTTGCTCTCAGAGTGGACCTAACTGGTCTGATTAGGATTTCAGTAATGGTTTTGTATTACTATAGCAGACTAAAGTTGTATGAGCAAAATAGCTTGGGAAGACACCAAAAGCCAAATTATGGAGAGACTTCCTGAAAGAGGAGAATAGAGCTTCAAGTAAGGGCTTGACCACATCAGTTGTTGAAATATGCAAACCAAAGATTTGCCAGCTGTGATCCGTGTACCACTATTGACTACACTGCCGTCTTCAAAGTGCTATATGACCTCTGCTCAGAAAGCCAGATGCTGTCCATGGGATTAGACCTAGAGGCAGAAGCTGCAGCTGCTGCCATCATTGGTAATGCCTGAACAAACTACATCTGGAAATGCCTACACTAATCAATCCAGGCAATGTTTCCAGCTTTGAAAATCAGAAGACAAAGCAGTATCAGCCTTATCAATCCTCGAGTAACTTCTGTTATCCTTCAGAAAAGTCAGACTGTGGCACTTACAGTCACAGAATGCAAAATTGTGAAAGTATTCCTCAAACACACTGTCCAATGCTGAAAAAAAGTAGGTACTTAAGAATCGTTAGCTACAAGAATGAAGTGTGAAATGCCTTCTGTAACCACTTACAATGTCCTGGATATCCAGATAGTTTGGCTGAATTCTGATCAGATACAGTCTAGGCTACAGACCTAATCTCAATTCACCCACAGGCAAATGACACTTTAATTAAAAAAGTTTCATGATAATGCACAGAGTTGAATTATTGCAGAACAACAGTGATTTTGTCAGTGGTTACAATAGCTCTGAACTGTGCATTTTACAACAGGTTGTATCATAACATATTTAATTTTGTTGTGATCATAACATATTTAATTTTGTTGTGTGTCCATACAGACTGCAAACTACTTAACCCCAGGACTCTCGTGAGGTTCTTGACTTCAAATAAAAACATTCTTTGCTTTGCAGTCAGAGTGGACTTTACAGAGACTAGGAATGAGGAATCTGATAAAACTAAGAGTAACCCACATTATCCAGTGTCCTGGAAGTGAAGCCATAAGTGGAGTCTTATATTTGCTACATGACTTGCCTTTGCACACACTTCCCCGAGGACTCCTTTGCAAACTCCAGATTCTGCCTACAAACAGCGTTGCAGCATTGGTGGTAGAACTAGACTATCTGAAAGCAAATCCTCTTGGTATGTAGGATTACATATCAGTTAGGAACATTTTTCCCACGTTTATTTCCTGTCCAGCAGGTCTGGGCCTCTGGTGAACTGCTGTCTATGAGTATGTTTCTCCCTCCCTCCCTCCCATTCTGTTCATAAGGAGTTACAGAAATTATTGCTTTGTTACTGTCCAGTAAAATTATATGGAAAATAAGCTCAGGCTCCTTGAGAACAATTACTCAGCAGCCCAATCCTCATTATGCAGGAGGAGTTTGACTTTCTCCTTTCAGTTTTTACCTAAAATTAGAGCTTTTAAAATTTGAATAAAATGGTGAATCTGTTCAGAAAAAAAAAAAAAAAAAAAAAAAAAGAAAAAAAGAGGTCACTAGCTATTAGTAAAGATGTTGGAGTAGGACCAAAGAACAGTAGGATATTGCTATTGTCTTGGGTTACACCAATATCAGTATTATGCTGCTAGTGTGAACTCACCAGTCTTTGGTAGGGCTGTCATACTGTGTTTTCTGAGCTAAAATATATATGAAATACCTAATTGTTAGAGACCAGAATACATGGGCACACGAACTCCAGTTACCAGGGAAAAACTCCAGACTTGACTTGGCAAAAGTACATCAGAACTATTGACTGGCCATAAACTGAAAGTAACAAAAGTGGATAAGAGCACACATCTGTCTAAGAAGTCATCTGTAATTAAATATATTACTTTGCATTGTTATTGTTACATGAATGTTGAAACCAAGGAAAAATATCTGTTCACAACGACACAGGACCCTCCTCCCTATGTGGAAACATTAACTCTGGCCATGTCAAGGGATTTTACTGACAGTAATCTGGTTATAGAAAATAAACAGGGCCAATTGTTGAAACAGTGCAATTGCCAATCTGACCTACAGGTGGAGTAGGAAGAAGAACTAATTAAAAGGATTAGGAAAGACACTATTAATATAATGCTCAGAGAGAGTTTCAGCTGTCATTGCCCAGAAGCAGACTGAGATCCTTCACTTGTGAGTAAACCCACTGCGTGGGTACCACACGTCTCATGAGAAGGGTAAGCAAAGTGTCCTGAGCCAGACGCCGGCTCACCTCTGCCATGTGTTTTGGTGGGACAAGTCTTGAGCAGAGGGTGGCTCCAGGCCTCTCCAAAAGTGGTGCTGCCATAACCCAATGAACCAGTGTCAAGATCCCAGCACTCCCCAACCTACACAGGCTTCTGGTTCATTTTTACCTGAAATTTCATATGCTGATTTTACTACTGCTGCTGCAATTGATTTGGGATCTGGTCATCTGAGGAACACCCTTTTTCCCTTAGAAAAACAACAATGCCACTTCCAGGAGTGTAATTCAAACTGAAGCCATTTTGATTTAAATAAGAGGAGGCTGCTGACATTGTGTTCCCTGTGAAGGGTCCTGGATGCTGGAATTAGCTCTCCTCACTGAGTCTCCCAGAGCCTGAATTTTTCAGTCTTTTAGACATGTTCTTCTTTTTTTTACACTAATGTGAATAATGAGGAGCTTTTCAAAAGGCTGGAGCTGTGCCAGCTGAAAAGTGGTGGAAATAAGAAGACCAGAATTAGTCTAGTGGAAATCCATGAGAGTTCAGCCTGTGCTTTATCTGTGGGGCAACTGTTGGCAGGCAAGAAATAGTTGTAGGGTTGCCTTAGCTGTCACTTGATACACTGTAAATGCAAAGCCCCCAGCACTCTGCCTTGAGAGTAATAAATAAATAATACATTAATGAGTGAATAATGCATAGACTTTTAGTGGAGTGGAAACATTGCTAAGCACATGCAATCACAAAGAAGCACACAGATGCTGTATTACAAAACCAAAGAAAAAACCCAACCTTAAAACCCAAAAAAATCCTTCCCAAAAAGAAACACCGCCACAAGCAGACCACGTATTGTTTGTGGATAACATGTGAGGAAACAATCAAGATTTTATCTTTGCTATATACAAACTAACTGATAAAGAATGCTTTTTTGCTGAATCTGTGAGCTGCAGCCAAGCACAGATGTTCTCTGATTTCAAACAGTTCTGCATTAATTTTTATGGTCATCCATTATGTCTAGTCAAGGAGAGTCACTCCACTCCGAAGTATACTGTTAAATGAATAAATATTTATTCCAGTAGGCAAATGGAAAAAGATCTTTGCTGGCAGAGTCCTTGCAGAAAGATTTCCACCTCTGTCTTGCTAAACTCTTGCCACTTTTGCAGGAATCAGGGCATTTGTCCAAGGCATTTTGAACAAATACTTCTTTTTTAAACCTGTTCAAGCAGAGAAACAGGTTTCTTAGGTACCTTAGCAGACAGGATTTAACCAAGTCTTGCCAGGATGGGAAAAGCGGAGGAAAATCTCACATGATAGCAAAGGACATATAAAAGTACACCTTAGAAATGTACTTTAGGTAAGGCTATGATGTATAACATGGAGCAATTAGAGGTAGATGCAGGAAGCTGTAAGATAACTCAGTATTCCCACCCCACTACTGCTTCTCACTTTCAGCACAGGACACATCACTACTCCCTCTTTTATACTTAAGCAGTTCTTCGGGAGCTGAACTGGCTTCTGAGAAAAAAAATCTTTTGGTCGGGGAAGAGGAACATTAAGTCAGCTCAGTCCCATGACTGAGATAATAGTGTGTGGCCCTACAGACAGCACCACGAGTACAACAGCATCAGCGTGAGTGGTGCTTCTACAGTTTGTAAGGTGTGGTTTGGGACCTGGGAAGAGACACTTCAGAGTCACAGTATTGCTGTTGCCAGGGGGTCAGTGTTTTAATTCAAATTCTTGGATTCATGGCACTGACATGGAAATCATGAGGTTTTACTTACAAAAGTGACAAAATGGCTTTTGATATTTTCAGGAATGCATTTGCAGGTTTTCCCTCAAAACACAAGGTCTAGAAAGGATCTTTTCCTCAGAATAGCTTAAGTGCAGGTGCTTAAGCACCTCATTACTTTGATAGCTGCAGCTTTAAGGCAAACACGAGATTTGCAGGTGGTAGAAAGATGACAGATTTCTGATGCTGAAGTAATTTCTCTAATCATGTTCTTTGTCAGATGTCAGTGCTATAGAAAGCATACTTCTCTGTGCACATTTTAAAACACATCTTCTGGTTTCTTTAAAAATTTGGCTCAAAGTTACCCACATTTATTTTCCCTCCATCCCACAAACTATTTTCTTTTTAAAAACTGGGTTTTCAATTTCAAGACAAATAAGAACTTTTTTTTTTTTCTTCCCAGATTGATGTCCAACAGGGCTCAGTTAGGCATATTTCCAACTACCTTGGCTCACCCTAGCAGATGTTATAAAATCTGAGGAATGTGTTCCTCTAGACTTTGAGTTTTGGTATTCAGTGTTGCCTCCAACTGTATGCCAGGACAGTTCAGAAGTTAAAATCACTTCCTCAACAGGAAGGACTGTTGTTGCTGAGAGAGAAAAGCACTTCAACACTTCTGCTTCAGGTCTCCATTTTACCCACCCATTCAGTTTGCCATCTCACATTTCTTTTGGATGCTTTGACATATCTCTGGTCTAGCCTGAGCTTAATATAATTCTTTTAGTTAGGGTTTCTGCTGTGACCACAGGCCCGCCCTCACTCATTGGAAGGGAAGAGCTGAGAGGGTAATTGAGGAAGGAGAGTGCTGGGTTGCGCAGTCGCCTCTCCCCTCTGGGCACACAAGGGAGGGAGCAGAGGCAAGCAGTGCCCCTCGCTTGTTTTTCCTGAGCAGGGGAGTTACAGCCTCCCCACTGACACTGGCTGTGTTTTTTTCCAGGGATCCCTGTGGCCAATTATGTGATGACTTATTTGTTTACTTACCTCATGACAATAAACAACATGTAACATGAACACCGTGCTGAGGGAGAGGCTGCAACCCAGCCCGGTTCCCCGTGCTGATCCCCACAGCTGATCCCTTTCCCTGTGGAGGCAGCCGCTTGCAAGACCCATGGCAAACTGTAGGGGCAGCTGCACTGAGGGGGCATTTCCCGATTTTATGTTTCCTAACGTTGCCTTAAGCGGCTCTTGACCTTTTCGTTGGATTCATAAACACAGAGTCATGGCCTTTTCACTGCAGTTTATGCAAAATTATTAATCTGAGTTCACCTGACGTTCCCACTGAAATCCTCAGTAGCACACAGGGGACCAGCTCTGCCACTGCCACCTCTGTGAGTCACCGTCCCTTCAGCCACCTCTGACGTCCATCAGGGCTGAAGGGACCGTCCTACCATGCTGAGGCACCCGGGGTCCATCCCACCGGTCAGGGAAAGATCTGCTGGATGCATGGAGAGCGTAAAGGACGGCTGGACATTTTTGGTTATGACACACTGTTATTGGGTCTGCACAAGAGCCAGTGTGGCAAGTCCAGCTTGAGGCTGTCAGCCTTTAATTAGCTGAATGAAGGAAACAATCAAAAAGATCCTTGTGATAAATGGGAGCCTGCCTGAAGCTAATCTCCTTCTGTATTGTACTGCACAGGTTCAGGCTGACCCACCCAAGGAGCAGCTCCCCACTCCTGCTTACCAAGGCACTGTCTCCAGCCCAGGCTTTCTCTCCTGTGAAAATAAAAGGAACATGTTCTTTTTCTGCAATACATAATAGAAAAACAAAACCCCAAACACCTTTAAAGTAGCAAATGCATTTTTCCTTTCTGTAGGGCAAATGCAGCCAGCCGAGATATATGATTTACCAATAAAATAAAAGTATTGTCACAGAAAAAGTGACATTAAAGCTGCTGTTTCCAACAAAAAGCCTGTGTCTCTAATTACTGCGTCACTGCTACATAAGCCACCCAAGAATTTCAAATATCAATATCCTTTGCCATATAAAATCCTTTTGTACACAACAGGACTGTCAGGAAACATGAAGTAACAGAGGCCTCTGCAGTATTTTTGATCCAACTGCAGGCAATGAAGTGTAGGAAGAGTACATTTTCATCCCTCCCTCCTCTCAGTTTTCCGTCAGCTTGTTTTCCTGTTAGATCTGGAGCAGTCCATAGCTGCCTCTGAAAATAAAGTCAGTGTATTAAAATACAGCCCATTCAACTCAAGTTTGCTCCCACATTTTCTCCCTATGGTGGTGCATTGCTTTACTCACAGGCAGGTATGGAGGCTGGAGCTGGACTGTTAGCAAGAATGCAGTGGGAAACACATTATCCACAGCACAATGTCCTTGATAATACAGTGAGGACATTGATCTTAAGCTCCATTAAAGGCCACAATGTGTGAACAGGAAATGTTCACATTCAAACATTTACTCTAGATAGCTGACTACACTGATTTCTTAAGTGCATGATTTTTAGTAACTATAAATGTAGAGCGCTTCAGTACTTAAAAGAGAATATAGTCCACAGCCTTAGGCCTGGTGTAGGCTGACTAGAAGTCTGTGGTTGATTTTACAACATTTACTGCAATCAGGTTCCCACAAGACAGTGGGAGAATACATGGTGTGCTGTCTTTCTTCAGGGAAACTTTCCAGCCAGCTGAGCAGGTGCTGGGTGCAGCTGCGGTGACACTTCAGCAGGGGAAGAATGATATAACGAAATGATCACCTGCTTTGCAACTTATTTACTTATAGCAACTTATAATGATTTCTGAATACTGCTTAATAATCCTGCTTGCCCAGACTGTTCTGTGGAAGCTTACCAAAGGCTACTGCTACTGTGTTCATTAAAACAAAGCAGTTTTCTGTGGAAACTTACCAAGAATTACTATGTTCGGCACAAATGTTTCTTGTCCTTGGAAAGCAGATGTGTTCTAGCAAGTTTATGGATAGATAGCCATATATGGGTGGTAGAAATTAATAGACTGGTGCTTTTAGATAAGATAGAGGTGGTAAACCAGTGGGAACCACTCTTGTTATTCAAGAAATTGGCTAAGAGAATCTGCACATGCTCCGAGGAGAAGTACAAGGTGAGGAGGACTGTGAGCCTTCCTCCAACAGACCCCCGGAGACGCCCCCCAGGAGGCAATGCGCAGGTGCAAAGAGAACATAAACTGCTGACACCAGCCTCTAGAGCTAACCCAGCCTCACTTATGTATATGGATGTTTGTGTTATGTAATCCAATGAATATGTATATCCACACTCTATAAGTTTCTGGTAAAATGTGCGGTGGGTGTGCAAGCTTTGTGGAGAAATCCCCTTGCACCCCGGCGCCGGAGTGAACATACCTGCTGTATAACTCTATTGGAGTTGTAGAGTCTTTTTTCCGCAAGTCAAGAAGGAGGAAGGAGAGCAGAGAGGTGCAGAGGGGCTACTCCCCCACCTGACATGCAGTACCTGGCAGCTTTGTAGGGGCAAGCTGCAATCCCTCTGCCTGGTTCCTGCCAGAGGGATCTGTCTAAATCTTCATGCCATGAACAACTGATGGTGTTTTCCTTTTAAGTTGGAAAACCAGGGATTAGCAAATCTAATGCAAAAGGTCGTGAGCAGACCCACGTGGCTGTTTGCTTGTTACTCTAATATTCTCTTACCTGTCTTATATCCTGCTGAGAGCATTTGGTTCCTGTTGTGCCTGTTGTTCTGCAAGCATTATGGAGGTTGCCACTGCCAAAAAAACACTCTCATTTCTCTCTACCCTGGCCTTTCATTTCTCCCCACAGGCTGTGCCCTGCTCTGTGCTGGCACTCACATTCGAGAGGCAAATGGGTGAAAGTGATGGAGGAACTGCTGGACTGAGAAATAACCCTATCAAAAGAAAAAAGTCATTTTTTCTTCTGGATCAATTAGCTGAGTCCCCTGTGGTGACAAAAATGCCAATGCCAACCCAGGGCAAGGGGAGCCATGGGGTGGAGGAGAGAGAGGACATGTTGCAGGTAGAGAGGCTGAGGAGACAAAGATCAGCATTTTCTCAGCAGCCGGTGTCAACATACATGCATGTGACACCATGGCTACACACACCTTTGTCTTTCCAACCACAATGAGTGAGGGAGCAAGAAATCACACCAAACACTGGCACTGTCCTGTGGAGACCCTCCAGGGCTTTGCCAGATGGTTCCTCAAGGAGAGAGACCCCCCTGCTACCGTGTCATACCACATCTATGTACCCTGCAGACCAGTCTGAGAGTTTTTCAGGAGAGAAGCACTGTCATTTAAAATATGATGCAGCTCTGTCAAAAATTAGCTTTTAAGGAGGACAAGGCCACTTGATTTTAGTCAGAGAAAATATTTTAAAGAAAACTTTGATGTATCTGATTTTGACTAAAGAATAAAAGAAATAGAGAAAGTGTTCTTTGACATTTTCTTGACTTAGGCTAAGTATAACAGTATAGAAGGCAGTAAAAATGGTCATTTAAAGCAAATGTAAAGTTTTCAATCAACTCAAATGCACTTTAAACCGTAGAAGAATATTTCTTCATTTCCATGTTGGATTTGGTCACCCACTTTCTTTCTTTTATAAGAGGAGAAACAAGTAAATGGGTGATTGTGTAAAATTCAAGAAAACATTCAGAAAGCCAAGGGTGGACTGTGGCTTTACTGGTGCCTGCATCACACGCCTTTATAGTAAGTCCTGATCCCTGGGCTCTAGGGATGGAGGAAAGGGAGCAAAGAAAATCAAAACTATCTCAAGAAAAGTAACAGTGTTCCCCGCTGGGTGTCATTTTACTCCTGTATTCTTTCAGTCCTTTCCCCCTGAATAATCCATGTTTTAATTACTACCAGGAATGTCTTCCCCCCCCCCCCCCCCGTTTTTAACCTGTAAGCCATGCCCAACACAGCCAGAGACAGAGAATGCACAGAATGAGGGCCTTGCAACCTACAGACACAGTTCTCAAACCTGTGGAAAACTGCAGAGGAGACTCTATAGATCCAGCACTGGTTTATTTTGAAACAGAAATGACCGAAATCTTCCAGATAATCTACAAACACCCATCAAGAGTCACCTGGCACCTTGCTATGCATTAAACCACAAGCATGCTCAGCTGCATCATGTCCCACGCGCTTTGTGAGGCAGGTTGTTGCTGTGCACAGACATTGTTACACGCTCCATTTTTCAGGAAACTTCATGACTGGGGCTTAGAGATTGCCAGGAAGATATGGTCCTGCCCTATAATACACCTGTATTTGAGAAGCCCCTACCCCTGCCCATCTTCAGGTGCATTTCAGATGTCACCTCGGAGCATGTGACCACAAAACAGGAATCTTTGTCCCATGGATTTGTTCCTCTGCTGTCCAAAATCAAGCCACTTCTGAGGATACCAGGGACACCCTCCAGAGAAGCCATGAACACAGGCACATGCCCCGCCTCCTTGCAAAAGCCCTCAGAAATGGTCACCAAAATGGGACAGGCCCACGTAGGCGCATCCCACTCCAAAGGTGCCCTGCAGATCGTGGAAGTGGCTTTCTGGCCAGGCAAAAACAGTTTGTTGAGGATGAGAGTTTTTCAAAAGAGCAAAATTGCAGGAGGGAGTCCTGGGTGCCTTGGTCTTTCACGTCGTGGGACTAGAAGACTGGGGTTTTTTAATTGCCTTTTTTTTTTTTTCTTTTTAAATTGCTTTTTTTGTTGAGGGAGTTGCTGCTTTTTTTTTTTCCTTTTTTTTTTTTTTTAATTTTTGTTTTTCCATTCTCTCTGCTTTTTGGTTTAAGGGCGTTTTGGTTTGGGGGGTGCCTTTTTTCTTTTTGATTTTGTTTTGCTTTTCTTTGCTTTTTTGGTTTGGGGATTTTTTTTATTCTTTTTCTGCTTTTTGATCTGGGTTCCCCCCGTTCTTTTCGCCTTCTTTTTTCTTTTCTTCTTTTCTTTGGTTCCTTTTTCCTTGTTTTTCCTCCCTTTCTTCCCTCTCCCGCCCACCCCCTCCCCGCAGACGCCCCTCGCCCGCGGCACAGGCGCGCGTCTCCCGGTCGGCGGCGCCCCACGGCTCTGCGCGGAGCCGCCTCGGGTGGCCTCGGCCCCGCGCGGGGCGGTCGCGGCCGCGGGCGCAGCAAATCAGCGGGGCCGAGGCCGCGCATAAGAAGGGCGGGCGGCAGCCGGCGCCGTCCCTCCCGGCGGCGGCAGGATGCACCATGAGGAGCTGGCGCCCCTGCAGCGGCCCTGCTACGGCTGTGAGTGGAGTCGGGGGGAGAGGGGGGGCGCGCTTCAGGCCCTTTTTCTTTGGTTTTATTGTTTGTTTGTTTTTTCTTGGTCCGCCCTCCCTTGCTGGCTTTCTCGGTTTAATACTAAAAGAGGAACCGGAGGGAAAATAAAACCCTCCCAGCAAACTCTGTTGCAGCGCACAGAGCTCCGGCTTGTTTTAGGTTAGCTCGGAGCGAGCTCCGGCTGGGTCTTGAACAGGTTTTCATGGGGCTGGGTTTTGTTTTGAAACTTTCCGAATGGCTTATAGTTGTAATTCCGCATTGCAACTTGGGAATTTTAGGTTAGAGCTCGAGCCTTGCGTTTTAACGTTTTAACTCGTTGTTAGAGGCATCGCTTTGAGTTGTAACTTTGTAACTTGAGTTGTGACTGCAGCTTCGGGTTATAATTTTGTAACATTTGGATTATGATTTCGGAATTTCGGATTACAAAATTAAAACTTTGATTTCTAATTTTATAACTTTGTCTAACAACTTTGTAACTTTAAATAATAACTGGGGTGAGGCGAGGAGCAGTGCAGGTGCCAGGCATCTCTTTCCAGAGGAGGTGTATTTGCTTCCCAAACCTGTATTTAAGAAAATCCCTGAAGCGCCTTCCCTCCCCCTGCTGCAGGGCTCTCTCAGCACTGTTGTGCCATGCTGGGATTCTGTACCGGGCTGTGCTTTCTCCCGGTTCCTGGTGTCAGAGCAGTGCAAGCCCTCGGCTTTGGCATCCCTTTAAGAAAGGCATTTGATATTTCAGGCGCCACAAAATGTGAACACGCAAATTATTTGCAAAGTTTACAACCACCCTGGCATCCTGTGGTCTGATGAGCAACTTCACAGGTCTTAGCGTAGCAGCTTTGTCTAAAACTGGTTCTGAAAGCTCTTTTTTGAAAGAAGCACAACACCCCTTGACAATGTTAGGGGCTACCTCACTTTCACCCAGGACAGACAGAAAATGTGACGCATGGCAGCGAGACCTTCAGCTTGGAGGATGCTGTGCCCTCCTGAGAATTGATGCCTGCCAGTTGGGGTAGTCTGTGGAACCTGCCTGTAGGTTTCATTTTTCATTTGCACTACCTAGTAGGTTGATGAGAGACTTTCTGAAGGCATGTTCACCGTTGTCAGTACTGATAACATTTTTTAGAGTGAGTTACTACAGACATAGGCTGAGTGCCCATGCTAGCATGTTAGTAAAGGTGAATATTTTGCTTGTGAAGCCAATTTCCCAGTCATCTCAGCTTGTTATACCTTTGCTACCTAGTAGGGCAGTGTCCAGGCAGTGTGCCACATGGTGCTCCAGTCCCAGATTGGCATTATGTTCACTTGCCTGACATGCAGAAACTCCTCGAATGGACATGGTGTGCCCATCAGGCCTGCAGCAACAGGGGCTTTCTTGTGCAGATCTGGTCTGGCTGGTATCAGAACATGCAAGTTTAGATATATGGCACTTGCTAGTCTGCTATAAAGTCCAATATGGTCAACTATGAGGCTTTGACTTAAAGCAAGGGACTCACCCTTTGTGCCTTGGTTCCTGCCTGGGCACTGAGGATAGTTTACTTTATTGTCAGAACTACTCAGAGTATGCTAAGAATTTCAGGCCTTATTTATTGTGGGAAAAGAATGGCCATGTTAGGGATGCTGAATATAGTCTTGAAGATGTGGTCTGTCCTCTCAGTATTTACACTTCAATATGATAGTTCAGAGCCTTTTGCTGCAGTGACCAGTGAGAATTTGGTGTTTTGAGCTGTAGTCACTCTTCTGGTATTTGGCCTTCTGTCCCACGGACAGGAGCAGGTGAGAGCATTTTTCTTAGTTTTTCTGACACCACCTCCTCTATAACAGATGCTGCTGGCTTGCTGAGGCTATAGTGGTTATTCTGTCCTTCCGTGAGTGAGGTCTATGTCTGCTGTACCACACTGCATCCTCTTTTTTTTAGGATGGATTTGTTGCTGCAGAAACCTTTGAGATAACATTCCTTTCAAGGGACTGGGCAAAAGCTCCTCATACATGCCAGGTTGACGGTTTCATTTTT
The DNA here is from genome assembly GCF_031877795.1 of Strix aluco. Lineage (NCBI taxonomy): Eukaryota > Metazoa > Chordata > Aves > Strigiformes > Strigidae > Strix > Strix aluco. Next base: position 16,271,230 of record NC_133971.1, on the reverse strand, counting down.
AAGAAAATACACCAAAGAACTCAGTAGAGAACTCCATACATCATACAAACAAACATAGCCTTGTCTGTAGTGATAGCACAAGTATGGGTGCATGATTTGTTTTTTAGCTTGTTTCTAGAAAATCAGATATGCTTTATCTACAATGTATTTGCCTGCCATTTGGGGAAAAGCAGCATCTTAAGTCAAAAAAGAAAAGGCTCCCTAACTGGAAAACTTACACTAGCATTATCTGAGCTCTTATGAAGCCCATCATGGGTTGTAGGTTCTCTGTATAACTAAAACTGCACTTTGGATCACTGGCAAGCAGTTCCCTATGTTGAACAACACATCTATGCTGGATTTCCTAGAAGAGTTAATAAGTTGTCCAAGTAAGGCATTCAAATTGTTAAGACTACTTGCTTTAGAGACCTAGTACTGTTTTAAACATTTAACTTGGACTTTTGACTTTGGCTTCCAGCTCCTGGCAGAGTTTGTGTGTTGCTCTGAAGAAGGTTAGCATTTTACTACCATAATTCTCCACTAGGAAATATATGAACCAGTGCATGGGTATCAGTAGTTTTTCATTGTGATAACAAGAGAGGAAGCCATATACAAATCTTGGCTACATTTTGTAGCCTGATGGATACCACTGGGTAAGAATGTGTCCCTGAGCATATGACCTTGTAGCACAAAGTGAGTAACTGGGAAGACATACCCCTAACTTAAAGACTAGATTTTTCATTACAAGTTTTGCTGATGTCGATGCACAAAAAGATACGCATCTAGCAAAAATTCTTAGAGCTGATCATTTTCATCTTTAAAGTCAGGAAATAGCTGAATGAAACGAAACAAGAGGATCCCTTTCTGGGTGGGTGCTAGTTCAGGATGAACATGGTTCATGGGAGAAACAGGAGCTCAGAGCAAAGTCCGGAGAGTCTTCTCTTAGCCTGTTAGAGCCAAACCCTTGTGGCTTCCTGGACCACTTATTGAAAGGTTCCTCCAACTCTGCATGTTGTCAATAGCTTAAAGATGTGGAAGAGATTTTTATTGGTGCTCCACTGAGTCTTTCAGATAGTCATGTCAAGCACCAACTCAAGTGAGATCATACAAATACAAGGAAGCAGTTTATACAGCAGAAACCATGTTAACGGGCACACTACAACTGAAATTACATAGCTTGCATACGTTTCCAGTCTGGCTACAGCTGCTGCCTGTTTTATTGCTCAATCCCAATACAATCAGTTGCAGAGGTTCACAGAACTGCAGAGAATTGTGACTTTTAATACAACTCAAGGCATGAGCCATTTTTACAATAAAAATGCTTGGTGCTGTTGAATATTATGAAGAGAAAAAGTATAAATCTTGAATGTACCTCACAGATTAAATGTGAAGTTTTGAACATAGGAAGAAAGCAAATCAGCCAGTGGTGTGTCTTTGAGAATCCCTTTTTCCTTTTACTCTTAGGACCTTTATAGCTAGTTCTCCCTGAAACCTGTGTGCAGAAACAAATACTTAACTTTTTAAGAAATGTCTGAATGACTTTGCTGCACTTCCAGGAATGTAATAAAACTACAGTGAGTGAGGCCATTCCATGCTCAGGGTAGCTGAGTTATCTAACGTATACCCCAGGACCCTGTATACCAAGTGGGAGAGAAACTAGATGCTTCAGCATCATCAAACACATCTGTTGGAGACAAGCAGCTAAAGAAGTCTTCATGTCTCCTGCTGAAGCTGGAAAGCCTGCTTCACTGGGCGTAATAAGGTAAATATGGGGTAAACTTGACTTTGGTATCCAGTGATGAGGGTGTTGCTTGTACTTATGGTCCTGGCTCCCATGACTGCTTCTGTTTGACACTAGGAGTTAAGAGGTGAGACAAATAAGCAGCACAAAGCTTCATGAGGGAGAGCTGCCCTGCCTGTCTCCACAAACCTAAAATGAAACACAGCCTAAGCCTCACTATGAAACTGCACCTAGCTTCTTTCTTCAGCAGGATGTGAAAGCTTGCAAACCGGTGGCTTTTTGAGAAGCATTTATCTTCAGAAACTATACATTTCTCTGCATTTCTATTAAGCACAGGGAAACAAATGGCTGTTTTTCAATTTAAGAGGGGAAAAAATATTTTGGTAAAAGTTCCATAGGATTTTTCTAAGTGAAAACAGATGGGGTTTTTAAAGTTTAAAAAAAAAAAATCTTGACTGTATCCTATGCATATATATTGTTTTGGGTGGATATGTTCCTGTAGTACTTGTGGTTTATAAGAACACTTTTCTTCTCCTTTTTTATTGATGGGTGTAATTTGGCAACCGAATACGTTGTTTATCTCTTCCACCCTTTTGTAGGTTGCTAATAATTAAACTGCTGAATGAGAACTTGAAAAGTTTAACTGTTTTGTTTAACCAAGTGCACATAATTCATTTGGTAGGAGTGGTTCTTCATGTGCCTTTTGTACAAAGCAGGCTCATCTTTCCTGAAGTCACTTGGTAAAGAAAGGATGGAACTACGTTACAGCATGCTTAAAACTACTTGAACACTGTTGAAACAGGAAATTTTAATATTGTGCTGGAAACAGGATTTATAACACATGTGAGTGTGCTAGATCAAGTCCAATACTTGAGGCAGGGTATAGGAAGTATGCCAATTTGCAGATCATCTCTTCTGTTAAGTGGTGTTTCAGTTACCTGGTTGTCCTATCTCAAGATTTACTTGATACTGCTGCTGATTTAAGCTGACTATGATTTACGAGGAATAATCTTACATGTATGGTGGAAAAAAGAAATGCCTGGCAGTGATAGGCAGGACTGGTGGGTCATATTTCAGTGGAACGATAAGTGAGTGTGCTCTCCTGTGCTCCACTCCTTGCAGGAAATTATTAACCTGCTGTGTTTGCTTCACTTGTTCAGGCTGTTTCAGTGTGTTTTTGGAACAGGTATCCTTGAACTGCCACATGTTGTGGAGTGAAAGTGCAGGGGCTGGACAGGGGAGAAGCAGTGCCCACCCTGGCCTGGGGAGCATGGTTGGGGATGTCAGGGGCTGGGTCCCCCCACCCTGGGATGTGGAAGCAAGCAGGGAGGGGTGCCTGTGGTGGGCACCTCGTTTGCCAATCCTTGCTGAGATGGACTGGGACACAAGCTGGGCCCTGCATGTCTCATGGGTCAACACGTCCCTCACGTTGGTGCTGTGTTCACCTTCAGAAAACAAGGATGTCCTCTTCTGCCTGGTGCCAGCTGGGCTTTGAAGAGGGTTGTCTGCAGGATGAATACTGCCTTATCTTCACAGCTGGGGGAAGAAGGGACCTGCTGAGGTCTGGTACAGGGACAGGTTTATGCTGGTGATCAACACCTTGCTCCTGGCACTGTTTCAGTTGTGTTTTGCCAGCTGCTGTGGCACCAGCCAAAGGTATACTCTGGTCTGTGGTGGTGATGTGCTGGTGGGGCAGGCAGTGCCTGTAGGGTGTTCTGTGGAGGCCAAGAGCCTTAGCAAGGTGTCAGCATGTGCCACATGGCAGGAGAGGGAGGGGATGGGGCTGTGATCCTCTCATGGAGGTCTTTGGAGCAGAGAAAAGGGATGCTTTGATTTGGAGATCAGCTTCCCTGCTATACATCAAGGGAGATACTGCATCAGGTGGTGTTCATACAAATTCTGCATGGCTCCTAAATACCTTTTGAAATGTGTAAGTAAATGAATGGCTATTAAGAGCCTGTGCTGGTGGTCAATTTCAGTGTTAAATTACTGTTTTGTTCAAATGAGTATACACTAGCAATAAACTCTTACCTGGAAGAATTATGTCAGTTCTTTGTTATCACTTACTGCCCAAGTTAAGAGGTTGGCCAGGTATGAATTCTTCAGGAGTCAGATTCAAGGAGCACCTTAGAGCTCTGACTCACAACTGCTGGCAAACCACTGCCAGCCCCTAAGGACCTGCTGCCTCAAGGTGTGGTGCCTGCCCCACCTGCTAGCCAGGCTCCAAAGCTGGCAGAATCTACTGTCTTTATCCCAGCTGCTTCTTTTGGCTTGGGTGTATTAGGCTAAGCTGTCTGTGGCTTCAGCTAAAGTGGATGATGAAGGACATGGTCTCTGCCAGTCCTCCCCTGTGGACTCTGACCTACTTCTTTCGAAGTGCAGTAAAACTCTTGTGGCATCTAGCAAGGTATTTAAGCTGACTCTTACCAGGCTCCAAAGTCTGAAGGGAAAGATGTAGTCATGCATGCTATCCATCCCCTACTGGCTGTTCCTCCTGAAAATTAAGGGTATCTTCCAGCATTTGTACTTGATTTGTAAAGCTGCTCCATACACTGGTGATATTTGCATGAATGGAGCCTCACAGCTTCTAGGAGCATAGAACAGATTAATCCAGGGACAGCTGATAAGGGAAATGCCCAAACTTTGTACAGAAATATGCTTCATTAAGGCAGCCACTCTTTCACACAGTTGTAAGTCAAACTATATGCCAGTAAATGTTTTACTTGTGCTTTTAAAGGCATGTTTCAAAGCTGTTTGGGGGAATCATAGATAAGTACAGGGGATATCTGTGTCTAATTGTCTTGTTGAAGTGATGAGAAACAAGGTAAAAAGCTTGAAAACTAAACAAGGACACAGGTTTTCTTTGCCAAAAACACAATCCTGTATGTAGGGTCATCTTCTTTCATGACAGAAATTGCTGTTTTTAACTGGTGTTAATGACATTAGGATCCCAGCTCCTGCCTTGCTGCAGACTGTTGCAACTGGTGAAGTTTCAGCGGCCTGAATTTGCCAAGGTGTCTTCAGCTGTTCTGTCAGGCTGCTGTGGTCTTCACCTGTGCCAATGCTCATACGATGGCATGGAGACCTAATCTGTCAGGAAGCTAATCTCTCTTTGCAGAGCTGATTTACACTGCTGGATTTGCAGTTACTTCAGGCCTCTTCAGGGGCTGGCTGCAGATCTCACAGCTGTGCCTGTCAGCCCAAGGCACGGGGGGACTTTCTGGCCAGGTGGGACTGTGGCAGCCAGAATTTAAATGTGTTTAAATTGCTCTGGAACCGCACCCTGAAGCTGTGGTTTTACGTGTGCTTTCAGTCAGCTCTGCTGGTGGAAGACGCAACCTCAAGTCCTTCTACAAGATTATTTTTGGCTAGATTATGTCCCTGGTCTGGCTCGCAGCACAAACCCACAGGCAGGTCTGCCAATATGATGTAGTAGCTGGAGCAGGGATGAGCACAAGTGGGGGAACAGCAGGTTGAGTTGATTTAAGTTGTGTTACTGCTGCACATAGAGATCTGGAAAAGTGGAGTGACAAAATGTGCAGGTGGCACATGAGTGTGGACCAGGGGACGTGGGAAGGAGCAGTGTGAATCACTGTAGTCTTCCCCTGGGTGCCTTCGCTGTTGTGCTGCTGCCATCCTGGTGCCCTGCCTGCCAGGGCTGGGTCTGCTCTCAGCTCTCATGCTGCCCAGAGAGTTTTGAGTTAGACATGCTTTTGAGGGATTTTCATCTCTAGTTCTGTCGTTTCATAAATCCCTAAGTGTCAGTAAAGGTATGACAGTGTCCATCAGGCAATGCCACAGCAGTAAAATTGTAAGCAACTGTCTAAATACTAGACTACTTCTACAAGAAAGTGAAATAAATATTTTCTCTATGTAATGTAAGATTCAAGATGCTTTTTCAACCCTCTTCTGCTGGTAAAATTACTCTTGACTTGCAGGGCCTCGAAACTGTAGGGATGAGATGTGACTTGTGGCATGTGCTGCTTATTTCTGGGATTTCTAATTTTTTGAGCCCAACTGATTTACCCAGTCAATAGCTGGCTGGCCTTTGTTCAGTGGCAAACAAGTCTTAAATTCCATATGTTCTCAATACAGTATAGCAGAATAAATAATGCATTGAAATATCAGCATGGAAATGTGGTGGTGTAACTAAAAAGGAGCGTGAAGGAGTCCTGGGGAGAGCAGGGATTATATTTAGATGAATCTGGGACAGAACTTTTACCAAGGAAAAATGGTCAACTGTTTTTACAAAGTCAGGCACACTGTAAATGTGACTTCACTACATCTGAACTCAGAAGTTTTGAACCCTGCTTTTCAGACCACAGTAGAGCACAGATTTCTTCACTGTGATTTACTGGAGGCTGGGGGATGAGCCAGCCTTGGTTTGGCATTTGAAGTTGCATGGCAGCTGATTACTGAAGGTGGGTAGACCGTTTACCTGCAAGGATTGGACGTGACTGCCTGCCACTTTGAATCTGTATCACCTCTGACTATGGCAATGATGTTTAACAAATGGGTTAGAATGCTCCCAAAAATACACAGCTTTTATCATATGTAAAGCAAGCTCCTTGCTTGTGCTACAACTTCCGTCTTCATACAGATCACGAGAAGTAAGACCACATGGTTTTGCTGAAGATTTCACTGATGTGAGTTATTTTAGAACAAAATGAGTCAAATTTCTTAGTATTGTGGGTAGTAACAGGCAAAACAAGGGCTGGTGTTTCCTAGAACACTGAACCATGGCAATAACACTCAGCATTTTCCTTTTTTTTTGCCACACTTAAACAAAATTAAGTTGCTCCATAAATGTTTACAGAGGCTTCTGATAAAAATAGAGATGGATTTCTGTAACATTCTTCTGTATCCTTTTTCCTAGAATTATGGCAGGAGAGTCTTGACTGGTAGGCTGCTTCTGTCCAGGCTGCAAATGCTGCCCATTGACAGGCCTATCTGGACTCTCCAAAAAAAGATGAAGAAATGAGCAGTCGAGACTTTTGGACTCCTAAAGCAGTAGCAGAATTGGTCTGCACTAGCTTCTTGGGCATGTTTGAGATGCAAGTATACATCTGATCAAGTTATTTCAATTTAATTTCCTTAATTTATAAAGTACAGACTTTCTTGGAAGTTGATCATTTGCATCAGAACTGTTACCAATTAAGTAGGAGTATTTTACTTGTACTCACTTCTGACAGCCTTTAGTGTGCAGGCCAGGAGAAGCGGAAATACTGCTGATGAACAAGGCTTGTTGTGACACTGGGTCTCTTACAGAAATAGTTCCTGTATAGAACAGGAATGGCAGACTCACCTGGACAAGATACTGCTGATGGAGTGGCTATTTTTTCAGACTGCTCTGCTCCCTGTAGCAGCTATCAATGCCTTATAAGGAGGCTGACCATAGAGTACAAGCTGGAAAACAGGGCAAAGCTTGAAGGAAGAACCATTACAAGTCCAAGCAAAAGTCTTCATTTTTGAAGTAGTGCTTCAACAAAGGAAACAGACTGCAGCTACACAAAAGATGATAAAACTCAGTGTTCAGCCCCTGAGCATATGAATTTCCTTGTTGGGTAGAGGCTTCAAACTTGCAGACATACAGCTTAATTTGATGTTAAGTTTGTGTTGCTTGTACTATGGTTGCCATAAGAGTGATTGAAAGATAGCTACACTTCCTTTATTTTAGTGGTCTTGGTCTTGGTATTTCAAGCAGAATGTTTGTTTTGAGGAGTTTACACAATGTGTCTCATATGCTCTGATATTTTGTTCATGATTGTTATTTAGTGTTGTCATTGCAGTTCTTTCATTAGTGGAAATTGATTCAAGGCAGCGAGAAAGCTATTTTGTGTTCAGTACTTGCTGCATTAATACAAACTTTACTTTTTGGAGTGGGCTGTAGAGTAGACATAGTGACATGAAAAATTAAGTTTTTCAATATGAGATTGACAGAGTTTTGTGTCAATTTAGAGGCAATATGAATTTAGAATACAGTTAGAATACTTGTGAGTGTATGATTTGTGTGAAAACTTGAGTGCAGCTGTCAGTAACTTGTTCCTCCTAACTTATCAATAAACTGAATACTTCCATTTCCAGAATGTCTGCCTCATTTCTTATCTGATTTTTGCAGTGATATGTACAATGGTAGATGTGTCACTGTCACTCAGAGCAGTTTGGAGTCTCAATATTTAGGTACAGGATGTACCAAGTTGTTCATCTCTTCTTCATTTCTCACAGCCAAGAGTAGCCCCTCCCTGACCAGCCTCCAGGTAGTGGCAGTTTACTACAAGTGTATCTATAAATCACTGTTCTGGTCTCCAGACTGTAACGCAGATGAGCTTTTTGACACTTTCAGGACTGAAAAAGAAATTGGACAAGGTTCTGATTTAGCCAAAAAACCTGTGCAGCATTTGCAGGATGTTATCTTAATTGGTTACTGTTTAAATAGTCATCAGTCTTTTGAACATCTACCAAAGAACAGTGACAGTGACCAAAAACCTTAGTGTTACGCTCTTTCCTGTGGACTTCAACTAATTTGCCTTTTGGTGAAGCATCAGTAGCTCTTGTCAGACATGTTTTGCTTCTTCAGTCCCTAGGATCCCCCTTTGCCACAGTAAGCCTTTTACTTTATTCTGGTCCTGCATGTTGGCTGACATGTCTCCATTTTAATTAGGGTGATCTTAGCTGCTGTTTGCACAGCAGAGCATCTGAACTGGCAGCAGTATAGGCATGAGTCAACATCAACGTGTGCAAACAGATAAGGGGTGGACAAACCTGAATCTGGGTTTCCTGTTGCCACCGTTGTGAGTTTAGTCTGCATCCTGCCCTTCCTTGCAATGGTCTCCAGCCCCTCTTTCCTGTTCTTCCACTCTACTTCTGCAGTGGCTTTCTGCACTGTGGTTGATCCACAAATGTTTATGGGTGGGGTTGTGGCCACAGGCAACAGTGATGGTGTGATTACATATAACGAAAGTTGCCTTTGGAGTTCAGCAGAAGGCTGCAGGAACATCTCCTTTTGCTGTTAACTTGTGCCTCTGCTTCCAGCTCCTTGCATAGGGATGAATGCCTTTCAGATGAACTTTTCACCCTTTTTGGGCAATCTTCAAAGCATTTTACCCTCCGCAATCACTCCTCCTTTTATGTAGGTGTGCATATGCATTTGACTTATTGATATAGCTGCAATTCTTTTCAGAGTAAAATGAAATATGAACTTCCTAACGCTAGAAATAAATTTGATGGCATTTGTAGGCAAGAGACTTAGCATTTTTCTTCTGACTAAACCCAATTACAGGGTTAATATTGAGGCGTGCTGAAGATGCTAACATCTTTCTGTGTCTTTCATAGTTGAGTAGTGTATTTTACTAGCCTGACAACATTAAACTGTCCTTTTCATTATTTCATTTATATTCTGCTTGTGTTAAGTTGAACCGAGGTCACAGCAGGTAAAATGTAAGGGAATGAAATCCATATGGCAAAATTTTGACTCTTTTATTGAGGATTATTAATGTATACTGCTAATAAAAAATAAATGGGTTAAAGTAATTCCAGTGAAATGAATGGAACAAATGGTAAATGTGTCAAAATACAGGGAATTCAAATCACAAGTTCTTTAAGAAAGCAGTGAATGTATAAAGCTGAACCTTTCACACTTTACTATTTGTTTCCTCATGAATTAACCTCTGGAGAAGGAAAGTCTGTTGGAAATTCCTGCTCGAATGTACAATAATATTTTGAATGCCTCGAGCCTCCAGTGATGTGCTGATCTGACCAACCAGCTTTTTCAAAAAATTGCTTTTTTTAGAGCCCACATGAAAAATGTCATTCTTGCTATAAGTATGTGGAAACTAAGAAAATCTTCCAACCAGACTGACTACTTACCAATGTAGAATTTTCCAAGCTGCCTTCAAGCTTGGCTGTGTTAATGGCTTTTGGACTAGGCAAGTGGAGATAGGATGGCCTGTAAGGGAAAGAAATTGTTCACTGCTTCTTCAGGATCCATCGGGCTGTTTCCTTAGGCTTGCAGCTTTTACAGGAGCATAGACTGTGGGTTTGTTAGCAAAGAGTTTTAAGGTCAACTGCATAGTTCATAGAAAGAAGCTAGAGTTTTAAAGGTGTTCTTTGAGCACCTGAATCTTGGGGAAACCTGTTGTGCCTTGAGATTACCAGCTAGCAAAATATGCAAAGATAAACAGCTACAATTTTATTAAGGAGTTACACGAAGTATTGCTGGAGACAATGACACTGTCAGTTAAGTGTAGGTGAAAGTGGTTGGGCAATGGGCTGATAAATTGCATTTCATATTTGTAATTGTAGATGGGAACATCTGAAGTTAATTGAAACTGTTTGGAGTTGGATTTCATGTACTTCCTTCAACTCCATTACTCTGTCTCCTTGTTCTTCCAAACATACAGGACAATTTTGCTGAAGTTAAGCTAAAATGAACCATGTTTTTTTTCTGCACAAGATTAAAGGACCCTACTAGAAAAGCAATGGCCACACTCTGGTGTCATTACACAATATGATAATGTCAGAACTACTTAATATCTTTTAATGTATTGTCTCTACTAAAGTCATACTTGATGGTACTGTAGAAAACTTGAGGTTTAAAAGTAGAGGAAAGGATGTGTATAGCTATAAGCAGAAAAATGAATGTTAAACATTCTGGAAGTACATGGGGTTACTTGCTGAATGTCAAAGCTATCTTGTGTCCCTGTGGTTAAATGAGACTTTTCTAAACTTTGTGGGAATTCAGGTATCTCAAGACATATCTGGGGAGTCCTGCCCATGTTGGCACTTGACAGACTGAAATCAAAGTTTTGACTCTTAGCTCCAGAAGCATGGGCTGTGGTTGCTGTTGCATCACTATCTCCTTGGTATGATAGTACTAAGGTCCATGTACTGTAATAGTGCTCAGTCTCTGTAAATGGATGTGGTTGGACTTGTGGTAGCAGATACCTAAGACTGAAATAAGACCTTTTTCAAGGAAGTGGGGGAGGACAACTCAGGAAATTGAATGCACAGGAATGAGGCTCTATAAGAAAGCTCAAGGGAAAGGCTGGTTTAGCAAACACTTTTAAATTTACATTAGGATGTCTTTTTACTGGATTTCTGTCGTCAACACTCCCATGCTAATGGTCCTTTTTTTTCCCTGTTGTGCAGTGTCTGGCAGTGAGATCTGGTCCAGAACAGTGACCCTGTCGATTCTGTATGAAACACAATTTGTGAGAGCCGGTAATGTCTGTCTGCTGTCCAGAAGATGTGTGTGTATTTCTGTACAAAAATCTGAGCCTGCATGCTTTGGACAATATAATAACTAGATTAGAAGAGATATAGCCATTTTTAAGGATGGGGAATAGTTCAATGTTCGAAATACTTGAAATTGAAGAGCCTCATAATTTAATAAATTGTATTAGTCTACTATCTCAAGTGAATTTGCCCTCCAAGTTCACAGCTGTGGTAGGTTTCTGAGTACTTGCAGTTTCTGCCTTTGTCCAGAGCCCTTTCTTGGAGCAAATGGTCAGGGAATGGACTGAATTCCCTTAACTGAAGCCATAGAAAAAGGCTCAGGCCACCTGGTTTTATTGTTGTGGGACACACACTAGCTGCTTGTGACTGTGCTCTTTGACAGAGGAAGTCTATAGAAAGCTGTTTTGATCGGAGCCTTAAATTTTTCATCCAAAGATAAATGTCTTCCACCATGAAAATAGACCTACAGGTACTAAATATCTTAAAACCAGAACACCTGTAATAAGTGTTTGGTGCTGTAAAGACATTTTTTTCTTAGTAGCTTATTGAATGATCTGTTTACATGGTTAATGTTGGCATATTTTCTTCTGCTTATTTAATAAACTGTTGCATTACATACCTGCTAGTTGATATTGGGAGTGGAGGCTTGGGAATTAACTCCTGTTTCTGTAGTTTTGAACAGTGTTTTTTCTGATATCTGTACATGTAATCCTGTCCATGTATTTTCCAGCTGTCTGACAGTGCTATAAGTTCCTGCCCCACTGCAGTGAGGTAGCAGAGAGCCTGGCTCAGAGCATTGACAGCTCAGACCTGCTCCGGTTACAGGGGTTGGCTGGTGCTGTATTGGTGGAGTAGCAGCAACTGAATTGCCAACACAGGAGTGACCACAGATCTGAACTGCCCTGGGCAGGCTCTCCTGGGGTAATGAGTACCTGAAAGTACAAATTTTACTAGGAATAAAAAGATGGCACTGAATTTATTAGCCTCTTTCACAATAGGACAAAATAGTTATATGCTCTCATAACCTAAGGTTTTAAGTCACATTGACCATCTAAAATGCAACTAGCCTTTTTTGAAACTAGAGCACTGAAGTGTGATGGCAAATGTTTCACTTTGGCAGCTCATCCTCATGGTACAGGCAGATATAAATGGGATGCTGCCTAGAGCCTGTGGTACCGGGCTCAGCTTTCACCAGGGCTGTCTATGGCTAGCAAAGTGTCAGTAAAAAGTTTTTGTGCAAGAAGGGCTCAGCTTCTGGTTTTGTGTTTGCAACTGCTACAACGTGGCTCAGTTAAATGCTTTTCAGTGTGCTAATACTGGGGATATGGGGATGAGCTCAGGTGGGGGAGGAGGATACACAGAATTTGCAGAATTTCTCACCAGTGGACTGCAGTACTGCCTTGCCTACTATGTGGCCAGGACAGCACACAGCTGGGACTGCCAAATGTGGTTTAACTAATGTTTAATTCAAATACTCTGAAAAACTTTTATTCCAGCATTTTACAGTATTTACTCATGTATCTCTTTTCTTTTCCCTCAATTCTGACTTTACAAATTCTTTTCTGTCACTGTAAGAGGATTTTGTTCTCTCCATCCTCTGTTACATTCTGTATATTGAGCTTCCCTGTTGTGGTGCCAAAAGAGCCCTCCTCCTTGCTCATGTCTCACTTTCCATGGGGAAAAAGTCTCTGGTGACAGGAAATTGAGGGAGATTGGCCCTGGGAATAAAAGCCTCTGTTCTTTTCTTTGGCTTTTTCAGTATAAGAAGTCTTTCAGGTGTTTGCTACAGACATACTTATTAAAGGGTCTGCCTGATAGAAGCAGCTGTGTGCTGTTCTTGAACTATTGCAGATAGTCATACGTCTGAGTGCAAATGAATGACCAGGAAACCTTAAATGCTGCTGTAGGTTTTGCAGGGGGTTTTTACAGCCTCAGGTTTTTGAGAAAAAACCTGTCAAAAATTCCTTTGGGGAATTGTTATGTTTGAGGAACTTAGAATCATGCCTTGTAAAGTGTTCCATAAATTTGCATTCAGAAATTAAAACAAACATTGCTTTTCCTTGTATGCTCTTTGGCTACGTATTATAGAAATTTCAAGTTTAGCTTCATTTAGAAATACAATCCATGGATTCATGTGCTCATTTGAAAACTGTTACAAATTAGGCTTGTAAAACACCTCTTATTTAATGTAATCTCAAGTATAAACACTAATGGGAGAGATTCGGTAAGATCAGTATTGATGTGGATTATCTCGGTGAGCCTGGGACCTCCAAAATCCTTGCCATGGTTGTGATAAGAGGGTTAACGTTGAACTTGGGCAACATTTACACAGCCAGTACTTGTTCTTAAAATTCTTGTGTAAACTGAACATATCTTATGTGAACCTGAAGTTTTGAATCTCTTTCCAGACACTGATAGTAAGGTCATGGCTCCAGTGGCTCTTGCACACCTGGGCTGATTGATAGTTTCAGTAATTATGTTGCAGATTCAGAAATGGTGGCCCTATTTCTGAAAACTTGCTCAAATTTGGAAGATTGAAATGCTTTTATGTTGTCTACTAATGCTGAGTCAGACTTAGTAAATGCTTTCTGTGCCATGTCGTCTGTAGGCATATTGGAGCACCTTGGGTTGTGTTGGCACCCCTGTGGTCAGCAGCTGACAGAGCTCCAAATATTTGCCAACAACTGCAGCTGCTGTCTTGGATCAGGGCACATCAGAAAGTTTTTTGGAATCCATAACCAAATGCCAAACATCCACTAGTCCTAGCTACTACCTTGCCTCTTTTGTTTCTTCCATGATGGTGGTACACGGGACAAATATTTCAGACAAAGATGAGGGTGGATATAAGTGCAATATGTCAGCTGATGAAAGATGCTCAAGTCTCTCAATGAACACTCCCTGGTGGTAAACAGACTTATTTTTTGTGAGAAATAGGTGGAATGAGAACATGTAGGAAGTTGTTACTAGAATGTGACTTTATTTCCATTGAATCAATTGTGGGAAGAATTGTTGCATCACAGTGAGTGCCAGAACGTCTGTTCTTGTATTTGTTCAAAATTAGGTGTAGCAATTTAAACTTTAGTATTACTCACTGCTCCATGCAGTGTTTCTCACACACTTTTCCTTTAGTGCTTCTCCATGAAGGAATATCTATAATGAGGGAACTTGGTATCTTTGCATACATGCTTTGTATGTATTGACTGTTGGCTAACAGGTTGGCAACATCTAAAATGAGTTGAAATGGAAAGCTTTTAGGTAGCTACACTGGCATTTTTATTAGTTCTTGTCACTAGTCCAGACATACTCTTTAACTTTCCTTCTTTGAGGGAATATTTGATATTTTTCCTCTTAATTCCAAATCAAAATCACAAAATTGATGAATTGAATCATAAGATGTTAATTTTAAATTTTACAGGCTTTTTTTCCTGCATAGCTTCTATGTAGTGTGCATGTGCCTTTTTTGTGCTATCTGGATCTTTTCAGCTGCAAGATTTTGTCTGCCTGGATCCTGCTTGGCCTTACTAGTGAGCTGGAGGTATTCAGGTGAAGGCCAGTCCTACTTACCCGGCCCCATAACATCCTTTATTGTAGTGCCCTCTTCCCTTGAGTTGAGCACTGTCAAGAAGTTACTGATACAGCGGAAATGTGTTTATTCTTTCATCAATCTTAGTCTCCTGACTAACACTTGCCCTGTTAGCCAGAAAGACTGGTCTTTCCGTCTTCAAATGAAGATGTTGAACTTGGTGTGGCTGGGTTGATGGATGCACTTATAGTGTGTTTGTCTGACATCGTGAAAAACTACATGCAGGGCTCTAGTTGAAGACTGAAGCCTTTGCCAGAATATATTATTGTAGACTAGACTTTGAGGACCCAAGTCTTCAAAGTAGTTTCCTCTGCAGCTCAGTCCTGAGGCCACCTCTATTCTGCAGGTTGTCATTGCTGTTTCTAAAAGTGTCTGTAACCACTTATTTGATGTGACAGCACTGTTGCTTTGAAGCCACTATGTGCTGGAGGGGCAAAACATGTAATCAGTTTTATCAAAAACTGGTGTTGCAAGAGACTCCTCCCAGCATAAGCACTGTAGGTGTTGGCACTCCCTGTGCTCTGTCTTTTCAGTGTTCAGACGTTCAGACCAGAAACAGCCACTTTGGCCCCAGCAGGAAAGAAGACTGATTTCCTACCTGTGAGCTGCTGATAACAGTATCTCTTCTAGAAAGGATGTGGGTTTTCCACTTCTCAGTGTCTACAAGTTACTTCATCTTGCCTCTTGCTGTTTTGCCTCCTTATTGGAGGTTTTCTGAAGCAGAAAAGCTATTATAATGCCACAATATCTGTCAGTGCTTTCATCTACACTCTGAATCAATCTTTGCAAATTATTTTAATAAGGGATTTGAGGCTGGCCAGGGCTGCTTGATCTGGGATGTCCTTGTTGAGAATGGGAGGCACCTGTGGATGTGTAGATCCAGGACTAGACTGTAAAGCATTAGTGTTATTCAGGTAAATTCCCAGGCTGATACTTATCAAATGTGTTGTGTGCTTTTCTTACTCCTACTTTCAGACAAGCTGTCTTTTCTGCTGCTTTGCTTATGACTGTGGTGAGTTGTGTTTGGAGGGCGGGAGTAAATGGCTGCTTAGTGAGATAAGAGAAGCAGGGCATGGGAGCTGTGTTGTGAGGGATGAAGGCCTGTTTCAGTATCAGCTGTCCCATCCTGGCTGACAGGGCCATAACCCACTAGGATGGTCAGCTGGGTTTCTCTGACGGCACCTGGGGCTCTCCTAGCTGAGGGAAAGATATGATGTTTGAAAAGTGGCCCTAGAGCTCAGTGTCACAAATGATGAAGTGATATATTAAATTTCAGCTCAGTGACTCATCAATACTTTTCCGTAACTCTGGGGGGCCAGGACCCCTCTGCAGCAGAGAAGTTGTGTCAGGGAGTTGGGAGCAGCCTGTCCTGGACATGCTGATGGTGGTGTGGGCAAAAGCAGCAGTAATGCAGCCTCCATTGCCAGTTTGCCAGGCTGTGTTTTGCCACCTGCATCTCATGTTTGCCTCCAAAGTAATGTTTTGGTTCATAGCAAGTGATGACCTTGTGACAGTATCTGAGAGCTCATTTTGGATTGAGTCATGTTTATTCAAGTTATCAGACTTAAAAGGGACTCAGAGCAAGACATATATTTGTTTTATCAGTGTATGAAATTTCTGTGTAATTAGAAAGAGCCATCTTAAAAGCAAAGGAAGATGAGAGATATCAATGCTTGTGGTGATTAAAACTGAAATTACACAGCTTAATGCAGCTATATGATATGCTAACAAATGTGTGGTAGCATCAGTCCGAAACATGGTGGGCAAGCAGGGCAATTTCTTTTGTGACCTCAGTAAATGCATGTGGGATCATTTCTGTGTTGTTGGGATTGGGTTGGTTTCAGGTATAGCCTTCAATGTAGGCATGTACTTGTAAAGCCCAGTTTCTTGCTTTGTTACAGTGCCCTTTGAGTTGCCTGTATCAGCTACCAGAAGGTGTTTATCCACTATATGAGACAGTTGCATGAGGGAAATGTTGAAAACTTGCTTGTGGCATGTGCAATCAAGCTAGCAGTGCATTTGAGGAGGAGAGAGGTCCGTGTTTTTTCACTGATAATGTGTATTGATTTTCTCAGCTAACCGGCTCGTGGGCTGCCATAGAAAGTGACTGGCCAAGGCCTGCATTTCTGTCCTCTCCCTTGTTCCTGCACCAGCTTGTCTGCAGGTGCACAGCAGCTGAGATCAGGGACCTGATCTTCCTTAGAAGCATGTCTCTTCATAGCTGTCACTCTTCAGTAAGGGCTGCCCCTTGTTCTGGTTCACTGACACAGCTGCAAGATTGCCAGATCTGACATGAGAGGTGATGGTAATATGTGGAAGAGAAACATGAGGGAGGGCAGGACCAGCTCTTTTGGCAGCCACTAGCACAAATAAGGTGTCATTTTGGTAACTGGTTTATGCTGAAGGTTGTTTCCAAAAGCCTCATGTGTTGTGATTGGAATTCAGCCAGAAGTCAGCACTACTGTATGTATGGTCCTTTGGATTCATTGCTAGAAACATTTGGAAGAACTGCAGATTTGCTCACAGAAACTCTCTGTACCCTACAAAGAAAGGGAGATCAGTCACAGGTTAGTGGTTGCTAATCAGGATCGTCTGCAGCTGGAGATGTGCATGGAGTCATCCTTAATAGACTGGGAGAGTGCTTTTATGGAAGGTGATGTGGTTGCAGCAGTAAGCAGGGATGTGAATACCACAGCTTGTTCATCTGATCACTTCCTCATCACTCCCATCAGTGGGAGGCAGTTCTGTCTGTTGCAGTCTCATGGGTTCTAAAACTGCAGCTGGTTCCCAAGTTGCCTGTGAGATAGGTTTGCAGCGTGTTATCTTCATCTCTACTGCTGAGGCACTGCTTAGCATGGGGCTGCTCCATCTGCTGCTTGCTTTGAGCCTGCACATGGTAGTCCTCAAACTCCTCTGAGGATGTCTAAGCTGAAACTCTACTGGCTCCCAGCCTCAGCCCCACATGTTTGAGTACTCCATCCTGCACCCAAACCAGGTGATGGACAATGAGAAATATGTGCTTGGTTTGGAACAAGTGAAACTCTCACCATACAGAGAACTGCATCTTTGTGATCTAAATATCTTTGTGCACCATGCTATAAAAGGCCTCTTTTGAGGAAGAGGGATGACTATTTTAATTTCTCGTGCACAGTAACTTGCCTAGGTTGTCAGTAAAATTGCTCTAAGAATCACCTCAAACTTGTGTGTAACTTGATATGGGTTTCTGTTTGCAGCTATTGTAGATGATAAAAGGCTTTCAGCAGAGGAAATGGATGAAAGGAGACGTCAGAACATTGCTTATGAGTACCTGTGCCACTTAGAAGAAGCAAAAAGGTAAGTAAATGAAAACACACTTATACATGGCCTTTAAGTACAGAAGTTCAGGCCTGTTGTGTTCTTGAGCATTGTAACTTTTAATTCAACTTCTTGAATTACCTGGATTAATTTAATATTGGAATTTTATAGCATTCAGTATGAGAAACTAATGCCCAATGTGAAAAGTTTAATTCAAATAAGGATTTAGAAGTAATCAAGACAATCTCCTCAGAGTTACTGTGGTGGCCATCTTCAATGAAAGTAGGGGCTGGGTACGAAAACCTGAGGCTGTGGTTTTGTGAGAAGCTGAGTCAGAGGCTTATGTGACTAACTGGAGAAAGTCTTTTGTTCCTGGCTGCCTGGTTGTGCTCCCTTCTTGGCACTAGCACTTGTGGAGTGACTCAGGTTGCTAAGGAGGAAGAAAATCACCTGGGCTCTTACTGGGTTAACAATACATATCATCTCAGTGTTTCAGTGGTAAGTGCAGGCTGAGCAATTAGATAACGTGGACTCTGTTCTTCCCATACTTCCTCTAGCCCCGCTGGTCAAGAGTAGTCATCTCCTGAAATGACAGCCTGTGATAAAGCACTCATCTGCAAATGCACAGGGATTTCGTCACCTTTGTGCAAATGTACTGTGTTATGTATGCTTTATTCTCAAAACAAATATTCAACAATTTTCATAATTACTGAGCAAGAAAACACAGTGCAGTATCCTTGTGCTTTTGGAGTAGCTTGAAGTGCTGCTATTATCATATGTAAAAGCATATTTTACATTCAGTCTGGTCAGAATTTTTCAAAGATGCCTGTTGTGCTCAATTTATTGCCCTGGGAAACACTGGTAAGTGCCTTTCTTCTGCTCTGCAGTTATTGATCAAGGTGTTTTTAGTCCAAAACTTTTAGTTGGATGATTTTTGTAAGAATTTCTGAAAAGAAAAGGAAAGCTGAACTCTAGTGATTAGCAGTGCAAGTGGGAAACCTCAGTGCCATGACAAACCATAGGCTCTTTGGAATGAAGTAACCCAGAGTACTTCAGTCAGGAACCAACTGGAAAACAGTGCCCAGGGCTTTGTTTCTGCACCATTCCTCTTGTCATCACTGCATGGCAGTGATGACTATTTAGCGGGGCAGCTGACTGCTGGTGATCTTGTCCTAAGGGCGTTGTTATAAAAATCAGCCATTCTTACTTCCTATTCACTACCCTGTCCCATCTGCTGTAGCAAACATTGCCTGCTTTGCTCTTTCTTCCTCTTTCCACTGCAGAGTGGTTCCCCATTCACATATTTAAGATGGCAAGTGTCTTATGCTCCCCAAGAGGACTGTCCTGCTCCACACACTCTGTTGCCTCCATTGTGCAGTTGCAAGAGATTGCCCTTGGTCAGCTGAGTCAGCTCACTGTGCTGGCAGGAAATTTGTAGCTCTTCTGCTGAGTTAGTTTTCTAGTGGTTTAGTGAGCTGACCAGTGTGATCAAGGGGTCAGAGGAGAATCAGTGCTGGCAAGAGGAAGGGAATGGGTGTGCAGCTGCACACTTGAGAGAGGGGATGAAACAGGTCTCCCCTGCACTTGCTGAGAGCTAGATCATCTCCACAATCTCAGGAAACTTCAATGAGTCTAGCTTTGATTTTAGTCAAGGTTTGTCCTTGGTTTGTTGCAACTCACCTACCTGCTGGCTTCTGGCAAGATAGGAAAATCAATTAGTCTCCAAATCCATTGTTTTCTATTACTATTATTACTAATTTATGTCCCTGGCTTTTTTCACCCTCCCAGGGCTACCTGTCACTTTGAACCTAGTTCTCTAGTTAATTTAAAGCATCTCCCTTGATATTTCACAAGGAAATGTGAAGTTATTTTTACAATTCATGATTTAAATTAACATCTACTATGAGTAACCCCCTCCTCTTCCTTGTATTTATTTTCATAAGGGTTCATGCCATTAGCAGTTTTCTAAAAGAAACAGTCCTTTAGCTCTGCCAGCAGATGATGGGACTCTGCAGCCAGAACAGTCACTCTCAGGTCTGTTAGGTACCTTAAAGCATTTCTGGATCTCCATTTGGGAAATTGGAACTTATAGGTAATGTTTGTGGCCAGTGCTTGCTACTGCATGAAGTAGGGATGAATGCTGCGTTGTAAGGAGCCTTGTGCTTCCCCTGCCAAGGGACTGGGTTGTCACAAGTGGAGCTGATGTGACAGCCTGATGCTGCTGGATGTTCTTCTCCTGGGCCTCAGCACGCTGGCCCCAGTGCTCATTGGGGAGGAGAGGGTGGGGGTGGTGAAGGCTCTGGAAGTGCTCTTAAGTGGACAGAGCTGCTATCGGGGAAAAGAGGGCAAAGGAAATTCTCCCTTCACAGAGAACTGTTGGGATAATTCAGTTGCACCATGACACTTTGCCCTGAGATGGACTCTTAATAATTTGAAAACAACCTGACAATGAACACATACAAAAAAATCTGTAGAAACAAGCAGAAATGCCTGTGTCTCATGGTTGTGTAGTCCTTAGCCCTGTTTCCTCAGAAGGCTAGTTGTGCCATCTGGGAGGTCCAGGCTGGCAGCAAGGACAGGCTGGGGTGGCAAAGGTGTGTGTTGGTGTTTTCCCCAGCCCTGAGCTGGTGAAACAGCAGCATAAGAAAATGCTGTATCTCCTCTCACTGCACAACTATCACCCTTTCTGTGTACTTGATTAGGGGTGAAACATGTTAACGTTACAGTCTGTTATGTACTCGCACAGTTACAGCATTTCCTTTGTCACAAGAGCCTGAACAAAACTGGGGACTCTGGAAAGCGAGATAGCAGCCTCAGAGGGAGCAATGGGGTTGTAATTCAAACTGAAGCAAAATGAGACTAACACAGTCTTGGAAGGCTTGGGTGTGGGGCACAGGCTACTTCGACAGCACAAAATGGGGTGGGGGCTGCCTTTCAGCAGTGCTGGGGGTGCAGTTTTGCAGGAGATGCCAGGTGATGTATTGGCTTTTGCTGCTGCTGAATGGAGGCGTCCCAGCTGGGCAGTAGCCCCTGCTCCCCAGTGCTGGAGCAGCCCCTGTGGGATGCACAGGGCTCTCCCCAGCTGTGTGCTTGTGGCAGTGGGGCTAGGTTGGAGAAGGCAGGATGGTGCCTTTGGCTCCAGGTGCAGCAGCCACTTGTGAAACTGCTCGGATCTGCAGCTGCTGCCTGCTTGGTCCCAGTAGTGCCCTCCTGGGCAAAAGCTGGAAGTGGGAACTGCCTGTCTGACATATTTGATTCTGTTTATAGTTGTAAGCTTTTTTAACTTCTATAAAACCTGAATGCACTTTGAGGATTTTTTTTTTTGTATTCAGGATACTGTGGATAGCAATGATAATAAATAGACTGAAATGGGTAAAGCAGGGTGAATTTTTCCATTCAGTTGGCAGGTGCTGAAATGACAGCAAATACTGTTTCATCTAGTCATGAGTGTGCAAATACAATGTATTTTGGCCCATATTGAAGAGTAATAAATACTAAAATAAGCAATAAATAGCAAAAAATCTGGGCAGAGCATGGCTGGCACAGTACTATGTCAGGAGTTATGTTTTTTCTCACCATATTTGTAATCAAAATATTATTTTATAGCAGCTCTGCATTTTGAAATGCCAGAGTTAATTAAACAGGTGAAGAATGTGTGTTTTCAGCTGCTTTTCAGGCCACTGTTTGCGTACTTACTTCCTGTAACCCAGCTTTAATAAAAACTGTCTAAGTTTAACATGAAAGAAGAATCCTGTTGCTGGTAGCTGATGGTTCTGCAAATACTTTCTGTGCTAGGCACAGAATCTGTTATATATAGCATAGGAAATTGTTTTTTAAGCACAATGGACAGGATTGTATTATCTGCAGAGGTCAGTAATGTTTGAATAGGGTGTTATATTTGATATTGAAGAAAAAACATTTTGTTCTGTTAGATTGCTAACCCCTTTTTCCCCAGAATTGCACATCTGATGAATCGAGTTTTTGGTTGCTCATATATGTAATTTGATTTACTACTTTTGTCTTTAAGGAAAGTTTATTGCATATTTAAAAAAAAAAAAAAAGAGAAAAAAGGATAGTATTCAGTATGCTTGAACTCCTGAGAAGAATAAAATCAAAAATAAACAATTAGGAATAGGGATTTTTTCACTTCAAACAATGTAGCCATGGGTGCCTCTAACAGAAGCTCTCCAGATGTAGCAACAAAACATTTCCAGTATTGCTTGGGAAATTCTTCTGTTAAATAACAAAGGCTTAAGATGGGCATGAGCAGCTGTATCTAACATCTTATTGGATTAGGTTAATTTTAATAGATAAAATTTACCACAACATACTCCTATCCAAAAATTATCTTTGCAATACCTAGAACATCAGATTCTGCCTCGAGTTTGGCTTTTGTTTTTTCTTGTCTTGTTGCAGATGTGCAATTACTGCACTGTAAATGGTAATACAGATCTGAGGGGTTTTAAACCATGACTGAAGCTTTGGCATATAATGCAAATCAAGTTTACAGTAAATCTGTTGTGGCCTAGGGTTATAATAATTCGTAATTAAGCAGACACTATTTCTCCCAGTTTCTTGGAAATTATACCTTTGTATGCTAAGCTTGAATGTGAACTATGGGAGGCCTCATTTTACTAACCTTGTGTCTCTCTGCATGAAATAGAATATACTTTGCTGCAATTTCATAACCAGAACTGCCAGCATTTGTCTTCTTTTTACTTTTATTCAGCTGTTCAATAGGACAGGAACTTGTCAAACACTGAAGCTTTAGGTTCAATGTTAGGACAATGAAGACACAGTGAAGGAAAACTGTCTAGCAATTTGTTTTGGAGAAGTAATTCTTTATTTTTTAAATGTATATACCCTGTCTTTTCCAATTTCTTTACAATAGAAAATAAAATAATCTATTTTGGGTTCCAAACCCTGCCTCCTTCATTGTATTGGTTTTTATTAATTTGGTTTGCAATGGTTAGTTGTGGTATAGGTCCCTGAAGAAATCACAGTTGGAAGCTGCTGTGCAAAAATGTACATACAGTTTATACTTAAAAGGTCAAACCCTGAATTGGCTTCAGTTGTTAGTTTTGCAGTACCATAGCGCCACTGAAAGTTCAAGTTGTTCCAGTTGTCAGGACTGTGGTACCATGGAGGGTTGTCTTGGACCCCACCCCATTTCTAGCAGGATACTGAGGTCCTATGAAGGCTTGGTACTACAAGTGAATTCTGCCAGGTTTCATGCTGCTGTTTCTCCACGAGCAAAGCTGTGGCAACTGTGCAGCCCTCGCAGCTCATGAGTGAATTAATGGTACTCAAATGTTCTAAGTCCACTTCTTTCAGACTACAGGAAATCTTTAAAGATCTGTGCTTAGAGGTAAATGCATAAAATTGTAATATAGCTGTACTAGCTGACTATAAGCAGAAAATGTTAAGATATTTCTTGGTAACCTGTTTTGTATGGGTTTTTCAAAAAAAACACAAACAACATTCTTCTGGGACTGGTAGTGTACTGATTATGAACTTTGGTTCATCTCCCTGCTCTGTCTGTCTTCAGCCTAATAAAGCACCAGTGAACATAACTGGCAGCATCTCTGTAAAGGCCAAATGTTTGAAATTAGGGTACTTCGAGATTAAATTCTTGAAAGAATGCTACTTAACCAGGATATGCTTGTCCCTGAAGTAGCTCTGTCCACACAGAGGGATTGATCAACAAGTATACTTGCTGTTTCATATCTTGATCCTCAAGGGTACTTACCTAGCAGACAGATTGCCAGCTATTGAGTTGAACAGGTTTTTGTTCCAGACAGTTATACAATTGTGCAGATATGCCAGAGTTTTCATATGCAGGTGTCAGTGATATTAATCAAGCCAATAATTGCTTGTATAAGTGATATTTGCATATGAAAAGTCTTAATAGTAAAATCTAAAGGAGAGAGAAACCTTTGTGTTAGTTTCTGTACAGGATGCATTGACCTGCTCACTGGGATGTTGAGGTAATTTGTGCACATTATGGGTCATTGCTCAGTGTGTATAGTTGCGGAATAAAGCTGCTGAGTAATGATGGATGTGACCTTTGTTTTTTTGGAGACTAAACCATATGGCATTCATTCCATAGCATGCACTGAAGCTAACAGTACAGTCACTTCAGAGCTGGTTCTCTTTCCCCAAATTTTCCACCTTTCTTCTAGGCACTTCCCTCATTTTTAGTAGAAGAGCAACAAATTTGAAGCTGTTCATGCTCTGATGTATAGCATTTAAAAACCTTTGTTATGTGGTCATGTGTCTGTTTGCTTTGGACTGGAGGAGGAAATTACTAGGTCCGATGGAATCTGCTTTTTAACAGCTCCCTTGTTGGAGTGTACTTTTCACATGCTGATATCCTCCTTTCCCAACTGCCATGTCCTGGAGAACTGTAGATCTTTGGAAGAAGTGTTTATTCAGGCTCTTGCAGAAACTGCTGTGGGGAGATGTGAATGGCTCTTCATAGATCAGAAGAGGTGAGGCCGCAACTTTACTTGGTGACCTTTATAGTACTACTTTGTGTAGACCACTGCTGCTGGTGAGGAGCTCACAGGTATGTGTTGGTGGGATCTCACTGTATAGGAAACAAAAATTGAGTGTCCACAAGAAACATGCTTCTAGAGCAGGAGGCTTTTGCTATAGCTTTGTGGATGTTAGAAATCCAGGTCCCTGCAACTTGCTTAGCTACTGCTTTGGGACTGATGATCCTAAAATTGCTCCAGTAATTGCTGAAATTTACAAAAGAACCAATGTGGCTCTGTACCTCCTGTTCTGGATTGGAAAAACAAGCCAGGGAATGGAGAGGTCAGTGCTCACTGAATGTGTAAGTGTGACTTTACACCTGGCTTTTGCCTTCCAACCACTGCAGGCAAGCACTTCAGGGGATAAGACAGCTGCTGAGAGATATAAGTCTGGGTTCCCATAAAAATCACTTTTGGTGCAAATATCTCAGCAAATCACTGACTGGAGAAGGAACACTGTGGCGGTTTGTACCTCTTATCTTTAGGTATGGAGTTACGCTAGAAGATGCTTTGGCTGTTGATGCTTCTCGCTACAGACCATGTCAATCCTGTGTTAGTAGATACAGCTATTGTAAAACCCACAGTGTTACCCACCATGAGATGAGTGGCATCCATCTGTGAGGGACTCGGTTGCTGACAGTTAAGACTTGGGAAGATGCTTTTTAAAACAACACATGGTCAGACTTATAACCAAGCTGGTTGAGTAGTGGGATTGTGTGGCTCTGTGTGTGTACTTTATGATGCTTTTGATTGCTGTTGGTCTTTGTTTCCCATGTTTTAAGAAAGATTACGGTCTCCTCACCTGCATTTAAATTCAAGGATCTATTAAGAGGTGGGGTACAGCAGTGTCCCAGAGTTGCTAAGAGTATGTATGCACCTTGCAGGAACTCAGATATTTGTAACACCACCTCTTCTTGATGTTCTGGAGCCACTGTCATTTGAAGCTGATAGTGTGACAGCCTCCCATAATTAGTTTTGCTATTTTTGTTGATAGAAGTAGAGATAGGCAGGTGCAGGCCTCTGTGGGACAAAAAACCTTCAAATTCTCTCAACCTCACTTGAGGTAGGGAGGTCTGTAAAAATGGCTCTCCGTGCTTCACTGTTTTGTTGTTTTCTAGCTGACCGTGTTTCTTCCAGTTGCTTCTGTGCTTTCTGTAGTGCACAGGAAGAGAGATTTCAGGGTAATCTCTTCAATCCCAGATTTAACACTGACAGGGAAAAATGTTCTTTAAACCAAGCCATTCTTTGGAAAAAATGTGATGTATCTGTTTTTCAGCTGAGTTCAGGAACTGAGATGCATTCTTGAATTAATACAACTTAAACTAAATCAGTCACATGTGCAAAGGAATGTTCTCTTTAAAACCCAAGCAAAAAATATTCCTTGTCAGGGTTTTTATTTTGCAGTTCCAAATTGTATAAGGTGGTCAGAAGACCTCTTAGATACCAGTGCATACATAGGTGAGAAAACAATCATGGAGTTATCTGTATCTGTTTGTAAAAAGAGAGAAATGGTACCTCAAAATGTCCTTGTAATTGTCCACAGTGTATCTGTTCAAAATTAGCCTTGTGTTAGCTGCAAAATAAAGAAGTGAGATAGTGGTTGTCTGTTTCTGCAGTGTTAGTGGGATGTAATCTTGAACAGTTAATGTATTTCACTGTTTCTACTCCATGCTACCATCATTCTTGTCAGCTAAGGCCTGAAATTGGTTTCAGAAGTAGAGGCAGAGCTGTGAATGGGTTTTGAGTCTGGCAAATTTGAGTCTGGGGGAAGGGTTGTGAATGAATCCTCTCCAGTGAATGAATGGAGTTGCTCTTGAGTTTGAAATACTAGGAAGGATTTTACGTGGCTTCCAGTTGACTATAAATGCTAGGCAGGTTCTGGTTTGGAAGCAGATACCTCCACTAGATGCAAGTGTAACAGCTTGAAGGGGAGAGAATCTTGGGGGTTGTTTTTATTCAAGTTGAATTGAGAAGTGTTGACAAGTGAGTTGTTATTGTGACATTGAGTACAGATTTCTTCTGGCAGGATGATGGTTAACTGCATGAATAATTTTCCAGCCACCCAGATGATAAACAGCTAGCCTGCCCTGGGATAAGAGCTCATAGATTTGCAATTGTAAAGATATGCTATAAATGTCTTCAGTGCAGAAGTACACTACTTGCCCTGCTTGCTTTGCCAGGCAGCAGAGATGAGAGCCTGGAGTCTAATCCTGGCTCTTATTGCTCCCACCTGGGTTGTTAAAGCTTTAGGGTTATTGGTGATGCATTCGCCCTGCAAGGGAAGTGATAAAGCTAATTTGATAACTTGAGCTCTTCTGCACTATAGCACATTAACTATTTGTAAAACTTTGTTACTATCAAAGTGAATAGGAACATTATAAAATTTGGTCCAGTAAGTAAGAGTGTAAGAAAAACTCCTGTAATGAAAGAAATTGCCTTAAAACCAATGCTTTTCATTACCCTTATCATTCCACTCCCTAATAGTTTGCCTATTGTAGGGCCAAAGGCAGAATTTGTACATGAAGGTAATAAAAGCCACAGTGGTTCCTGTAGCCAAGCACCCCTTACTGCACAGGAATTGCCCTGCTATGATGTAGTTATGTTAAGAGCACTGGCATGTTTGTTTCCCACTGCAGGGAATAGGGAGAAGCAGTGGGAGCCGGGAGAGAAAGGGGAATGGTTCGCTGGAGTTGTACAAAAAAAGTACCCCAGACTGGAGGCTTAAAAGTCGGACAAATTTGTAGAGGGCCACTGAATGTAGCATACAGACCCTTGCTGCTGCTGCTGGGCTGCAAGCCTGGGTGAGTGAATGGAGGATGCTTCCGCATGCCAGCCACGCTTGCCCACATGGCACCCTGTCACTGGTCTCACAGAAAGCATCAGAGCATGAAATGCATCATAAGTCATGCTCTGTGGCAGGAGTGTCTTTAGAGCCTGACTGTCAAACAGGCTGCTCTAAGATGGGTAAATAGCATGATTTACATCAAACATCTATCTGTGTTGTGCAAAACCTCTTTCTCTGTTAAAGAAAGATAGCAATAAAATAATGCATCGGTGGACGTTAAAAGCAGGAACACCTTTCCTGACAGCTTCCAAGCTGCAGATTGCATCACCTCCCCTGCCTGTGGCCCAAGCAAAGCACAGCACACTTTACCCAAGCATGTCTGCATTTACGTGATGTACAGACTTGGTCATGTGGGATTTGCTTTGCAGCATGTTTGGGGGAGTGCCAGCCCTTGGTCTCAGCTGCACTCTCTTTGCTGGAACAGAGTTCAGTGGGATTCGTGACTGAAGTCAGGTTTTAGGGCTTCCCGTTTTTCTGATGAACATCTACAGAATAGGGAAGAATCAACTTGATACACCCATTAACTCTTGAAGTGCACTTTCTTTAACTACTTTCAAAAACAGAAATCAAAGCTCTTCATTTTATGTTGAACAAGAGCTGTTGGTAGAGGGGGAAAAATGGGTGGGTTTGTTTTAGAAAGTATTGGTGGCACTGGAAGAGCTCTATGTTTGCAGGTTTTTGGATTTTTAATAGCACACTTTTATAGTATTTTCATATCTCCTGCTCATATCCCCTTCTCCTTGTATTCCTCCCTAAGAGCATTGATCTAACCTTGTGATTAGCTTAATACTGGGATGGCTACTATCTTTTTTGGGAAGAGTTTATACTTTAGTTGAAGTTTGGTAAATGCAAGAGTAAAGTATTGAATGGTATTGGCATATTTCTGTGTTCAGTTTATAGAGTTGGTAGATACTTTTTAAATATCCTGCTGCTTTCTGTCCCCACAGAGAGAGACCTTCATCTCTTGTTGCTAAATAAATATACTTCTGTTGTGATTCCAATTCAACATTTTCTTCAATTCCTCAGGTCAAAGTGGTATCCCATATTGTTTTCCTTAGTGAGAAGTAACAGGAGAGAACATACTTTAAAACAGAATTTTATTCCAGAAGGTGTTACTTGGGTTTATGCACCCTTACTATGTTCAGGAGTAACTAGAAGTACAGAGAGACTTCTTGATATTCTTCTAGCATCCTGCAATCCTTTTAAGAACTGTTTATTGTCTGAGAACACTGTAAGTAAGAAAGATGGTGTCTGCTTGAGTTTTCAGTGCCTGAAACTGGCAGGGACTAGCTCATTTGCTGTGGTGGTTACTGACTCAGATTGCAATGGTATTTTCAATGTCAATAGTAATTACTTTGCTTCTTAGGTAAACATGTTAAACAGCATTTTCAGACCTTTCTAAAGATGGCTAACAAAACATTGAACTTGTACATTGTAGTTCAAAAAAAAAAAAAAAGACTAGGAAAACAGGGGCAAACTGGAGGATTTAACAAGATTGACCTTTAATAACCTGAGATATCAAGGAAGAAACAATAGACTGTAGGTGCTGAATTGAGACCTCCTCTGAAATATGTAAAGAGCTCCTGATGCACTGAGCATTCGCTGGGTCAGCAAAGTTATTTGTATTTCCTCTGCTTTCTGAAAGTGAGGCTAAAATCTGTATGTTGGCAGAAGATTGTATTTGATGCAGTTTTTGTTTGGATTCTGCTTTAGTGCAGAAAGAATTGGATCTGTCCACCTCTAAGAACTTTTCCTTTCTTGTGGCTTGTCATTAGATTTCAAAATACAGGCTTGAATTCTGTTGCTTCACAGGCTTCCTAAAAACATTGATAACTACATTACAGTGCAGAATTTCCATCAATCCCTTAATTTCCAGCAAGTTCAAAGATGAAACATGCATGCAGTGCTTCTGACTTACACTGATGTCAAGATTCATGTGTTGTAAAAGAAGCCAATTCTCAGCACAGAGTTCGCAGGGCTCTCCGGTTATTTTGTTTCTGTTCTGTCTGTGAACTGGGTGTCACTGGAGGAATAGTATCTTCTGTGAAGGTCTTGCATAGCTGGTACTTTGGTAACATGATTAAATTAATAATTAATGCTGTGCTGTGTGGCCTTTCATGTGACCCATGATGTGAATAAGCAGGTGACTGTTATTAAAAATTGTCTCTGCCTGTACATACTAAAGGCTTATATTTAATCATCAGCAAAACAGGTTTAACAAGAAATTTGTAGAATGTTCTGTTTTTATCTGAGTCTTTAACTTTCTCTTCCTTACAGGAATGGCAAAGAGTAGGGCTGAGAGAAAGCATAAGGATCTGTTGGGAGTTTTCAAGGAAGAGCAAGTTCTGTTTGGCACCTGTTTCTCCTGGTTGCCCTTCAATTGATGAATCTAAAACTGGTATGAAAATGGCTTTCTGGCCTTCCAGAAGGCTTTAAGAACAGTATACGAAAATAGCCCTTTTTTTTTTTTTTAACCAAGAGTGTGACAGAATAAGATGAAACAAACAATTTCTGTAAATTAAATGGTATGACAGCTTCTTGAGTTTTTGGCAGACATGAAAACCAGTCCAGTTCATTGAAGAAAAAATTTTTGAGCTCTTTGCTGATGTCTGTGCTAAGAAGGCACCAGAGGAATGATTTCCTCTTCTTGGCTTTAGGTCTCCCACTTCTCAGTTTCATTTAAGAGGCGGGTGAGCAAGGTTCCTGACCTTTCTGTACTGGTCACTTTTTTTAGCCAGTTGTTTAGCTTGGACATGCAGCAGTATGACAGAGCGGGCACCTTGCAGGGGTGACATGGCTTTGCTTGAGCATCTGTAGCAGAGCAGTGGAAGTAGAAGAAACTGCAGCTGGGGTTTTCCTCCTCCTGCTACAGAAGAGGAACATTTGCTCTTCTCAAGACTGACTGAGCAAGGATTTGGGAAAAGGATGTGCAAATTTGTTAGCTGAACTGCATGTCCAAATACTTAACATGAGGCATTCAGCTTTGAGTGCTGCTATTGAAATAAGTATGTCTAGTGTAAAATGGCTATCACCTTGAAGCAGTGAATCCTTTCACATGGCTGCCTACTAGTAAAAATTCTGTCTGGGGAGCATTAGAGCATGCAAGTGAAACAAGAAAACTGCTTTGTTTAGAAGTACAGCTTTGATAATCTCTGATAAAGCACTTTCTAAAATAACAGTTGTTGGAGTTTCTGCACAATACAGCTTTCATCCACTTCTGACATTTAAACGTTGAAATACTATTGAGCCAGTGTTACAGAATGTTTTCATGATGACAATATTACTCCGAGGAGTCTGATCAAGAAGCCAAAAAACTGAGTAACCTCAGGCATTTTTTCTCCTGCTGCATCATTTATTGGAAAGTTTCTCTCAAGGCATGCATTCAGAAATTGTGATGAAGTACCCTGACATATAGTATGTCCTAGAAGTGGCTTAATGGGTTTAAAGTGCAATCCTGACTTGAATAGAGGTCATATTTTAAAGGTCAAAATTGCTTGAGCCTGGTGATAAAAATGAGCCTTTGTTGTAACTCATTTCTGTTAGCTATGTTGGTTTATAGTGCTACAAGTTAATTGTACTGGTTTTCCTAGAGGTAAGACTTCTAACTACAGTTTATTAATTGATGTAAACTTGTCAAGACAGATTAAAGATGTATTATCTGATCTGCAGAAGTGTTTTTTAAACAGCTGCAAATAATAGGTGAAATGGCTTGAGTCCCATGGTGGATTTTCAAGATTGGAGACTGGAAGAATTGTGTTGAATTATAAATTTGGCATACCTGCATGAGAGAGTCTAAGATGTACTCCTGCCACTTTCTTGAGTGAAACTGTGAGAAACACTCAGTAGGTGCTTTGTAGTGAATCCAACCTGTTCTTTCTCTTGCCCTGGAAAAGCACTGGGATACATGAGGCGACCTATAACTTTTTTCTGTTTGAATTGTTGGTGTATTCAAGGGGTTTGACAGTTTTCTGTGATGTAAATGGTAAATAAACATGCACCCAAGTAGCTAAGAAACCCATTAAAACTTTTAAAATGTGATCTCTTAGGCTTAACTGTTTACAAGTTCATCTGTGTATCTGCCCTGTTAGTCAGCAGCAGCTCTGTTCTTTTGGTGCGAAAGAATTACAGCTGGTAAGTTTTTACCCCAATCGTGTGTTGGGGGGACTAAAATATTTTTAACGCAGACTGATGCTAGCTGCTGAAATATTTCACAATCTCTTTTTCTGCCACTTCTTTCCTTTCACT